>NC_133349.1:28741225-29341225 GCF_030506205.2 Paramisgurnus dabryanus | reverse complement strand
GAGCACTAAAAACAAACGGACGCTAGGGGATGTTCGTGACGGCACACCGCTGATCTCTCCTCTTTTGCGCTTTTATTTATTTTCTTTTATTAGTTTATCCCTCCACTCGACTGTTAGATGCGCTGAATCTATCGATCAACTCGGTTTCTGTCCTCCTGCCTTCCTCATCTGGAGAGATCAGTCGAGTCTTTATATAATAATGTCCTATCCTCAGGGTTACCTTTACCAGCCCCCGGGCTCTCTGGCGCTCTACTCCTGTCCGCTGGCCGCCCCGAGGAGTGAAGAGCTGGCCCGGTCCTCGTCCGGTTCGGCGTTCAGCCCGTACCCCGGATCAGCTGCGTTCACAGCCTCCGCCAATGGATTCTCCAGCCCTCTGTCCTATTCAACAGATCCAGCCACGGGATTTCCGTCCTACATGGTAAATAGACCTTTTATGGATTTAAATGCATCGCTATTCAGAAGTCATTGTTCTTGGGCATGAATATTGCATGATATGATAGTTCTGCTGAAGGGTTATAGTTGTGGGTTAGGGAGTCTCGCATGTGTGTTTCAAAGGGAAAGCATATGCGGGTCATGAATACAAATGCCATGCACTTGGGCTTGGTGTTACACTATAGTGCAAACTGCAAAACAAAAGTCAGAGTCTACGAATAAATAAATAAGTAAATCCATAACATAAACATTAATAAACAAAATGTTTTTATTTTTTGTTATCAAAATGAGTAATTGTTTGATATATTTACAACCGCAAAAGTGCACAAATGTATACGAAACAATAATGCGATTATGTCTCTGGAAACTTTCAGGCCCATAACATTTCACTTTTGCGATTCAGGCCTGTTCTGCTTAGCATAATTTTTAGAATGTATTGAAATTATTGTTTGCGATATTTTAAAATTATAAGTGAGAATGCGCTTACAATAATGGAGTTGCTGCGATAATATTTTTTTAAGTTGTCATTCGGTTAAGATTTGCAAATGATGTGCTGTTAAATAGGCGTTATTTAATCGTGAATAGATGAATTGCAATGCTAATGACATGGCACATGAAAGCGCTTAAAACGCTCCATATCCAGTGATTTTCTAATAGGATTTGTAATGCTGCGGTTCACTGATATGCTTCTGACAAAACACACTTGCACTGAAAGAGCACTGGGAAAGGAAGGCTGGTGATTATGCAAAATGGCTGCAATTACCCATTATCTGTTATCCACCCCAGTCCCATGTAATTGTGCATTCTGATAATTGCGTGAAGGATTAATCATTGTTTATTGGCTTATTTATTATTACCATTATAATTTTTGGTTACACTTTATAATAACTTTCATTAATAACATTAACGTTGAATAATGCTAAACAGATTAGCTGTTAATTTGCATTATAAGATTTATACATTTTTGTGTCGATACTGTATATTAGAAAAAAAGAACTATTAGTCTGGGATTATGATTTGGAGATTAAAGTTATTATACAGTTTTACTTAAAGTCATAAAATGATGGTGCGTGACCCTGTATAAAATGTTGTTTTTAAAGGGCTCTCCGTATGACGCGCACACTGCGGGGATGGCAGGAGCGATTAGTTATCACCCTTACGGGAGTCCCGGTTACCCGTACCAGCTCAATGATCCCGCTTACCGAAAAAACGCCACGCGTGACGCCACAGCAACATTAAAAGCGTGGCTGCAGGAACACAGGAAAAATCCTTATCCCACGAAAGGAGAAAAAATCATGCTGGCCATTATTACCAAAATGACCCTGACACAAGTGTCAACCTGGTTCGCTAATGCCAGGCGGAGACTCAAGAAAGAAAACAAAATGACATGGGCACCTCGGAATAAAAGTGAGGATGAGGACGAGGACGACGCGGAGGCAGAAAGAAAAGAAGAACGCATGGATAAAAGCATAGATAACGGCGAGGCGTCTGCTGAGGATGAAGGTACATTTGAATTCATGAAACATTTTATTTTAAATGTATTAACGAGTTCAGGGTACGTGTCAGGGCCACACCAATTTTTTTGTAAGTTTTAATTTTTGTTAAGGTACTTTAATAGTTATTTTATTATTTACCTCATTACTTCTTAAAAGCGTATTGTGTTTGTTTTTAATTAATTGTTTGTCTGTGTAATGCTAAATTATAGTCATCTATTTAAGCTTATAATATAATACGTATATAAATAAATATGAAATCTTAGAAATTAATTACGCAATTTAATAGATATTTCAGGACTATGTTTTTTTTTTTGTAAGTGTAAAAACATTTTGACAGAAGAAACTAATTGCTGTTTTTTATTTGTCTACAGGCATTAGTTTGCACGTCGATGCCCTGACAGATCATTCATGCTCAGTGGAATCGGACGGGGAGAAGGTCACGTGTAGGACCGGGGACCTGGTTTGTGATTCTGGACCGGATACCAAGGACAAATGCGACGCGAGTGATCTAGACACGGGCCACGAGGAGAGGCAAAGAGGCCCATCACCCAAGCCGGTGACATCCTCTCCTCTGACTGGGGTGGAAGCTCCTCTATTGACCCACCATCACCGAGAGGACACACGAAACAATACCAACAAAACATGCTTGGACAGTCAAAACCAAACCGTTAAGCCTAAATTATGGTCATTAGCCGAGATCGCCACTTCGGACCCAAAGCAGCAGCAGCAGCACTTGGGGCAGAGCTGCCCTCCGGGCGTTGGCCTTTTGACCTCTACGACGCCCAGTGCAGCCCCGGCGGGCGCAGTGTACCCCGCCACCTCCATTTTGGGAAGACCTTTATATTATACCTCTCCATTTTATAGTAATTACACAAACTATGGCAACTTTAGCCCATTGCAGGGCCAAGGGATTTTGCGCTATAATTCAGCTGGTGAGGGACTTCTGCACAAACAAAGTGGCGACCCCCTACTAAAGACTAATGCAAACCAGACTGAACAACATTTCAGGGCCTCCAATGCAGAATCCAAAAAAGGTGCGTAAAGGGTGCAATGCTGTCGATCTTAGCCAATTAAAACGGCCATTTAGTAAGCCTGCCATATTATTATTTAACGTGTAAGCTATATATTGTGTAATATAGTCATTTTTGTTACATATGCCTACATTTATTCTGTCTCATTAATTATCTACAATTAATTGTTTTATAATTTTTAATTATTTGCCTACTTCATTATTCAGTTAAGTATTTTCTGTATTTTGTCAAATTGTAAACAATCCTAAGTTGTTGTTTTTAAAAATAATTTCAGTGATTTTCTGAAGGTGACAAACTTTTTAAAATTCATTTTCTCATGTAATCGTTAATTTTGAAATACACCATGTAATCTGTCAAATCGATGTATTATTTCCCTTTTTTAAAATAGGTTTGTATTTCCTAACAGACCCCTCCGAAGTGTTCACAATAAGACCCCAGTCTTACCTCTCAAGTTAAAGACGAGCAAGATTCTTCAAGTAAGTTGTTAATTTAAGCATGTAAGGTGTAGGTTAAGAGGCATTTCAAGAGACATTTTGATCATAACAATGATATATCACTTCCTCATATTTGATGAGTTGTTTTTGTGAATCCAGAGTTATAACGTGGGATTTTCTAATTAAGTCACAGCACATAGTTCGTGGTGGTTTAACAAATGCGCATTGTTTAAGTTTTATACAATAGTAGATTGATTTTTTTCATCTTTCTTTTTTTTTATCGAAAATCGTCATATTTTCCTGATTGATGAGGTTTTGTTTCCTTGGTTCACAGGTAGGTGTCACAATTGCTTTGAACAAAGCGAACAAGCCATCACCTCTCTCCCCAAGCTGTTTTAAACTAACATTTGCTCATTTACGCGGATCCTTTTGTGTGCCACTGTACACCCACGGACTACAGAGCACCTGCCTATAGAAATTATAATCCTAAAACTTTGAGATTCTGGAATAGACAAGGAAAGAACAAGGAAGGCCGACAATATTACGGCACAGTAACCAATTCGATGTGGATGAACTGTTTAATTATTGATGAAGTACTTTATCCCAACATATGTGACTTTTCAATGAGGAAACATATTTCTCAGGATCCTTATACTAGCTTCATTGCAACCGGTTGTATACACGCGTTGGAAATTATAGCCCTCCTACAAGACGTTTATTTGCTAGAGGTGTGACGTGTAAACGAGAACTCGGGACTGGTATAAACTTGACTAAGAGTGGAATACATTTGATATTTATTTTTGTAATACCGGCGACGGCCTATAATTTATGCAAGTTGTATTGCAATGGTGAGCATTGTTTTGTAAATAAATTATGATTGGTTTTTATTTTAAAAAAGCCGAAGTTACACAATGTTGTTAACAATGAGACTTTTACTAATTTATATCTCTGATTGTAAATAAAATGCGCTAGTCTGCACTGGCACAATTTGAAGTGGCCTGTTTTTGAAGGTTTACTATTAAAATGTTACACACTGTAATACCATAATTTATACGTATCTTGTCGTGTATCATCAAAGACATGTTTATACTTGCCATCAAGACCATAACATTTACAGTTTAATTTGTCTTAGTAGCCTATAATGTTTAATTTAATGCAGTATACAAAATAAGAAATGTAGTTTAATCATAATAGGGTTTATTAATTTATTTTCTATTAGCCTACATTGTTTTTAACCCAATGTCTGTTTAATATCAAATCTAAATGTAGAATATGGTCTTGATAGGAGTGAATAATAGAGGCCGCTTATAATCCAGGCCTTCATCTATTTTTTAGCATGATGAATACAAGGCTGGAAAGGAAGCGTTATGAGCTCCCGGCGGGGTTTTAAGATGGTCAGTCGGGCTTCATTATAGACCGATATTGAACGATCCATAAAATCGTGTCTAAACATCTGCCAGCTCCGATGGGGCTCGAGTGTGTGATGGGAATGACGTCTCTCTTATACGGGCCGCTCCGTTAAAATTTAAAGGCGTAAGTTAAACAGATTATTACACCCGCTGTGTGTTAACCGTAACAACCTTACAATACAAAGAAAAGGCCATCCAAATAATAACCTAAAATATATTTTCCAAAAGAGACAAATAGTAAAAAAATAAAACATTATTAACATATAATATAAATATTAATAATATGTAATAATATTATACTATTATGTATAGTCAGTGGGCTAATCGAACAACATTTTTAAGTGCTCTAAATGACTAATGTTGGGGTTACAGTTATTTACTGTAGTTATATTATTTTAATAACAGTTACAAACGTCTTTATTTCTTGTAATATTTCACGTTTATGAATTCAGTAGCTACTGATATAAATTCGCTTACATTTCCCGGCAATATAACCGATTTTGCATTTTGAAGTGTATTGCACTTGTACATGACTAAGCAAACGACTTCATTATTGGAGGTGAACTATTGAAATTCAGGCTTTAATCTCAGATTGGATCCCGGGAGATCTACCACTGTTGTCAAAATGGCACCACAGGCGGTTTCCATTCATACTCCATCCAAATGTCAACATTTGTTCTCAATAAAAAGAGTTATTGTTTCTGTAAAACAGCCTTTGAAAACATCAAAGAAGTTCACCCACCTCTGTTTGATTGGGATCAGGTAAAGGTGAGAAAAAGGAGCGCATTACTGTAGCAGATATTATTAGACTGCTCACATTTATTCAGGATCATAATTTGGCGCAGTTTGGATTAAGGCATTTTTGTTTTTTTAATTTAGTAGATATGTAACAGCATTTCAGTCACCCCATTAATTGCTTTGACGTCATTTGTTTCCGGATTAATAGAAGGTGTGAGTAATGTGAAGCTGTTTAAATATTTTAATTTCTGGAACTTGACGTACATGGGCGCATATATGAATTTAAAATGACATCGCACTCGTTTAATTACGTTTACATGTTGACAAAATAAATAAAAAGGGCGACAAAGCTGGTTAATAAAATGAAGTTCATTGGAAGAAAAATATGAACGCCTCTCTCTCTCTCTCTCTCTCTCTCTCTCTCTCTCTCTCTCTCTCTCTCTCTCTCTCTCTCTCTCTCTCTCTCTCTCTCTCTCTCTCTCTCTCTCTCTCTCTCCATCTGTGCGCAAATGTGTCCGTGCGCGTGCAACACATATGCTGAACCCGCATAGTTCAGTGAATCCAACTGGAGAGGGCAAGCACATTAAGCGTAAGACACTTTCCGAAAGCAACCTCTAATGGCCTCCGTCTATTCTGCACCGTTTATCTTTACAACTTTAATCTACCATTAGAGTCAGGCCGTAAATAACATTTCAGTTCAGGAAAGGAGAGAAAAACTATTAACAAATCGACTACATGTGGGTTTAATAAGGTACATCAAAGTCTTAGAGGCTCTAAAAGTGAGTCTTGGGTCGGCTCTTCCATAAAGGTGTCATAAAAGATGTCCTCCCATTAGACTGATCAAGGCAAGTTAAACAGTTTGTCTCTAAATAACATCATTAGACCCCTCAGCTAAGCATTACGCCTCTAACTGACTATATAGTTCATGTCAAGAGAAGCCCAAGTAAGGTCAATTTCATCTAAAGTAAAAAAATAAAAACTATTTGTTGTTCAAGAAAGTTGCTTTAGTTTACGTTTTTCTTCAGAGTTATTGAGATATTTTTTATTTTCCTTCCAGTTGTTTCCGGTTTCCTTATAACTGTCAACACACAGTCTCTAAAAAAACTAATAGCTAATAGATTTTGTGTTTATCAGTTTTGGCAGGTCAAATTTATCCAACTCTCTTAAAAATTCAAAGCCTTCTTACTTTTAAGTAGTTAATGCTTTTTAAAAAAAATTCCTGGATGGAAATATATTAAATGTGTGTTGCTTTGTACAAAAATGTTTTTCATTAAATAAATCAAGAGTGACTGAAATAGTGGCAAAATGACAATGAAACCAAATAGGAAAGAAAGAAAATATTATTAGAGGGTTTAATTGGGGTGTGGAGGGCTCAGTAATGCTGTAGATGAGGGCAGGCCAGAGGCAATGCTGTTTTTCATGTAACTCTTTACACTAATAAGAAAGCTAAATAGATAATTTATTTAAATAACTTATTCTTTTAATTACATATTACTATGGTAAAATGATCAAATAAATAGCACTTTAATATGACTTAAATATGAACTGGAAAAAGAAAGTGGGTGAAATGGAGGGCCTTCCAAAATGACTGCTAAAATGTAGCATTACAAATAATGCTACAAAACACAACAAGCAAACAAATAAATCATATTTTACATAAAAGTATGTGAACATCTACAGTCACTTAGAATATAAAATGTCTGCTATTTAAATGTAATCAACATGACTTAACCTTACTTAATTTATTTAAACTTTAGCAATAAATAACAATCAAATTGTGACAGATATATACACATATGTATCTAATATTGTCCACCTCCTGGTCAGTTTGTGTACAAAAGTTGTGTACACAGTTTGCCCTTGGCTTATAAGCATTTTTATCGGTCTAACACCATGTATCTTTCAACATGCATATCATATTTACCGCTGTCAGACTATTTACCCTGATAGAATGAATCCAATCCCACGAAATCAATCCCATGATCTGATGTGATCTCATCTGCCTGATCTCACCTGATCTCTCACATCACACTCTGTTAACACTGGGATATAATTCATGTAAGATGCTTATATTAATAAGTGTGCTCTCGTGAATTAACACAAACATTTAGTCCCCATTAGCACCAAATGTACCAAGGCTAAAGCTGGCTTGCACACGTACGCACTTTCCCTCCTCTTTTATCCGCCTGTGCCTCCTTTGCGTCGCACGTTATATTTCCGTCATGCCTTGCAGACAAACACAATATCCCCAAAAGGGCCACGTGTGCGCGAGAGAACGCCGCAGACAGCGGCCATTAGCCAAACAAGAGCACTAAATGAAACCCCACAGATATCAATGCTAATTAAAATTCTGTTTAGCAAAGCACTGGCTGGAATGCTAATGGGCTAGCTGGCCTTAAGTCCGGGTTCGTCGGCTAAAGACCGAGCCAGAGAGGTTATGTGTTTTAGAGGGCCGTGTTCGGTTGATAGCATCTGCTCTTGCCGAGCTCAGGGTCAGGCCGGAGCTCGCCGCTAAGTCATTAGCTCAAATTACTCTGCTAGTTTCTCTCGAGTTGTGCAACGCTAAGGCACTAGATCTCGCCCGGCTGCTGCCCGGCTGCTTGTGGCTCCCCTGGAAGCCAATACTCTCCTAGGGGATCAGGGCGGCATTAACCCTCTATCCCCTCCCTCGGAGAGTTCACCAATGCCTATGCTTCCCCCAGACAAATATAGCAGGCCTGAATGCAACTAGGAGATTAGGATCTATCGGGTAGCATCTCACAAGCTAAATCCCAGCAGGATTGTTGACCCTTTGAAATTCTCAGTGAGTTTGCTTACACAGAAGTTTACACGGTTAAGTCGGGTTTCGACAAAGAGGCAAGGAGGCAGGCTTTCACGCTATCCTATTCGAAGTGAAAAATACAATACCCAGAATCCTCCTCTTTTTGGTGGGACTCCCCTTGGTATAGGATGGGTTCATTCCACCTGCTGTTATTTATGTGTAGTCGTTCACTTTTTAATTTCACATCTCACAGAGAGTGGATGAATTGTAAGGACAAATATCTCATGGGATAACTTTACTGTGCTTTCTCCTAATGGAATTATCATACATTGTCTCACTTAATTTTATTCTATTTAAGTCATTTCTACAGATTTTTTTTTAAAGTGTGCTATTCACCCTCCACCTTTTTTTGTTCTTGAGATTAATGCAGATTGAATCAAACAAATTAATATGTTTACATTAAAAAAAGTACAATGCATAAAACTAATTCTGCAATTTTTACATCAAAGATTCTGTCTTCCAAACAGACGTGTGCATTAAATAAATTAGCATTATAAAATCTTGTATTTTTTATTATAATATGTTATATTATATTGACAATATAGCATGGCCCCTTGTACCATAATGCTTAAATATTACCTATTGGTGTCACTTGGTAAAAACAGCCTGATCTAATGTGAATTTGTATGTATTTTACGACTTGGCTAATTTTCGTATTAATTCGTACAAAGTGAATCATACAAATACGTACAATGATTACAAAAAAACAATAATGAAACCTCACCCCTAAACCCAACTTCACAGCCGCAAAAGCAAATTGTACATAAATGCACAAATGTGGTCGTACAAATTAATATGAATTAGCTACATACAAATTGCAATGAGATTGTGTTGGTAAATCAAAGCATTACCAACCAAAAAGTTCATGAGTTTGATCCCATGGTAAAATGTACTGATAAAATAAATAGCTAAACTTTGGATAAAAACGCCAGACGAATGCAAAAATATAAAAGTGAATATTAAACAAACGCTTACAGAAACACAGTTGTTATGTGATCCCAGCTGTGGCATGTGGATAAAGGCGGAAAGAAAGAGAGATCAGCAGGTGGATGAGCACAAATGAAAAGCCACGCTTTCTCTTTCGTTTCTGTTGTGCAGTATTTAAAACAAGCATAACAGAGTTTCATACCTTATCCTTCCGTGTCCTCCCTTGTGTTGCATTTGCCAGATTTCCACATTTAATGCTATCTGTCAGGTTTATTAGCTAATTAGCAGTGGTTGTCTTTAAAGCGTTTTTTTTTTTTTTTTTGTCTTGGGAAAGCCAAGCCACAAAGAAAACTCTCCAAGCTCTTTAATGTGACACAGAATCATCATTGTTGTGAATCACGGCTATACTCCAAACACCTGGAAAAGCCAACAGGATTTTGATCCACGCTTGTTAAACTTCAGGAAAATGCAAACACGATTAAGATGTGAAAATTGAAAGTTTAATTTTCCCAGAATGCACTATATATATAATATTAATTATATCCAACAGTTCTGATGCAACACGCTTCCATGTTTTGGGACAATAGGATTTTACAGTTGTTATTTAGTGTCACATCAAAGCAATCACAAAATGTCCTGGGACTCATTGCTGCACACGTCGCACCTGGCTAATATATTTTGGGTTAGTCTCTTTCTGTTACAGTAATTACAATTAATACTGCAGTTGATCTGGTTATTCTTTATGCACTGCATGGTCTATTATTTCAAAACGATTAGTTTGATAAAACCCTGATTTGCAGTTCACTAAAACATTCTTGGCTAGCCATATCATCCAAGTTAGTTCCAAGTAGACAGGCTTTGTGACATTTTAGAAAACGCAGAAAAACACAACAGGCATTGATCTTCTGTCATTGTGATCTATTTATATATCAGTTAAGGTCAACGTAAGGACAAATGGTATGTGGTGAGCTGTCATAAAGATTGTGAAAGTGCGGTGACCACAACCGCCAATGCCATCTGCTTTGTGTGAAAATATGTGTAACTGGTAGGTTTGAAATAACGCACGGCCAAAATACTTCCTCAGCATGGTCTGATACCATATATTTTCTCTCATTATTTAGCATATTTTAGCAGTGGAAATGTCAGGAGTTCAGCCTAGCTCCTTTCCGCAGAAAACCTCTTAAGCTGATATAATTCAAAGCAGAGCAGCTTAAACAGCTGAAATGCATAAAAAGCCGTGTTTACTTTGGTCTGTTGCAGTTGGCAGTGCAGCCATGCTTACACATGCTAAATAAATCTGCACTCTCTTGATTCTTCTTATTGTCTGAACGTCCTCGCAACAATTATTCTCAGTTACTTTGGACGTGTCTGCGAAGTATCAAGAGACTGTATTTAAGTATGTTATTAAGTAAATGAATTGTGATGGAGTGCAACTAAAATATGAGATACAAGGAGGTAAATGATTCTCTTGATAGGATTATAAGTGATGATTCACTTCAAAAGGGTTAATCTGCATATCTCATTAAGGATACACCAGTTTTAAGTCCACTAATAACAGTAATGGTGCTGAAAAAATGTGCAGATTAATTCCCTGTGAGGCACTTCACATTTATATTAAAACACTAGTTATTATCCAAAGGATCTTTAATATGGCTAAAAACAAATTACTTTTGTCTTAAGTATATTTAAAAGCAATTTTTCATTACCACAGAATCAAGGACAAATGCTACTGCTGTGTTATATTTGCAATGCATTATGAAAAGGAATACAATTATAAATCCAAGGCAAGACATATTCTGCTTTTCTTTCTGTCCGTTGTCCAATTTTCATATTGTTAAAACTAAACTTTATGAGAGACTACACAGATGAAGGCTTTGATCTCTGCTAGTCTCAAGCAAACGGACCTGTGACAAACAGCATATAGTTCCATAATTCTGGCCAAGAATCACATACTAAAGATGAAAAGAAACATTATCAACCACAATCTGTTTTGATATGTCATTTAGGGGCAGGTTTATCTGAAATAGACCAGAGCAAAAAATTAATAACTTAAAATTTTTTAATGAATTCTTATGGAAATAAGAAATTGTGTGTAGACTGTGATCAGAATTTCTGTCCATGAAGATGCATTAAAGGGATAGTTCGGCCAAAAATGAACCCATTAAACCCATGATTTACTCACCCCCAAGCTGTCCGAGTTGCATATGTCCATCGTTTCTCAGACAAACACATTTTCGGATATTTTAGAAAATGTTTTAGATCTTTCAGTTAATTAAATGTGAAGTCACGGGGTCCACGACCTTCAAGTCCAAAAAAAGTGCGTCCATCCTTCACAAAATAAATCCAAACGGTTCCAGGATGATAAACAAAGGTCTTCTGAGGGTAATCCGCGCGGTGTTGTTGTAGAAATATCCATATTTAAAACTTTTTTAACGAAAATAAATACCTTCCGGTAGCGCCGCCATCTTAGTCGCGTCCGCATTCAGGATGAGAGCTTACGCAGCCTACGGAGGCTACTCTGCTGCTGCTCTGTACCTCCGCCCTCCGAATTTGTCATACGTCACTAAGAAAAGTGCGTACACTACGCTAATACTCTCTCCTGAATACAGAGGAGTCTAAGATGGCGGCGCTACCGGAAGGTTGTTATTTTTGTTAATAAAGTTTTAAATATTGATATTTTTACAACAACACCGCGCGGATTACCCTCAGAAGACCTTTGTTTATCATCCTGGAGCCGTTTGGATGTATTTTGTGAAGGATGGACGCACGTTTTTTTGGACTTGAAGGTTGTGGACCCCGTAACATTACATTTAATCAACTGAAAGATCTAAAACATTTTCTAAAATATACGAAAATGTGTTTGTCTGAAAAACGATGGACATATGCAACTCGGACAGCTTGGGGGTGAGTAAATCATGGGTTTAATATCATTTTTGGCCCAACTATCCCTTTAATACTGAATGCAGAAATATAAAAATGCAGAATAAACAATTCTGCTTTATGGGTATTCTTTCAAGAATATCATTTATACGCTGAAAAAAGTTGCATAAAGTTCCATGGAGCATTCCAGACTGGGAAAGATCTTTCATTTTTTGTGTGTGTGTTAAATGAGCGTGTCGTCTAAAGTTGAAACCAACAGCAAGTCATCAGTCATTAACTATGTGAACAAGAAAGTAAACTCCCCATCTGAGTGTCAATTAGGGGTCTGGGACACATTCACATCAACGCGTCTACACATTCTCACAAAAACATACAAGCATATCAGTCCACACCAAAGTTTAAAGCATTAACCCATTGGTGACAAAACATTGACTGAAATCCTATATAGGAGATTTTTCTCGCATGAAGATCATAACACTGGAATTCCTTTTTGAGGTTAAAACTGCATGTTGTTCTCTCTCCCACTCTTTTAAGGTCTGCCCAGACCCTCACAATAAAGGTCGTTCTCGTGTTAAAATTCCCTCTTACCCTCCTCTTCTACAAATACAGTAAATTCTTTCATCTTACATTCCGAGAGCGTGAGAGAAACTGGCCTCCAATCTCAAAGTGCTTATCGGGGCATCTCTGGGACATGTCTTTAAAGATGATCACCACCCATCTAAAGTCATCTAGGATTATTAGTCATTTTTCATCTAATCAGTCCATCCTTATGCCCCAAATTTCAATTCATTAGAAGCACTCAGCGATTCAGGCCAGCTGTTTCCTGACACTTGGCTGAGAATGAGGTGGAGAAAGACAGGCAACCCAATCCACTGCAACACTCGGCTGTGCTCAGCACAGCCCAGCCATAATTATACAGGCCGGCAAGCAGCTTAAAGCTTTCTATTAGATCTCTAATGTTGGGGCTGCTGTGTACACTAATTCAATCAGGTCAATACAGACCCACGCGTCTGCAAGACTCACACTTTTCACTTTCTGTCTGACACGGACAGGGCAAAAGAAAGGAGGGATGAGTCTGCTTTTTCTTTGCGAAATGATATGTTGCATCGGCTGTCGGTGTGAGGAATGCACAGACACATTAAGCTGGATATCAGAGCAGGGAGATTATGAGATGTATTGTGTATGATTTGGACAGAAGTGTTCCACTCTGAAAGGGAGGAGGGGGAAGTAGTTTAAGGAGATAGAGAGGCAACAATATATCTGCATGTGCTTGCCGAATGTGGCTGATAAAAGATTGACTCTTCCGTTTTGCGGGCATAATCTGGTGAGGTCCAAAATATGCTTGACTTGCTGATGGTGCTCCCATGTCGAACAGTGTACCTGACAGCAAATTCTTCACGTGCAGAAAAAAGGACAGGGCACATTAGAAATGCTCTCTCTCTCTCTCTCTCTCTCTTTCTCTCTCTCTCATGCGAGTGGACCTTTGTGTTGAAAGAGCAGGAAAGCTTTTCGCCTTAAAATCCCCATCTCCGTCGGCACATGACTATTTCCTTACTCTGGTGGCTGCCTGCCCCAGCGTTTTTGTGCATTCATTTTTGTGCAAGGTGTAAATGATAGGATCATGCACGGAAGTAGCTTTGATACACCTCAGGGCTCAGAGCAAAGTATTCAAATCATTTAGGCCTGTGTTTTCCACAGAACCAATTATGCTATTTTTAAATACAGTATGTGAACAATTTACGTTTTGTGTCTACTGTTAACAGCTTTTGAGTAAGGAGTGTTTGGAAAGACCTTTGTCCTACTGTGAAAGGAAGAGGTTACCCCAAAATGAACATTTTATATTTAACTTCCAAACAAAAAAGACTGGGCTGAAAGAAATATATGAATAAAAAGTAGTGCATATATACGGATTCATCGGACGCACATGTGCTGACGCGATACACATCTGGATCCGAACTTTACTTCCGGTTTCGTTTTTTTAATCGTCTGACTAGTTTTTAAATCCTAAACTGATCTCTTAAACAAATGCCATGTCGAAAATAACAAATGTTTTGGTTTCCTAGGTAATCTATGTGTTGTTTTTTTGCTTGTTATATAAATAAACTACGTTTAAAGAACTTTGTTGTTATTTATTCCTAGCGGAGTTTACCGGAAGTTATGTGCAGACCACGACAGCTGCTTGTTTATTTTGTTACTGCTGAAACCGTCTATACCGCATGACTCTCCTGATTTTGCCAAGTTGTTGATGCAACATTATGTTTATCAGATTTCAAAAATATGTTTATGTTAAATTTTAAGCTTACAACCAAGAATAGCTGCTTCTAAATCATGATTTTTTTAAATATCATTTCCCTATGATTTTAAGGCTCAGTTGTGGTTAGGGTTGGGGTTTGGTGTGGGTTTGGGTTTTACAAAAATGTTGTCCCTGGGTCAACACAATACAGTATGTTGCCCTGATGACATCTCTCCCTTGGCAAAATAAGGTTGACATATACCACACATGCTTGATTCTTTCTAAAGCCATACAATTGACCCCTCAAAGTTTGTAAAACATTGTAAGGTCTCCAGGTGGGCGGGGCTTAGCTGGAGGCAAAAAGAGAAGAGGAGGCAATGTTGA
The DNA here is from genome assembly GCF_030506205.2 of Paramisgurnus dabryanus. Taxonomy (NCBI): domain Eukaryota; kingdom Metazoa; phylum Chordata; class Actinopteri; order Cypriniformes; family Cobitidae; genus Paramisgurnus; species Paramisgurnus dabryanus. Next base: position 29,326,440 of record NC_133349.1, on the reverse strand, counting down.
CAAGCGTAAGCAAGCACATTTTAGGAGGGATTTATTAAACATGTTTGCAGAAGAAGGTTCGGAACTGTCCGAATATGTACACTCACTGACTCTGCGGGACCGTGACAGCTATTTTTGTAAATTAACTCTAGCGATTTTAACCAGGTTTTGGATATTTCCTAGACAACATATTAATTACTTTCAGGTGGTTTGGGCAATTATGTCAAGGCTTATTGTCTAATGTAACCAATTGCTGGGCTAACTATGATTAGCAATGTGGATTACTAAGAGACCATTCAAATGATGGCACACATATCTATCGCTGTATGTTTGACATTTAACATTTAAGGTAAACAATAGCCCTGAAGGTTGGCGACTTCACCTAGAAAACAGAAACTTGCTGATTTGTACTAGATAAAACCAACACAGAAGTACATATGCATAGACTTTTTTACCTGATATGAAGTGTGCACTGCAAACACGAGTATTATTTATGATCGTCTCTGTCCAGTCTGTACACCGTATTGCAATTCAACCACAATTGTCTTCTTGATTTCTGTGAAGGAATGTCTGCCGGGATCCAAAAGCGAAAAGTGAACCAAAAGTGCTGTTCCTTCTATTCTTGTAGCCAAAAACACAACTAGATGGCATTTTAAAGTCAAAACCTCAAACTTTTAGCGCGCGGGCTATGAGTTCCTACTTATTTTTTGCCTCCAGCTAGAGCGGTGACGTCACAGTGATCTAGTGGTATAGTGGTCTATAGATGAGCAAAATGTACTATTTACCAAAAATATCCTCTTCGTCATAGAGTCAAGCAAAGCTGTTTATGACTTCAGAAGACTTGGTCTTTGCAACTTAGTATAATCACAATCTGTTTTCCATATGCAAAATATTTTACTCTGTGTTTCACAGAAACTGTAAAACATACTGGGTTTAAACAACTTTATGTCAAAAATGAATCAATAATAGCAACGTTTCATTTTCATTTAAATGTTTTCTTCTTATATTCATTGAAATTTAGGTTCAGTAAATGTGTGAATCCCCAGATGAAAATCAAAGTGTCCAGCAATTGTTTCCAGGCCTGGTAGTGAACAAAAATAGTCTATTTTTACTCAGACTGTCCAGCACATCCTTCTTTACATCTAACGTTTATCTTCTACTGCCCCCTCTATGCGAAAGCTGAAAGTGAAGGCACGTATCCCTTCAACTATGAATGAATTGCACAGCTGAAATGACAACACTGCACTTTGGGCGGCGTGTAGTATTTCACTCCTGTTTTATGCTCTATGTTCACTTAACCAAAAGTACAATTATAAAGCCATGAGCACTGCAACTGAGTAAACAAGCAAATAAAAACTCTTTGATACGCTTTCCTGCATTGTTTTCATTTATTCCCAGCTAATGTTTGATTTACAGCCGGGATTCTCCTTCATGTGTGTATTTACATGTCTCTTTATGTTCGTTAGACTTGGTGCCCTTGGCCTTGATACACCACACCTGTTTTAGTAATAAAGACCCCCCCTCCCAAACACACGCACACAAACTCACACACTATACCGGTGCCAGAACCAGACCGCCACGGGCCCAGGGGTTACCGCACACAGGGGCTGGCTGTTTTCTCCCACACTGCGCCTTTAACAGCAGATGTGTTTAATTATTGCTATAAACACCACTTCATGCGTGCCCATTCTGCCTCACAGCACACTAAAGAAACTAAACAGATTGTATAACACAGTGTCCTATTGCTGTCTGCAAGGGATTTGGAAAATAAAACACTTCCTTTTTGACTTTGAATCGGTTGGCAAAGGCCACACAGAATGAGGAATGTACTCCCGGGGCACGGGAGGGGAGGGGATTGTGGGAAAACTTTAATTAAAAGCTTGTCAGTACAATTTCACCTGGGTGAAGTAAGCCCTCCTGACTGCGGGCTCTGCTGGCGCGCTGTCTGCAGTGGGACAGTTTGGAAATGCGATTGAATGAAGGTAAAGCTTTTCCTGAAAGCAAACCGGATTCTGCTGCCTGAGTTCCAGCTGTATCGCTGCTAACCGATAGCTTAGTTGGTACTCCATGTTCATATACACAGCTACTGTACTAGCAGCAACTTTTCTTTTTTTTTGGTCTTGTACTTTTCGCTGTGGGAAGACATAGGAATAATGACTGAGTTCTGACCCTGAAGCTGCTCTCCAAATATTTTTTTTTTCATTCTCACTCATATTTCAGTTTTGGTAATTTAATCTTTTGTGCGACTAGAAAAGCTACAAAAGGATCATGTCTTTTTGCCACGATTGTGTGCTTAAATCATAATTAAACAACATATTTCTGACCAACAATTAACTGTACCATAACTTTTGTTTCTTAAGTGGAAATTCTGCTATAAAAACTTTTATTTAAGTCGTTTCAGCTACTGTACTGTTAACAGGTTGGCAAATGCCTTACGTGATTACCGGAAGCTAGATATTTTTGCTTATAAAGTTTTAAATATGGATATTTCTAAAACAAAATTGCGCCGATTACCCTCAAAAGGCCTTTGTTTATCACCGTGGAGCCATTTGGATTTATTTTGTGAAGAATGGAGGCACTTTCTTTTTACTTGAAGGAGTGGACCCCGTAACTTTACATTTAATTAACTGAAAGATCTAAAACATTTTCTAAAATAACTGAAAATGTGTTTGTCTGTAAAATGATGGACATATGCACTGGAACGGCTTGGGTGTGAGTAAATGAGGTCTGATTGTGTAGCTGGTTTAGTGTGTTGTAATTCGACAGCAGCTTAGCTTATCTGGCGACTGGCGTAGTTTAGTCAAAAACTCTTATATTGACATCATACAATATATCTGGGAAATAGTGGTCTGTAGTCCAAGCCGTTCGTTCTCTGTAGTCCTTGAAAAGTGAATTCTGTTAAAGAAAATATATCGCTTGGCATTGAACTTTGTGCTTTATCATATTGCAGGTCAGTGATTCTTGGGAATTTGGATAAAACAGGTTTAAATTTTGAAAAAAAAAATTTATATTACAAAATGTGAAGGTATATCATTATAGACCAAGGTCTTGGCTGTTCAGCAATTTACCGGTGCAACCTCCCCTGATGGAATTTTTTTTTCATAAAATAGGCGTTTTTCCAGTTATTACTCATACAACATTTACTTTAAGCCTAAATAGAAAAAGTAATGTTTTTTTATTAAATATTGTATTAAAAGAGACTATTAATTTAATAACTCAACAGCACTGAAGAAACATATTGTAAGCATATTCATTTAAAACAAATAAAACTCCGTCTGACGGTGGTGACATTGGCCTCATTACAACATACAATTCAAAAATGTATACCACTCAAGTCGATGGCTTCTTGCTTAAACTTTATGTAAATATTTGGTCCAAAAAATAACAATCCTGAGCACTGTGATGAACAAATATCAAATCATAACTTCCTAAAATACAGAAAACCTGACAGTGGTGACATCTGACGGTGGTGACAAAAACCTAATATAGATTAAAAAAACAAAAATGAGTTGTTCACATTAGCCATCTTGTTTCCCCTATGTTGCTACTTCAGACCTCTTCTTAAAAAGTATACATTTATTTCATAATCTAATCTAATATTTTTTTTACAAAGATGACGGTGTTGACATGTTATGGTTGTCACAGTAGCAGTGTCAAAAAATATGAACAAGTTTAAGAGAAAATAGCAAACATACAGGAGCTTGAGTGATCTTGAAGCCTGCAGTAGAGCTGAAGGTTTGAAAATGGGGTCCTCAGGAATGCAGTTGACCCTTTAGTTGTCTGAATTTATTGCTTTTTATAAATATCTGACGATGGTGACGCATATCACAAATAATAGTAAATATTGTTCAAAACTCTCTGTTTGTAGTTTTTAATACATATTACAATGTACTCTTTCATGCGGTAAATATATTATTCAATTCAATTATTACTTTTGGCTTTTTTAGTCAAGTTGAAATGATTATCTCTTAACCGAGGACAGCTGATTTTGTAGGCAATGGGCCAGCATATAATCATTAAATTAATAAAAAATAAAAATAAACCTATAAAAGAACCTTACATATGTGCAAAGGACCCCCTGATTATAACATTGATTCTTTTTCTTCATGAAAATGTTATTTTTTTGCCAAAGTTTCAAGAATCAGTGAGGTATTATTTATGCTCTAACAGCAACCTTACACACCAACAAAAGTCTGAAATGGGATCACAAAAAAACGGGCACTTTTAAGCAAATTTTGATGTTACTAGCTGGGTGTCTACTGAAACGTGAAGGAAATCTTTTTAAATTTTGCAAAAAAACAAAATAAACAAATACAAATTAAGTGCGTTTCCATAAAGTTGTTTGAGATCATGACAGTGGTACCGGTAACCTAGAAACTTATTTAAATTTTAAAATTTAAATTGAATATTGAAAAATTAAGTTGTTTCAACTTATATGTTTAAGTGAAAAACACTTTAAATGAAAAATGTAAGTTGAATTTTTTTTTAGATGTTACCAATTAAAGCAATTTGGTCGATCAAATTTTTTAACTTTTTACAGTGGTAGATAGGACTGCATTTAGTTGGCAAGTTATACATTTACTAGTAGTAGGGCAGCTTGTTGCCAAACTGAATGCTGAGTGCACAGAAAAAGAAATGCAGAATTGTTGATGCAGGCACAAGCAGCAAGGGCATTGGAACAATGTTGAGTCCCATATAATCGGTTTGAGCAGTAACAACATAAAGAAAATCAACTCTTCTAAGAATTAACAACAACAAAGTCATTTTAGTTTATTTATATAACAAGCTAAATAAACAACGCATAGATTAAATAGGAATTGTTATTTTCGACAAGGTATTTGTTCAAGAGTTCATTTTAGCAACTAGTCAGACCATTAAACAAACAGAGGCCGGAAGTAAAGTTCCCTTTCAGTCGGTAACTATGATGTCACGCTGGGAAATTGGAAACTCGCTCGAGAGACCAAGAACTTCGACAAACTATTAAAACGCCAATGAACTTGGCATGCAGGTATTTGCATCTGCCGGCGCACATTACCAGATCAGTTTTTTTGCTGAAAAAGCGGAGTATCAGTGCCCGGACGGTTATCAGCAGTGCAAACTGTGGTGACGCAACGTGATGTCTCCGTTTCCTTCCTTCAGGGAACGAGGGTTGCATACGTAACTGAGACGGTCCAACCAGATGCGTAATCGCGTCACCACACGTGCATCCAATGAAACCGTCTATATGGGAGATACACTGTCAGCTGATACAGCTAGATGAGTCAAAAACTACCTCAAAGCAGGCATAAAAACATTTTTTGAGAACTAAGGGATTTTTATTCGAAATTTGGTGTTTCCATCACTCGTTTCTTATGTGATACTTCAAAATGCGTATAAAATCAGTCTGATGGAAACCAAGCTATAGAGATGCCCACTGTGTGAATGGACTTCATTGGCACTGAAGTTTATGCATCAGTAAAAGTCCGGTACAGATTCGGTCCAAAACAGATTGAAAATAATTAGTGTCTTTGTGGACACAAATAAAGCATGTATTGCCACATTTAGCAGCAAAGCATAGCAGAGGAGTTACAACATAAGAGCATCTTAAAATAGCTTGTTATAGACACAGAGGTGTTTCATAAAACTATTGAAGCCTGTCAACAACAGGTTAAATTAGAAACACCCAAAAATTGAAACATATTTTATCATCTTTTCAATCATTTTAAATCTGACATGATTAGGTGTATTACTCATGAGAGTCAATAAGAAACTATGTGCAACTTGCTGATTATTTTCCACCTCAGTACCAGGAAAACAATTAGCGAGGCACACATACTGTACTGCTTTGCTGAAGTTCATGGGTGCTGCATTTGACACGTGTCAAAGTGAGTCATACTTTACTGCTATTATATTGAATCCACCCAACTAAATGTTCAATAAAACAATGTTTGTGTTTCGCAGAAAGTCAAACAGGTTTAAAACAAAATGAGAGTGAGAAAATGATGATACACTTTTTATTTTTAGGTACACTAAAGGGTAAACTAAATCTAATCTTTAATCTTAAATGGGCATTATTAATTCATTCATTAATTTATTATTCAGTTACAAAATGTATGCTTATTTGTATTTGTCATGTTTTTATATTGTCATTATTAAAATGCCTAGAATATGATAGATTTTTTATGGCATGCTAAGACAAATATATACTTTACAGCCCTGAAATCTGATTGGTCAATGCAGTCAAATATATTTAAATGCTAAATATATAATATAAGAATAACAATAATTCCATTATCATATGACTTATATAATTTCATATCACTGTTCATCATCTGGAGATGCAAACTATTTGGTTTATTTTACCTGCCATGGACTTCTAAGATTATTGTATTTAATAAAGATTTAATTTGTGCTCGTAATGTACTTATTAAGTTATTATTTTATAAATGTAATATTTATATACTGTATATCAGTGGGGAACCTTCAGGGCCTTCTACGCCTTCAGAGAAGGCCTAAAAAATTTATAAAAAGATTTTTTATTATAATAATACAAATAAATAATATTCAATAAAAATATGTTTTTACATTTTTAAATTTCTATTTAATTCAATTTAATACAATACATATAATATATTTTCTCTCATTTATGTTCTAACGTTAAGCTTACTGTCAGGTTCATGTCATGAAAACATCTAATCCAATCAGAATCGTCTGTCTCTATCAAGGCCCGGTTATCTGGCTCATTCATTGGTTAGGACTTCATGAATCCCAGGGAAGGCCAAGCTATGTGTTTTGGTGTGGAGAGTGACGGGCAAATCGACCAATCACGTTTTGATTTCAAGTGGGCGGGCAAAAAACGAAACATTGTAAGCCTTCATGAAGGGTCAGGGGATCTCTGGATAATCCGTAATTCGTTTGTAATTATAAAACGAAAATACCGCTTTTCTGTTTTTTGTTTCAAAACGAAAAACCAAATAACCGTTTTTGGTGTCAGAATCAAAAAACGAAAAACCAATTAAAAACGTCCCGTTTTTCGTTATTTGGCGATCATTTTATCGTTATTTCTTTTTGAACAAAAAATGAAGAGTGTCTTTGAACTTCAGTCAATTCGTTTTTCGTTTATTGCAAGTGGTGCCCGCTGCAGAGCCAAATGGGCGGAGCTGGAGCTCTAGCGAGGCGGGGCACCCTCGCTGGATCTAGTGGGCGTGGCAGCATCAAGTGCGCAGGCGCAGATAGAGTTTGTTTAAACTTCCTGTACAGCCTGTATCAAGTACTCCGGAGTATTGCACTGTAATTTAAAGATAAACTGAGCTTTAATATGTATATTAAATCTTAATCTTACAATTATCGCTGTCTCGACGTGATTTTCGGGAGTATGTTGAGTTTCGCGTTAAACACTCGATGTGCTAACATTCTCCCGTCCACCACAAGTGGCACGTAGTGTTTTTATTGTAGTTTTTATTTTTTGTATTTAAATATTTGTTGAACCTGCACAGGTGCACCAGACAATACTTTTGCGAGGACATGATCTTCTGCTGTCTATATCACGGTGCCTCTGTAAATAAGCATTTACAAGAGCTCTGAAATCATGCAGTTCAACAAAAAGGTATATGTGTGTGAATTAAATATTTTAATTATACTGTGTGTGATAAACGTCATGTTTGTTGAACCTTTCTGTTTGTGCATGTCATAGTAATTTCTTTCTTGCATTTAAAACTAAAAACATATTGTTCATTTAATATTTTCTTGTGTTGTGAAACCTTTGGGATGTCTGAATTTAAACGACTTTATTTCAATTGTTATAATAGTTTTTCTGCGTTACATTACTTATGACAAGTTAAAAACATGTATACAAATACTCTTTATGTTGTGCTCTTGAGCAAGGTGATTCATCACAAAAGCTGTTTATATGCAATGCACTGTACAAAACATGTAAACAAGACAATGATGCTAATTTATTCTTTCTATGTTTTAGATTTTATCATCAAGCATGGTCTCAAGTGCAGACGATCCCACACTTTCACTGCTGTTACTGTACATCAACATTTTAAAATGTGTAAAAATCCAGCCTCTGGACAACCTTCCATTGGCTGCAACACCACCTTCATCCCCAGCATCAGCATCCCCACCTTTATTTCCCCTCGACATTGGAACATGTCTGTACTGATTTTGAGGTACAGCTTTTTAACTTCTTGCTGCTTGTAAACTTGTTTAAATATCTTTAGTGGAGTATTAAGAAAGAACAAAGTACACAGTTGTCACAAATAACCCACTGAGGGTCAGTTAAGTAAACCAAGTTCACATTTTTAACAAAACTGTAAACAAACAGAAAGACTTAACTTAAAAAAACAATCCCTAGATGTGACAGCTATATACTGTATTAATTGTATATAGTCTAATTGTATTGTCTATAATTAACAGGGTGGCCCTCTACAGCTAGGAGGAATTGATTGTGGGGTATTTATGTTGATGGTAAGGGGTCTTTTATTTGCTGTACACCTGTCTCTGTGTACTAAACACAGCATTGGTTAATATTGTTTTGTTTTTTCTATGCACTCTATGTTATGACTGTGAGAAAGCATAAAAAAAGAACGATTAAGATTTTCGATTGCTATCTTTTGCCAGTCTGACACACCAATAATCATGAAGTGGTGGTGCTCAGTTAATTTAGACATTTCCTCTGACAAAGTATGATATTAATAACTATACTTCTGATAAAACCTCCATTCTTTGCATTTCCAGTATGCAGACAATATATATAAATAAAGCAATGCATGCCTAAAAACATTCTTTATGTTTGTCTCTTCTTACAGTCAAGTCCCACAACTACTCACCCAGAAAGTAACATATGCAGATAACATGAAATTCACTCCACCTGAGTCAGATGTCATGGAGATCATCCAGACACCAGAAGTAGATGTATGTAGCGGGAATGTTTATGTACTGATTGACTTGTTTAACTTGTTAATGTGTGTATTAACCTTTCCTGTTTCATGAATTTGTTTATGAGCAGCACATCATTATTAATTATATTATTATTGGAATTCTTATATAGCACACAGGACTCAGCGGTGATGAGAAACATTCAGCTGACCTGTGAGTGGGTAAAGGAGACCACTTGCTGGGAAGATGAGTTGCAAAAGATCTAAAGGATGATGTCCTGTTGGCTATAACAATGTGGGACTTGTTTATAAACACCATGTTTTATGAGGGTGAAAGGAATGAAGAAGAAATTTCGACTCCCTTACCTTTTATATTTTAGAGAAGAGCAGGAGATATATGAGACAAAAGAGTTATTCGTGGGTTTTGTTTACACAAAAAAACCCTGTCTTGTGAATCTACTAGTGGGGATAGACTAATGTAAAAATTGATTTTTTTGATTGGTTTTGTAAAATACCATTAAACGTTTGTGTGAACTGTAAAGTGATGTGTTCTTGAAATAAATGTATAATATTTATTATTGTATCTTATTATACCATTAAAGTGTCGTGTTCTTGAAATATTCATGATATTATTTTATATCTTCTTATTATAACATTTTATATAGATTTATTTTATGTTAGATGCATATTTTGCTAAATTTGGGTTAATAGAAACCAATAAATCCACAGGACAGTGGAGTACAACACTTGTACACCTGAGTATGTGACTATTAAATTACATTTATCTTCTACAAAAATGTAGTTGAATCGAATGCTTCACTAATGTCAAAGCACATCGTATATCCTCTACTGTGGGAAGTCACATGGTTGGTTTAAGACTACTTGTCTGCTTATTCATTAAAAATAGCATAATGCATAGCCTATCACATAAAGGTTGAATCTTTTCAAAGTTACAGTCAATATTCCATTTAAATTTGCAATATCATTTTTACACCATATGCTTTCACATTTACATACAATAAGGGCAGATTAGGTAACCTAGTCTTATTTATTATTATTATTATATGTATTTATTTATTGAATTAATCAGATGATTTCGTAATACAACAAGGTCATATGAAACATTAGTAAATGCATTAACATGAAAAATAATTAACAATATAGCTTTTCAGCAAGTATTAATTCTTGTTAATGTTAGTTAATGTCAATACAGTTAATTAGTTCATGTATTAACTAATGTTAACAGTTACAACGCTTGATTTTATAAATGTATTAGTAAATGCTGAAATTAACACGAACTAAGATTCATAAATGCTGTAGAAGTATTGTTATTTGATAGTTCATGTTAGCTAATGCATTAACTAATCTAAACAAATACAATCTTGTTGTAAAGTGTTATCGATCATTTAGATTAGTTCACAACCCACACGTTGCGGTGGACACAAATAAAGAGGGGTGCACAGATAGTAAGCTTTCACTGGCAAAGCAGCACACAACTCTTTCCTCCATAAAAGGGCCTTGTTGTCACTTTCAGATATTTACATCATGGTTTATGGTAAGCCACATTTTTGAATTGTGTTACTACTTTGTGGAATTGGATGATGTCAAATGATGTCTTTAAATACAAATGTACAACAGTACAGTGAAGCAGGGCTCTGCATTGCAACTCTTTCACTTGCATATATGCCCTTAAATGATTTACAAGCATAGTGGATGAGTGAAGACTAAAACCTTCTGTAAATGTTATAATGTTAAGGTCATATTATACTTTTATACATTTATACTAGTTCCTGTGGCTTACCATAAACCATGATGTAAATATCTGAAAGTGACAACAAGGCCATTAATGCATTTACTAATGTTTCATATGACCTTGTTGTATTACGAAATCATCTGATTAATTCAATAAATAAATACATATAATAATAATAATAAATAAGACTAGGTTACCTAATCTGCCCTTATTGTATGTAAATGTGAAAGCATATGGTGTAAAAATGATATTGCAAATTTAAATGGAATATTGACTGTAACTTTGAAAAGATTCAACCTTTATGTGATAGGCTATGCATTATGCTATTTTTAATGAATAAGCAGACAAGTAGTCTTAAACCAACCATGTGACTTCCCACAGTAGAGGATATACGATGTGCTTTGACATTAGTGAAGCATTCGATTCAACTACATTTTTGTAGAAGATAAATGTAATTTAATAGTCACATACTCAGGTGTACAAGTGTTGTACTCCACTGTCCTGTGGATTTATTGGTTTCTATTAACCCAAATTTAGCAAAATATGCATCTAACATAAAATAAATCTATATAAAATGTTATAATAAGAAGATATAAAATAATATCATGAATATTTCAAGAACACGACACTTTAATGGTATAATAAGATACAATAATAAATATTATACATTTATTTCAAGAACACATCACTTTACAGTTCACACAAACGTTTAATGGTATTTTACAAAACCAATCAAAAAAATCAATTTTTACATTAGTCTATCCCCACTAGTAGATTCACAAGACAGGGTTTTTTTGTGTAAACAAAACCCACGAATAACTCTTTTGTCTCATATATCTCCTGCTCTTCTCTAAAATATAAAAGGTAAGGGAGTCGAAATTTCTTCTTCATTCCTTTCACCCTCATAAAACATGGTGTTTATAAACAAGTCCCACATTGTTATAGCCAACAGGACATCATCCTTTAGATCTTTTGCAACTCATCTTCCCAGCAAGTGGTCTCCTTTACCCACTCACAGGTCAGCTGAATGTTTCTCATCACCGCTGAGTCCTGTGTGCTATATAAGAATTCCAATAATAATATAATTAATAATGATGTGCTGCTCATAAACAAATTCATGAAACAGGAAAGGTTAATACACACATTAACAAGTTAAACAAGTCAATCAGTACATAAACATTCCCGCTACATACATCTACTTCTGGTGTCTGGATGATCTCCATGACATCTGACTCAGGTGGAGTGAATTTCATGTTATCTGCATATGTTACTTTCTGGGTGAGTAGTTGTGGGACTTGACTGTAAGAAGAGACAAACATAAAGAATGTTTTTAGGCATGCATTGCTTTATTTATATATATTGTCTGCATACTGGAAATGCAAAGAATGGAGGTTTTATCAGAAGTATAGTTATTAATATCATACTTTGTCAGAGGAAATGTCTAAATTAACTGAGCACCACCACTTCATGATTATTGGTGTGTCAGACTGGCAAAAGATAGCAATCGAAAATCTTAATCGTTCTTTTTTTATGCTTTCTCACAGTCATAACATAGAGTGCATAGAAAAAACAAAACAATATTAACCAATGCTGTGTTTAGTACACAGAGACAGGTGTACAGCAAATAAAAGACCCCTTACCATCAACATAAATACCCCACAATCAATTCCTCCTAGCTGTAGAGGGCCACCCTGTTAATTATAGACAATACAATTAGACTATATACAATTAATACAGTATATAGCTGTCACATCTAGGGATTGTTTTTTTAAGTTAAGTCTTTCTGTTTGTTTACAGTTTTGTTAAAAATGTGAACTTGGTTTACTTAACTGACCCTCAGTGGGTTATTTGTGACAACTGTGTACTTTGTTCTTTCTTAATACTCCACTAAAGATATTTAAACAAGTTTACAAGCAGCAAGAAGTTAAAAAGCTGTACCTCAAAATCAGTACAGACATGTTCCAATGTCGAGGGGAAATAAAGGTGGGGATGCTGATGCTGGGGATGAAGGTGGTGTTGCAGCCAATGGAAGGTTGTCCAGAGGCTGGATTTTTACACATTTTAAAATGTTGATGTACAGTAACAGCAGTGAAAGTGTGGGATCGTCTGCACTTGAGACCATGCTTGATGATAAAATCTAAAACATAGAAAGAATAAATTAGCATCATTGTCTTGTTTACATGTTTTGTACAGTGCATTGCATATAAACAGCTTTTGTGATGAATCACCTTGCTCAAGAGCACAACATAAAGAGTATTTGTATACATGTTTTTAACTTGTCATAAGTAATGTAACGCAGAAAAACTATTATAACAATTGAAATAAAGTCGTTTAAATTCAGACATCCCAAAGGTTTCACAACACAAGAAAATATTAAATGAACAATATGTTTTTAGTTTTAAATGCAAGAAAGAAATTACTATGACATGCACAAACAGAAAGGTTCAACAAACATGACGTTTATCACACACAGTATAATTAAAATATTTAATTCACACACATATACCTTTTTGTTGAACTGCATGATTTCAGAGCTCTTGTAAATGCTTATTTACAGAGGCACCGTGATATAGACAGCAGAAGATCATGTCCTCGCAAAAGTATTGTCTGGTGCACCTGTGCAGGTTCAACAAATATTTAAATACAAAAAATAAAAACTACAATAAAAACACTACGTGCCACTTGTGGTGGACGGGAGAATGTTAGCACATCGAGTGTTTAACGCGAAACTCAACATACTCCCGAAAATCACGTCGAGACAGCGATAATTGTAAGATTAAGATTTAATATACATATTAAAGCTCAGTTTATCTTTAAATTACCGTTTTCTTACCGTGCAATACTCCGGAGTACTTGATACAGGCTGTACAGGAAGTTTAAACAAACTCTATCTGCGCCTGCGCACTTGATGCTGCCACGCCCACTAGATCCAGCGAGGGTGCCCCGCCTCGCTAGAGCTCCAGCTCCGCCCATCTGGCTCTGCAGCGGGCACCACTTGCAATAAACGAAAAACGAATTGACTGAAGTTCAAAGACACTCTTCATTTTTTGTTCAAAAAGGAATAACGATAAAATGATCGCCAAAAAACGAAAAACGGGACGTTTTTAGTTGGTTTTTCGTTTTTTGATTCTGACACCAAAAACGGTTATTTGGTTTTTCGTTTTGAAACAAAAAACAGAAAAGCGGTATTTTTGTTTTATAATTACAAACGAATTACGGATTATCCAGAGATCCCCTGACCATGAAGTCCTAAGCATGCAACAAACTGGATGCGAGCTGCCGTAAAACACCAAAGACGAAGATCATAGACCGTTAATATTAATACAGTCTAATGGCCCGAATTTCTGCGGTGAGAGTGGTTGAGGTAAATGGCGGAAAACGTGATTGACGTTGTGGCTAGCTTGATAGGACTGAGGTAAAAACGAAATTACTTAAGCGCGTACTCGTGAAGAGCACAGCTGGGAGAAGCGCGTGCAGAGGACCCTGCATATGACGCGAACACGAGAAAAATAATGGGTTTAATTATACTTTTACTTCCTGACAGTTTCACTTGTTACGCGAGGATAGTAATGACTGACAGACGACGCCGAATTACATACAATATAATTTCCTAACTAAATCTGAGAGAATGCGAAAACATTCAAATATTTTTTACCTCGCTTACTCGCTATACCAGACAACAGTTATAAGCCACAAGGAGGTGCACTGAGAACGCAGGGTGCTATATTTCCCCTTATGAAAAAGATTAACAAGGTATCCTACAGCTAAATATATATTTCCAAAAAATAAAAAAACAAATTAAATAGCTTAATTTAAGCTTGTTAAATGCAAATTTACAGAGCCCCTGTCATTACAGAGCAGCAGAATCTGTATTTGTGGTTATCAGTTAGATAAAAGTAATTTTAAACTTTAAAACTGCATTTAAAGGCAGACAATGCCCATTCTGTAATTTAACTTTGCGTGCTCAGAAATTTTACACGTTCACTGTATGATTTAACGAAATACGAATAGCCTAGTATTATGGATGGAGAGGCATTTGCACTTCATTGCATATTTTGAAGGCCCAGCTGAAGTACCCACGGTTCGCCACTGCTGTATATATATATATATATATATATATATTTATATTTATATATATATTATGCCTTAGACCTTTAATCAATTTTTCATTGAAGCCTTTAAGGCTCATTTATGTAAAGCATACTGCTTCAGTGTTGCATATATGCATAAAGTCTCTTAATTGTACAGGCATCAGTTTTAATCAAATATATGATGTGCATAATGGCAGATGTAACCCTTTAATATTTTAATAAAACTGGTGGGGCCCAGAGGGGAATGTTGAGAAGTTCCTAACGTTTATGAGATGTGAGAGTGGATCTCTCAGGAATTAGCCTCATGCCCTCTCTGTCATCCGACCTCAGCTATTGGTGAATGCATCTGGCCATGTCTTACTGGATCTGATTAGGTGCAAATGAAATCTTCATCCATTGTCAAAGCAGATTAAAGAAATGAGAGGAAGGACTCCTTTGTTCAGGACTTGAGTACGGTCTTGCTCCAACATGCATGCATTACTGTATATCTGACTTGAAGCAAGCACTAACCAAAATTTTAGAAATTCCTCCTCTTATTGAGCACTTTTAGTTAAATTCACAAGAATGTGAATTCTGCATCATAGTGTAATAAAAAAAATAAAAAAGATTGTTTTAAACACATATTTGTCCACTTTGGCAAAAAAAAACACATAGTCCCACCACAAACTCTCACAATTGGTTGAGCCGGTGTTGTTATGTCCGTCCTAGTCGGGCCACGCAGACAAACTCAGATTCCATTTGGTGATGCCAGGTGGTCCTGAAATTACACACTTTACCTTTAAGTATATTCATTTGGTATACATTTCTTGAGCTTCATGTTGTTGTATAGATACATGTTTATTGTTTCATTGAAACTTTGACTATCCAACAAAATGCATTAAACTAATGACATAAAGAGAGTTTAAATAAATGGGCAAACTTCCAGTTTCTCTGGTAAATCCAACATGAAAGAGACTCAAACTGTAATTTATTGACTGGCCGCTAGAGACTAGCTCCAAAAGGAAGTAAATCCCATAGACCACTAATGTAAAAATGCCCAACTTTACAGCAGAAAAAATCATGTTAATAGTCTGGTACATAAAGTGGCTTTGGTCTATATAGTTTATAGTTTTTGCTCTTTATGACAATTGAAGTGGGGGTGAATAGTTTTGTAACTCATCCAATTGAATTATATTAAGCCTTAAAGGGACAATAAGTAAGATTAACCCCCATCTAGTGGTGAAATTGTATTTTGCATTCAAAGAAACAGTGCTCTCTAGCGCCTCGCTTTTCCAAATGTGTGCTGGAACTACGGTAGCCGTTATGTAATCACTGATCTCCTTGTCCGTTTCAGCTGGTTCAATTGTTCTCAACGCGTTGGTAGGTTGCTAGTACTTTTTGTACCTCTCTGCTATTATAGTTTATCAATACGGCAGAACGACATGGAAGTCTCCTTGGACTTACCTGTTCAATGTAAGTAAAGAGAAGAAATTCTAAGTTTACAAAGAAAAGTCAGATCATTGGCAGAGGTCATTTGACACCAACAAGGACATATTTATGAATAAAGACATTGATTTTGATTAATAAAACACTTAAAATCCTACTTACTGTCCCTTTAATTCTGCGTAATTATGGGCGTGGTCACTTGAGTGACAGGTGGATTGCCACTTCTGTCACTACCGTCAAGATAGGCGAGCATGCTTTCGGCAACTAGCGCATCACGCATCCGCCCAAGTTTTGCCTCTTTGCCCAATTTTGGTTAACCTTTGAGTGATGTGCAGTGATGCCCAGCCAACCCACTACCCTTCAGAGACCTACTGGTGATGTTACTGACACAACGTCCATGTGTTTTATAGTCTATAACCCCATAATAAAAAAATGTTGTTACATACATCATGATCATACATTGTATTAAGCACTATGATTCCAGTCTATCAAATAGCGAAAATACGTAATTGTTTTATCTGTTGGTCACTCATGAGATCAACAAATCCACTTCCAAAGTCTTGCTCTTAATTTTGAGGCAGCCGGCGAAAGATGCACAAATATACAAACAAACAAACACAGTTCTGCCAGCCCATTCTGTGTTCCCCACTGTCAATTACTCAAGCACACATGTGTTTTGCAATGCAGATCCGAGCCTTCGACTGACAGCAGTAAATCCATTTCCTCGACTCCTAGGGTCTCTCTGCCCAGGCTGGGAATTAGTGTTTAGGGAGGGGGATCTACCGGCTTCTCCTGATAACGTGCTGGCTGAACTAGCCAAAGACTGTCTGCAGGCATGCATTAAGCATCTCGATGGCACTTACCAAGCCTTTATTCAGCCGTCTGCACGCAGAACGCACGGGCAGAGCTTTGATATGGAACTAACAGAAAGCAGCTTTTGACTGATTGAGTGTTTTGGGGAGATACTGAACAGTGTGTGGATGTGTGCATTCGTTTGTTTGTGAATGCGTATGTGTGTGTGCATGCTTTATATGGAATTTGTGAGTTTGCATTTCTCTGAAAATGAACAAAGCGGCGCGTGGGAGAAAGAAAAGAAGTGACAGACCAAAGGGAAATACAATAAAAATGGACTTTATTATGTATTCCTTATTCGGTTTGTGGATTTTTATTAAATTCCAATTCATTGTATGTTTAATGATCAAACTGAGCTTTGTTTAAATAAAATTGATCATCATTGTCTCATCAAATTTGATTAGTGCTTTCGTAATAAGGTACATTTGCATAAAACCCTACTGTATATATACACACACAGTACACATCACAACCTGCTTTAAGATTATCCATCTTATCCATTCACAGCTGTTTATAAGTTTCCACATATTAAACAAAAAGAAAGACATTTTAATTTTAGGTGGTTAAACTGCTGAACACCCAGGCCCTCAAAGCATTTACACCACAAGGTGTAACATGTCAACATGATTCACCAGATTTCATTAAATACCTGACAGACAATTAATAGACAGAGGCAATACATTGTGAAGTTTTAATAAGCTATAAGAAGTTTATTTTATTTATTTATTTACTTGGTGGGGAGCACATTTCTCGTAAAGATTAATTACTTACAACTGTCAAACTTACAATAGCTTCTTGTTTATTTTGCATGTATCTTGGCTCACGAACAAGTA
Organism: Paramisgurnus dabryanus; assembly: GCF_030506205.2. Taxonomy (NCBI): domain Eukaryota; kingdom Metazoa; phylum Chordata; class Actinopteri; order Cypriniformes; family Cobitidae; genus Paramisgurnus; species Paramisgurnus dabryanus. The sequence continues at coordinate 29,308,646 of NC_133349.1, read as the reverse complement.
CGTCAGGTTTCTGCATATGTTTATTAACTTGTTTTTCTGGTTTAAATAACAAAACCTTACCAAAATGCATTTTGATTTACATGCGAGTACGAAGGAATCAATGCGAGCGCTAACTGCGAAATGAGACGGGGCTTTCGGCATCGAGCTTGGCTTGAAACTATCAAGTGACAAAGACGCCTCAATCAATACAGATTCTCTTCATCAAAAACGACCCGTGGTTAAACACAATCCACGTAACTCCCCCCGAGGCCGCTTCACCCGATGCTCTCACGACTCCCTGTCTTCAAAAGAAATCTTTAATCACCCAAGGCTTCTCATTTAGCAATGTCAAAACAGAACTAAACTCTCAGCAATATGAGTAAGCAGTAAAAACATCCAAGTCGGCTGGTGGGATGGAAGCAATGACAGATAGGTTAATACCGATTGGAGTGAGAGATTTTGACAAATTGGAGCAGCACCTGGGCTGTGATTTATCAGACCTCTCTGATGTGCCTGCCGGGGAATTCTGAACAGCGAAAGAGAGATAGAGAACGAAAAGACTTTCACAGAGCACAAAGGGTTTTTTTTGTGTGAAAATTATTAATAGCATTCTTGACCACAGTTCATTTTGACAAATCGGTACTCAGGGTATTAGGATGGTTTGACTGTGTCCAACATTGCCTCATACTCCTGGTTTGATAACCTCCCACCTACAAGCAGCTGTAGGATATTTGATGAAGAGATAGCGCAGGTGGCATCGCGGGGCGTCTCCAGAAATTCTCAAGGCAATAACCGAAACATTAAAAGGATGTGAGAGAGATGCTTTCCCTCCTCCCGTGGATCGTCAGACTGTCAGTCATTGGAAAGTCGGATGAAAAGACAATGCAAGTTTCACTGTTGGGAAAAAGAAACATGCAATTACTCAGCTGTCAGACAGGCTTTTCTCTACAGCTGAAACAAACATCAATCAACTATGTCAGTATAAAACTGTAAAATCTGTCAAAGTATATAACAATCCGCGATATTTAACACTGGACAGGCTGATGAAAATAACAGAGAAGATAAATGCAAAGTAAAAAACATACAATTCCATCCAAACATCGGCCTGTCTGTCTATCCAACACAATCTCATTGCAATTTAAACATATTTTACAAGCTGGCTAATTGGTATCAGGTTGTACGACCACAGTTTTACATTTTGTTATGATTTGCTTTCACCTCTGTGATGTTGGGGTTAGGGGTGGTTTACTATTGTTTTTTCATTTTTGTCGCTTCATACTAATACACAAATACCACCCATATTTGTGCAATCTTGACTACCAACTCCATATAATGGTTAAGTAAAAAGGTATAAGAGCTGACACGTGACATTAAAATTAATGCAAGCCGCAGTCTCGCGGCAGAGCCATGAGTCCCATTACAGGGTTTACAGAATATTGTAACGTGGTGTGCTTTAAAGAAAGCAAAGGAGATTAGAATCCATGTGCAAAAAGAGGTTTTAATAGTAAATCCCAAAATGGGCCAGCAAACACATCCAAATAGGGCAATCCACAAACGTAATCCAAAACAGGCAAAAAGGTCAGGGCAGGCAGAGAACAATCACAAAATCCAAAACAGGCACAGGTCAAAAACAGGAACAGATACAAAACAGGATTCTAGATAACAGGTAAACAGGCAAACTAACAGGCTGGACATACAATGTATTAATCAGCCATGAACAGGTGAACAGGAAGTGGTTATATACAAAACAGACAGGAAGTGGTAAGCGAGACATGGCAAGATGAATATCAAAATAAAGCCGGAACAGAACAGGATATCAAAATAAAAGTACAAAACACAAAACACAACCAGAACACAAGAAAACACAAAACAAAACCTTACAAATATTTTAATCACTTTTTTCTAAACACCTTTAACCAATTCCAAACCACAGTAATTTTTGTATATGAATCTTTTGCTTTCACCCCATGACGTTGGGGTTTCATTATTGTTTTTTTTTTGTAATAATCTTATGTTTTTTGTATTTTATTGTGTATTTATTGTTTTGCTTTGTAGTAATAATACTTTTTGTGGTTTCGTACCGATTAAAATGAATTATTCAACTATTAAAACATGTGCAAAATATGTGCTGTCTGTCTGTCTGTCTTACAATTTCATTGCAACTTGTACGTAGTGGTGGCCGGTGACTTCTTTTTTCAAGGGCGCTCGATGTGAAGTTCGTCACAACATGTATGTAGCCTGTTGTGTGTGGTTCGTAATGTGCATCACGTGTTTTGTTAAAATAAAATGCCTGCTGCAGACACGTCTAAAGAGTTTATGATAAAAGAGACGCTCGCGGTTGCCAGATCCTCGCAAAATCTCATGTGTAATCAGAGTTTACTGTTAAGGGAGTGTCTTGTGAGTATTATGTGAACGTGAGCATCTCTTTTATCATAAACGGTTTTGACACGTGTGCAGCAGGCACTTATTTTGACAAAACACATGATGCACATGGTTTACATGACTCAACAAACACATATTTTGAAAACACGGGCAACACACATGACACTCCGAAAACATATTTTGAATTTGCGCCCCTTGGATGAGCAGTCACGAGCCACCACTGCTTGTACGTACTTTACAAGCTGGCTAATTGGTATTTAGTAAGTTGTATGACTACATTTGTACTTTTTGTTACGATTTGCTTTCCCCCTATGACGTTGAGGTTTCATTATTGTTTTTTCTTTATAATAATCTTATGTTTTTGTAGGTTTTTATTTTTATTTTTGTTGATTCGTACCAATTCATGCGAATTAGTCAACTCATAAAAAATATGTACGGATTTCTGTAACATCTGTCTGTCTGTATGTCCACCCATCTAGATAAATAATTAAATCAGGATTAGGATTATTTTACTGAATATGGAAGTTTCTTCATTTTTTTTGTCACATTACTGCACGGGGACTTTCCTTCTTTTTAAATGACTGTTATCCTCACAGTTTTGCTTTAGTTTAGATCAGAATCGCTGTGAGTGTATTGTGAATATTCAATATATCACCCAGCCCTAATTTGAATCTCAAATTTCTTTTGTTTTCTCTAAAGGCCATGTGATACATTTGATGTCTTTTACCCTCCAGAACAAAACAAAGAAGCTCCAATGCCCGTCTGATTTGAGTCTTTAGGAGATGTACAGTAGGTTCAAATCATGGTCCTGAGGGGAAACGTGGATCTTTCGAACTATTGCCATTGTGTCGCACAGCACAGGATATCAGACCAGAGGGGATGTATGGAAGGATTGATGGGTGAAGAGACCAATCTGCTCTATGACCCTTCAAATGCGTTGTCTCTATGGGCCAATAGCGGGTCAACCATCAGGTCAAACTAAAGAGACCCATAGTGCAGCTGCAAGGTAAACCTTGAACCTTATATCAAAGCATCAGTCAGTAAAAAGGGAAAGGCTTTAAAAGAAAAAGCTAACAACTTTTTTGGTCTCCTGTTAATAATGATATGGCAGTACACTCCTAAAAATAGGTGCTACTAAAGATTATTCACAGCAATGCCATAGAAGAACCATTTTTGATTCCATCAAAAAACATTCAGTCAAGGGTGAACCATTTCATTCTTACCTTTATATAGTTTAAAGCAGTGTTTCCCAATTCTGGTCCTTGAGGACCCCCTACCAGATGTTTTAGATATCAACTTATTTAACACACCTGATTTAACTCATCAGCTTGTTAGGGAGACATGTTTACCATTTTGGAAGGATGCTGAATCAGGTGTTTTAAATAAGGAGACATCTAAAACTTTCTAGGAGGGGGTCCTCGAGGAAAGCACTGCTCTAAAGAACATTTTCCACTACAAACAACATTTTATGAAACAGAAAGGTTCTTTATGGGACCATAGAGCCAAAAATGGTTCTTCTACTACATTGGGTAACATCTTCATTTTTCTGGGGTGTAATTTTATAGATGTTCGTCAACATAAATTATTCTTGATTGGTTTGGATTTGTTATGTCAATTGCAACTAACCAAATATGTACGCTTAAATAATAACACTAGTTGAAAATTACGGGTCTTAATGCAAAACCTGTTTTGCAAAAAACGATTTCTCACTGTAAAAGAACCACGGGTCCCGACAATCCTATTTCCGTAGACCACTACGTCTAAAAAGCGATTTTGCCACTGCACGGTCAGCCGAGCACAGGAGAATATTGTAAGTGCACACACTCCAGTGAAGAGGACTCCAGGCAAGGTTACCTTCTCTTGTTTTGGCTCTCTTCGTGCATGCTTTCAATGGTCCCTTCTCCCTCAGGCCCTTTGGAGAAGCAAACAATCCAGCCCCTCCTCGGGCAGTAACATCTGCTTATCCCTCACCGCCTGTAGCATGGCTCCAGGTTCCCTCTGGCTGGAGCATACAATGTCATTTTCTGTCATGAGCACAGAAATTTGTAGTGACAATGTTAAGGCTTTTAGAAGCTTTGGCCAGCTTAGGTTTGCTGCCAGTTTCGGCCTACACAGCAGAGATGATACGGCCCCTCGTGTCACTCTTTCTTCTCTTCAATTTCAGCCGAGGCTCGGAGCACAGCGCCAGGTTACGGCTCTTTATTCCTCCATTTTCTGCTTGCATTTTCTGCCAGTTTTATTTCCCCCCCTATTTTTGTTATCACCTTTGTGCTATTTATCTTGTAAACATAAAAAAGTGGATGAATGAGTCATTAGACCGGTTCAAGCTATAATAAAAACTGATTTGTGATTCATTCAAAAAAACCAGTTCCAAACCCTGAAGAACTGGATTAATTGTTTGACAACATATTTATAATGAACATTACACATGCGTAAGTAACGTTTACATTATCCGTGATGAACTCTCAGTAGATAATTAGTGAATCTCATTCTGTATAATACAGTATGGTAACCTCTCTCCAGGTCTCAGATAACCTTGGCGGAGTCTGACAGTCACATGGAGGGACTAATCTGGGCCATTTGCATACCAGATCCAGAGAAAATGTCTACGAAAAGTCACCTGCTCGTTGATGCCGTAGATGCGCCGCAGGAGGGAGGTCACCGGTGATACTGCTGGAAACGCACATTATTTGTGGACACAGCGAGCCGAGCTCTCGGTCGCCCCTGTGGAGGCGGCCTCAAGTCCCGTCCCACTGAGCTCATCCACCTCTGCTTTTACAGGTGCGCCAGCGCTCCTCCGCTGACATAGACGGATGACATATTTATTAGCTTGTTAAAACGCAACCCTCCCCCATCCACCGGAACGCTCACCTAGCTAAACAAAACAATTGGCTCCTCCATTGGCTAATTGGGCCGAGCCCCTGTGGCGCCACTCGCCCAAGTGTTTGATGAGGCATAAAACGATGATTAATTAATTTACTGCTCAGTTGATCATCAAACTGAGAGGTTTATGATTTGCACAGCGGTCAGCGCCTCTCCGCTGTTTAGGAACTCGGCAGCCGAGAGATCAGAGCGAGAGTCTTTGCTTTGACCTGTACGGATGCAAACTTCACATCCACAGAAGAACAGCAGATTCACACAAAAGCAATACTGTTACTGTATGCAACAATACTGAGTACTATTAAAGGCACTTTTATTTTCAGGGGGTGAAATTCATTACTACATTATTTTTTTATGAAGGTCACAAAACTGTCTGAATTTTTTTTTTTAGATGCATTCATGGTTTTTTTTCAAAAGTGAGTATTTTTTGTCTCTTTCTTGGGACTTTAGCCCCATCCTAAATATGCAAAATCATTATAAGTGAATTATTACATATTTATTACATTTTAAAAAATATGAAACAAATTAAACAAAGTGTACAGCGAATATTAGTAAAAAGAAAATATACAAATTTTAAAACAAATTACAAATGCTCTTTATGACACACACAACTGGTAAATCATATCAACAAATTTGCCAAAAGAGATGACGGTGTCAGTAAAGAGCATCCTTAAAATAGAACATGAGACATAATATGCAAGTAACGCAAGTAAATCAATACAAATATCACTTAATATACAGTTAAATATGATTCAATATTTTTAACCAGGCAAACATTTTAACCTATATACCATAACATATTTATTTTATTCAATAGCTGCGTTTCCAATGCAGATTTGCACAAAACTTTTGTGTTATTTTCTAAATGTCGACAAAAAGCTATTGCGAAATGACGGTGTTTCCATTAATCGAAGGAATACAACTGAAACTTAATTTTTCCTCTCACGATAAGTCATTCCAAACATCACGTCGACTGATGTTGGTAGGTTTACTAATATCACATCCACCACACAGGCATTATCTTTAACCGAAAGAGGCTTACAGTATTATCTAAACATTAATGCCAATAGGTGTTACTCTGCAACCCAGTATCACAAAATTATGTACCTATAGGCACGTATGGACCAGCGCGACATTGTCACGCTTTGCCGCGTTTGTGCGTGAGGATGTCACACTTTTTTGTTTGTGTCACTGTTACATATTGGTTACTCAACTTTTTTGTCCTAATTACTTACCATTGCCGCTTCGGTTTAGGGTTAGATTTGGTGCTTGCTATTTTTGGTCCATACGTGCCTATACGTACATAATTTTGTGATACAGGATTGTACTCTGAGGTAATAGTACATAATTTTAAATAAAAAGAGATGTAGGAGTATTATTGGCAAGAAAAGTCTGTTATACTTGGGAGCAGACTCGTATTGTGGTGTTTCTGGTAGGTTTTAGTACATACCACGTCATCTTCAAATAATGACCATCCTTCCTAATTTTTTTTTGCATGTTTGTCACACTTTTAATACGGAGCCCCTAAGGGGACATGGAGCAAAAATTAAATAAAGTTTAGTTTAATGTGCTCACGTGAAACTTTCATGTGCTCACGTGAAACTTTCATGTGCTCATGATATTCCAGCACATGAAAGTTTCACGTGAGCACATGAAACTAAACTACAGTATAGATTTTGTTTTACTTCAATGTCACCTTAGTACTTTAATGTTTCAGATCATCAAAAAAATAAATAAAATTAAAATAATAATAAATCCAAACACACATGGCACTATGTGAAAAAGTGTTTGTCGCCTGTTAAAACATAACTGTTGTTTATCACACCTGAGTTCAGTTTCTCTAGCCACACCCAGGCTTGATTACTGCCACACCTACTGTACAGTATTCACAATCAAGAATTCACTTAAATAGGACCTGCCTGACAAAGTGAAATAGACCAAAATATCCCAAAAAGCTACAAGTCATGTTGAGATACAAACATATTCAGGAACAAATGAGAAAGAAATTTATTGAGATCTATCAGTCTGGAAAAGGTTATAAAGATTTGGGACTCCAGCGAACCACAGTAAGAGCCATTATCCACAAATGGTAACATGGAAGAGTAAAGAACCTTCTCAGGAGTGGACGGCCAACAAAAATTACCAGTGATGACTCATCTAAGAGGTCACAAAAGATCCCACAACAACATCCAAAGAACTGCTGGCCTTACTTGCCTCAGTTAAGGTCAGTGTTCATGACTCCACCATAAGAAAGAGACTGGGCAAGATGAGTTCCAAGATGAAAACCGTTGCCGAGCAAAAACAACATAAAGGCTCGTCTCAGTTGTGCCAGAAAACATCTTGATGATCCTCAAGACTTTTGGGAAAATACTCTGTGGACTGATGACATAAGCAAACACTCGGTTGCAGTTGTTGCTGCTAAGGGTGGCCCAACCAGTTATTAGGTTTAGGGGGCAAACACTTTTTCCACACAGGACAACGTGTGTTTGGATTTTGTTTCCATTCATAATTAAAACCTTCATTTAATTCATGTTGTGTTTACTTGTGCTATCTTTGATTAATTTTCAAATTAGTTTGATGATCTGAAACATTAAAGTGTGACAAACATGCAAAAAAATTAAAAATCAGAAAGGGGCCAAGACCTTTTGTATATCAGATGACATGGAAATGGTTTCCACTGCCGTTTCGCGAAATACACCTCTTCAGAATTGCCTAGAAAAACACCTCATGTAAATGCGAAATTGATGTTTTCCATTGCCTGTATTTTCAATTCACAATGTCAATTTGTGCGATTTGAAGGGTAATGGAAATACAGCTATTGTGAAATAAAGGCCTAAAACATCTCAGGAGCAATTTGCATTGCCGTTTCACTATGATTTAATTACATCTGAAGTACCTTTGCATATGAATACTCTATTAGATACAGAACATCCACATGAATTATTGAAACAAAAGGACCATTTGATGTCAAAGCATTAATATGCCTTTGATATGAATAATTAAATTCATCTCTATTATCAGCAGGTTTAACATACAGTAGCATTGCCATTTCATATTAAGCAAAAAATTACACATGTGTCATTTTATTTTAACATACTGTAGCTTTAACATTTGGTGCTGATTGTGGCCACAAGGAGTTTCTACCATTTATATGACTTAAAGGGATCAAAAATTAAAGTTCTGTCATTATTTTCTCACCCTAAAGTTGTTACAAACCTGTATGGATTTCTTCGTTCTGCTAAACACAAATTAAGCTATATTGAGGAATGTTTGTAGCCAAACAGTTTTGGAGTTTTTCCCAACTATGGAAGTCAGTTATGCTCCTGTTTAATTAAAAATAAATGTATACAAATGTATACTTTAATGTAGATGTTGGATAGATTTGTATGTCACTGTCATGAAGACAGAGGAGCTGAACACTGAGTGAAACAAAGTTAGGTTAAACAGGTCCTGTAGAAGATTCATTCAATTCTGACTCACTGTTAAATGGCATGATATTCCAAAGATTTTCACAAGAAGTCTATACATTACCATAAACATATATGCAAATACTTTACTCACAAGGAAGAGGTGAGGCTGAACCACAAAGCCCTAAGGGTTCATTACTGTAATCTTCACCATAAAGGTGACAAATCCACATTTTTAGCTTTTACCCTAGAAGTGTATTGCTGTTACAATGCTATCAAAGATAATTCACAAACAAATTCAAGTGGAATTTGCATTATTCAAGATTGGTATCTTTACTTTGACGTTGGTCTTTAGATGTAGTCACAACACTGACACTTAAAGGAAAACACCACTGTTTTTCAATATTATACTATGTTATTACCTCAACTTAGACGAATGAATTCATACCTATCTTTTTTCAATGCGTGCACTTAATCTTTGTACAGCACGTTGTGAATGTGTTAGCATTTAGCCTAGCCCCATTCATTCCTTAGGATCCAAACGGATGAATTTAGAAGCCACCAAACACGTCCATGTTTTCCCTATTTAAAGACACTTACATGAGTATTTACACGATTAAGTATGGGGGCACAAAACAAAATATTTTTAAGCAGATCAAAAATGAGAACTATATTGTATGGCGGAAGAGCACTTAGTTTGCAGCACTTCGACCTCGGCGAATGATGATGGTACTGCGCCAGAGTAACTAAGTGCTCTTCCGCCATATGACAGTTTTATTACATTTTATAAAATGCATTAGTTTATTATAAATTCTGTGTAATTAAACCGCAGAAAAATAATGCTACTAACCAACAGCACTACATTGTATCATGTGATTTGTTTTGTTTAATTTACATGTTATACATACTATAACATAACTTCAAACATTTATCATGATAATAGATAGAATACAATATGTATGTGCATAGAATAAATTTGCTCTTCTAAATTGTATGTGATATTCATTTTTACAACACACATATTTTGTTAGTATTTGCTAATTCGGACATGCTTGTATGTGACCTACTTACATAAGTAAAGATTTCTCTGACGTTCAGTATAAGGATCTGACTCATGGGGATATGCCGCAGTGTACAGTAAGGGTGTGGTGTTTTATTTACAATCAAAGTGAAAGTGATCCTCGTCTCAGATCAATGATAAAGGTCTGCATCTAACAAACTTAGATGCTAAAGTGAAACATCACATATGTCTTTCAACGTTATTCAGAATGCAGCTTCATCTTCCAAAACCGTGAGGATGAAATGTGACAGTAAGATCGAAATACAACAAGACAACAGTGAATTGAGGAAGAGTGCCTAGGGCTTTAAGATGTCTACAGGGACAAGGCTCCAAAATAAAGGCATTATAATTTAAAACACACAGTGCATCATTAAAGCAGAATTCGGTGTGGCCCTTGTATGCCTGACTTTATTGATTTTACCCTACAGTGAAGAGGAGCAGGTCTTCTCCAGAGAGTGGCTTTCTCTGAGGCAAATCAGCAATGCACGCTTGACTTTATAAATAGCCTCAAACTTTCATTTACTTAAGACAGAAAAGGTAATTCGTTAGCTCAATTATCATTCATTAAAATAACGGCAATTTATAAGCATATTTATCAGAACTATTTCACACCGATGCTCTTATCATCACATCTGTTTAAGCAAGACAGGAGATAGCATAAGATGGGTTGTTTCAACCCATGGCTGGGTAAAATATGGACAAACCCAACAGTTGATATATTTGACTTAAAGGTACACTGAGACCACACTGCATTTTTTGGAGTGCGCCCTCTGCTGGTTTGGAGCACTTTTAAAGCTTACACACTGTAAAAAATACTTTGCTGCCTTAAAATGTTTTGTTAAATCAACTCAGATTTACAAGTCATGTCAACAGAAATGAGTTGTCACAACTTATAAAATATAGTTGAGAAAGTCAACTTAATTTTTTAAGTTATAACAACTCACCCGTAGTTATAACAACTCAGCTGTAGTCAAGATAAATAATAGTAAGTTGAAATGACTTGTAAATACGAGTTGATTCAACAAAAATGTTTAAGGCAGCAAAGTATTTTTTTTACAGTGCACATGTAATACCCAATCAGTTGAGGACAGCTGTTAACATTTTTGCTCACATGTACTCTGCTCTGGAAACGTTTTAACAGGTCATCCAAGCTCTAGATGCCATGACTGACTATTCTGGAGAACCAAGGGCAAAGTGAGATCCCAGAAATGCCGATTGGCTGATGGCACCATAGGAGCAAACCTCTCAGTAGTGACTATCCTGAGCTGTGACATCAAAGTCATCATCTTTTGCTTTTAAGAGGCCTACAAAAAGTTGAACACTGGTTTAACATCTACTATAACATAATTAAATATTTTCAATTGATGTTGCTTGCCAAATATATATGTTTTATATGGATTTTTACCAGCATCTGGAGGTAGGGCCTCTCTTGAAGTGCTTTCACATTACAGTGAAGAGAGTGAGAGTTTTGTCAGTTGCTGTGAATAAAAAAGCTGGTAAAACAATAAGGTTTGATCCGCAGGCCTGATACACCTTCTCAGCCGACTCCAAGTGAGTCATAATTGCTTTAGGACTTCAAATCCACTTTTGATTTCGAGGCTTCGGACAAATAATTGGATTTTCAGCAAACATGCTGAGTTGTGTTTCTCTCTGTTTTGCCATGTCCTCCGGACTCGTCCTCGCTTGGTGGTCTATATATATATATATAAAGAGCCCGGGGTTGAGGTGATTTTCGGTTGTGTCGGCGTAAAACCTGTATCAGTTCAGATTTGTTATAACCAACTATGTCGGCTTTAAAATCAAACAAGCTTTTTGTAAAGTGACAGGCCAGGAGACATTAGCATACTAGCCAATGTACCGTGCATCCTGCAATATTTGTGACAAACAAGAGGGTTTGTGACTTAAGGGCAGTCACTAATAGCCTGGCTCCGCCCTCCTATGTGCTTCCGCTTAATTTTCATTTAGCTTCAGCACTACGTCTTGGACTGCTGTGTAGAGTTTCGTTTTCTCCTGCAAAAATCTGCAGGTCCAATCAGCGAACAGAGGGGTGTGGCTAAGAACGATGACGTTGAGGTTGTGCGTCAGTTTGAGTTGTAGTTCAGTAATGGCAGCGGAGAAAGACGTGAGAAAAGCTATTCGGTCCGTTGTTGCAAAACTGCCGAATATAGAAGTTAAAGCCGGAGCAAGAACCAGGTTTGCTAAGTTTTGTTGGTCTGATCATTCGGACTTGTTGTTTCCGGCCGGTTTCGGCGCATGATATACGTCACGACCACACGTTAGCGATTAGCTATGGCAGATCCTGAGTGACTCTGGGAAGATCCAATAGTTTTAAACTTCAACAGAGGACCCTCCTTAACGGAAGTAACACTTTGCAAAGGAGCGTGGCCAGACTCTCTGTACAAATGAAATGAATGTACAAGAGTCTGTTGGGACCAGGCTAAGTCACTAATGCACTAGGATGACAACACAGCTCCAACTACAGGAAAAAACCATCTTGAAGTTTTATTCAATACATTTGGCGAGAACATGACAATGTACAAAGATAAGATAAGTTACTGGCAACATCCCTCGTAAACAAGTACAATCGACATCTCAGAGAGGACCTTTATATAAAGTTAACAAATGCTCCAATTGTTAAATTTTTTAAATTTAATTAAATTTTTTTATTATTTACTTTTATTTACTTTTAATTTTTTATTATATTTTATTTATTTATTTATTTTTTGGGGAGCTATGGCTAGATGCATATAAAATTTTCAGTGACAGTACAATTGACATCACCGAGAGGACCTTTACATAAAGCGTACAAATGCTCCAAAATGATTTTATTTTATTTCATTTCATTTTATTTTGGGGCTATTGTTAGATATGTGTTACATTTTCACTGACTGTTCAAATGTTGTCTCATTTTAGCATAGACATCTGGGGCCTTATTTATAAAATGCTTCGTAAAAAACATCCTACATTTGATCTTACGATAATTTATCAAAAATGCCGACGTGTGATTCATAAACCAAACGTACGCGCAGAAAACGCACGTACCCCTTTCTTTCAGACATGAAATTTATAAATCGCAAATGATCTTGAACTTGTGCGCAGCTGAGCAGTATCAGATCTCCGCCTTTAAACGATGCCTAATTAATGTCATAGACATATAAAAGAGCGCTTCTCAATGTTTAAACACAATTTCAAGCAGCAAGAATGGCTTATGTTTCCAAAAACCTGCAGCAATCAGACAAGCAAAAGTGCGCTAAGCACTTTTCTACGTCAAAGACAGTTTTTATAAATATGGACTTTGTCGTAGATTTTTGTGTACGCACACTTTACGATCAAATCTGTGCGTATGCACGCTTTATAAATGAGGCTCCAGGGCTGTGTTTGGACGGCTATTAGACATCTTTTAAAAGCAAAATTGCTTGCTGGGTACCCCTTCCCTAAGCCTACCCCAAACAGTCTACTAATACACCAGTGGGAGTTAGTTAAATGTCTAATGTGCACTATTAAAATAAAGTATAACTAAATTAATTAAAAAGTGATGGATGATTTCTGATCCCGTGTTGCATGTACACCTGGTTCACATTTATGTGTGTTAATGCCAGCTAGGTGCAATACAGTAAAACACAGCCAATAGCCATAGCTGTGAAAAAAATAGCTGCAAACTCGCACAGGTTCCTGGTGGTGCGTTTTGACATTGAAGAGTTGTCAACATGCTTTTAACATTTGTTCCAGTTACTACAAATTTACCTGCTGCATTCTGACAGCAGCCCATTACTGCGTGACTGAATGGACCTGGTGTCCAAACGAATGGGACAGGAGCATTGTAGCAGGTGGAAGGTGTTTTGCTCGAGGCTATATGTCCTCAGGACACACTACAGCAAAGCTCAGCGGAGAGCAGCTATTAAATATTCACACCGGAAATGCTTTCTTCGACTCGGACCACTTTCCACTCTTCAGATGTACACTAAACGCAGACAGTCCACTCCATGGCTCTGATAGACCTGTTTTATTTGATCTTAAAGGGATAGTTCACCCAAAAAATTATTATATAGGTCTAAACCTGTATGAGATTTTTATTATTTTGATGAACACAGAAGATGGTAAGCACACATCTGCCGTAACCATTGACTTTCATATGAAATTTTCAATGCATATTGCTAATCAGTCTCGTATGACTCCGGGCCTGGGCTGGGCTGCCAGGGCACAGCCGGTGATTGGGTTATGCAGTGAGTGATGCTAAGCTGTTTCTCTGCTAGTCACTGCAGTGACCTCCACCTGGACGGGCGATGGTAAGCAGAGCAGTCTGGCGGAAATAATTTATAAGCAGCGTCCCCCCCCTCACTCTAATTTAGTTTCATCCCGTAAGGCCCTAAAGCTCTACTTGACACAGCAACAATGGCCAGTGAACTTTTGATCCAATGAATAGTTAATGACAGATTTGATTACAAATAAGGTTCCTCATTAGATGATCTCATTGTCTGGCTGCGAAGGATGGCTGTAGCAAATAACCCCGAACGTGAAAGTAGCGTTCCTGCGATTAGCCATTTAACCCAGCCTCTTTGCACTTATAGCGTCTCTATGGGTAGGTTATGGAAGGTTTTTTTGGTCTTTTTTAAATTAATTAATTAAATTATAAAATAATTAATTAAATTATAAAATAAAAAATAAAATCGCAAAATATGTCCCAAATTTGAAAATTAAATGCTAAAATAAAAATTAAAACATTATATTAAATTATTTCATTTTCATTTTTAATGTGATGAAGCATCATTCCGGCCAAATTAAAAAAGAAAATTAAATTGATGATTTGACATTTCATTTTCAATATAATCTTGAGTCAAGACTGACAATATTAAAATAAAAAATCAAGCTTGAAAAGGAATCTGTAAATAAATTTTAAAAAGGGTTTTTATTCATACCCAAACAATAATTGGGACAAAATTAAAATGTAAAGTTCAGTTTTAATTTTATGTTCTCTTTAAATTATTTATTTTGCTTTTTCGTTTTCATTTTCATTTTCAACTTGTATGCAAATTCAATGTTAATCAATGGGTGGCGTTTACTTGCTTAAAAAAAGGGGATTGGCTGAAGCAGCATTGCCAACTCAGCGACTGTGTTGCTAAAATAGCGACTTTATTGCTACATCTAGCGACTTTTAGGCCCATTTAGACAAACTTAGCGAATGTTTGGATGAATCTTAGCATCACATCTGTACAGATAGGCTACTGTGTCGCTTGTACTGGCCCACGAGTGCCGGGTGGCGCTGTCCCGGTGAAATGTGCGTCTGGTGTCTCTGTGCATGAAGCTGGGCAGTGTAGGAGCTGACGCGTGGATGAGATTCGCGTTCATTGTTTACATTTGAAAGGAGGAACAAACAATAAAAAGTGGCTGGTCCGCTGTTATATATGCGTATTTTCACACATCTGATCCGGTGAGGCGTCAGCCATTCTCATCAAATGCATACACGTAACACAGTGTGATTATCGTGCAATACATAATTATGCCAAAATCCGTTAAGGACTGGAGTATCATATGCTCGCAAAATTGGCGTATATATAGCACTATAATCACACTGCGTGTTATTTGTATGCATTTCATGAAAATGGACATCAGGACATGAGTGACCAGTCACTTACTTCTGCAGCGGGCACACTGGCAGAGCAGACCTTCAGCCTTTGTGGTATTTGTAAGCGGTCCTCATTTGTAACGCTGATTTGTGAGTAGGGCTGTGACCGTACGGGATTTTATTTTACCGTGGTGAAGAAGCAACAGAATCACGTGGTTAGACTGTTAGCACAACAACCCACCCCATATTATTAAAACAACAAATTATATTAGCAATAACAATGTGAAATAATATGTATTTCTATATGTTAACTTTTGTTTTTTATATCTTTTGAATATACAATGATTTATAGACCTTTTATATCATCGTTTATAACCCATTTTATACAATACATTTCATAGAATAACAACCTGAAAACCTGCAGAAAGAACATGCAGAGTTTAAGATTGTTTCTGATGAGTTGTGCAAAACCTGATTCCTATTTCTTTAGACATTCATTTTCGGTAAACTCTCCGTGAATAGAAACACACTTCTCCAAACATGTTGCAACTTTTAATAATTTATTGTACAAAAAATGGGTTACAAACAATGACAAAAACTGTTCCATAATTGATATTAAACTCAAAAGATATAGAAAATAAATATTATTTAATGTTATTATTGTTAGTATGTTTAATTAGATTTTCTCAAAGTGGATACAAAACGAAATCGACAATTGCATCATTACGTAAATAACTGCGCAAAACTTATGGATACTCCAATCATTGCTTTCAGAAATTCGCTTACAGTAGCTCCAGATATAAGCACAGCATTCAACCAAATAACGAGTTGTGCTGTCAGTATACGCGCTCCTGCCTTCATAACGATAGTTGTCATGTTTGCCCATTATAGTTTATAATTATTATTATGCTGTCATTATCATCACCAGCACAGTGCTTCTACTTGAATGAGAAAGCTTAATATGCGCGTGGCTCGGACTCCTTGCACATGAAATTTCATGGGCATGGCTCTGACATTTTCTTGCAGAGATATTGTTATTCGCGCAGGGGTTTAAAACCAGGGAGTGAGTTGGTACAGTTCAAGAAATCAGAGCACTTGGGCATGACGCGCTTTATAAGGTTGCGGCCGTGACATCACCGCAGCTGGCATCTTATTACAGCAGTGATGCAGTATTACTGTGATATCGTCACAGCCCTTATGTGCGTAGCTCGTCTTCCACGCTTCAGCTATGGTCAGAAGAACTGTATGTTGTGTCCAGTGCAGTGTACACAGAAGACTCCGAGAGACTCGCATTTCACAGAGGACGCAAGTTCTGATACTTGTACAGACAACACATAGGCTAAATAAACAGATAGGCCTAATGTTAATTTAAAAGTAAGTGACTGGTCGGTGTATCAGCTCGTTAAACTGACGCCTCACCGGACCAGATGTGTGAAAATACGCACATATATAACAGCGGACCAGCCACTTTTTATTGTTTGTTCCTCCTTTGAAATGTAAACAATGTACGCGAATCCCATCCACGCGTCAGCTCCTACACTGCCCAGCTTCATGCACAGAGACACCAGACGCACATTTCACCGGGACAGCGCCACCCGGCACTCGTGGGCCAGTACAAGCGACACAGTAGCCTATCTGTACAGATGTGAAGCTAACATTCATCCAAACATTCGCTAAGTTTGTCTAAATGGGCCTAAAAGTCGCTAGATGTAGCAATAAAGTCGCTATTTTAGCAACACAGTCGCTGAGTTGGCAATGCTGCTTCAGCCAATCCCCTTTTTTTAAGCAAGTAAACGCCACCCATTGATTAACATTGAATTTGCATACAAGTTGAAAATGAAAATGAAAATGAAAACGAAAAAGAAAACAAATAATTTAAAGAGAACATAAAATTAAAACTTTACATTTTAATTTTGTCCCTTTGATTGCTTGGGCATGAATAAAAAGCCTTTAAAAAAATTTATTTACAGATTCCTTTTCAAGCTTGCCTTTTTATTTTAATATTGTCAGTCTTGACTCAAGATTATATTGAAAATGAAATGTCAAATCATCAATTTAATTTTTTTTTTTAATTTGGCCGGAATGATGCTTCATCACGTTAAAAATGAAAATGAAATAATGTTTTAATTTTTATTTTAGCATTTAATTTTCAAATTTGGGACATATTTTGCAATTTTATTTTTATTTTATAATTTAATTAATTATTTTATAATTTAATTAATTAATTTAAAAAAGACCAAAAAAACATTCCATAGTAGGTTGTGTTCGTTGTTAATTTCTTATCCTTCCACCGCAATCCAATCAAAACAAACATCCTATTTTCAGGAAGCGTAATGTTCCTGGAGCTTGACTCAGCCTTTAAAGCGAGGCGAAGCCACACTGGCGTACCCCGTGTCCTGTCACTCAGCATTTTCTTTTATTTATCTCTCGTCTGCCATCCATGATTAAACCATAGCGTTAGCAGTGGTACCAGCTGGCTTCAATAATTGCAGAGGGAACCACTTACCAGCAGTGAGCAAAATCATCAGTAGCTACATGTTCCTCGGTGCTTAGAAACATATCCAACAAGGCTACAGTTACAACATCCCAGCAGGTGACTGGATATTAAACATTCTCATTATGTTCTGCGCCCTTCTCCATCCAGCTTAACCCAGAGCCCTCTGCTGACTACACACAACAACATTATTGTCTCGGCCCCTCAAAGCATTCGGCTGAGTGGAGAAATATGAAAGCTAGTTTCGAACTTTTTACTGACCCTTACTAAAAATGAGATTTTATTTCATTGTTTATTCAAAATTATAAATTCCCAATAAAATATGATTATTTTAAGCAGGAAGAGGTCGGATATGTCTTGTTGAGTAACTGCCATGAACCATAAATTTGGAACTTGACATGAATTTATTAAGTGGAAGGTGGTACTCAGCCTGATCTCACAAAAAACATGAAATAGTCAAACATTATTTTGCTCAGTTGTGCATGGCATTGTCACGTATTTCCACCATTTTACCTGCCCGTGCTTCGGAAAAGAAAGTCTTGGCATTGACACGTAAAATGGTGCCCAAGGCACGACTTTCTTTTCCGAGGCACGGACACGTAAAATGGGGGAAATACGTGACAATGCCACGCAAAACCGACTATTTCTATTTCACAGAAATTTGTTAGATCATGTTGTGGTATTTATGATATACACTCTAAAAATGATATCAAATCAACATACATTTTTATGTTACTTTGTCTTAACAAATTAAGTTAAACAATTTCAACTTTTTAGCTAGTTATGTCAGCTTGTCACTTATCACAACTTAAATTGACATGCAAAACCAAGTTGTTTTAACTTCATGCTGCATAATTTTTTTTTTTTTACAAATGTTGGGTTATTATTTTTTTAAACACTTGGATGTGGACCTGCATACAAGAGGAATCATCAGTATTTTTGGTAGATTTTCAAGAAGAAAATGTACTATATTTTAAAAGTGAAATGTGTCAAAATTGTATGTTTTTCACAACGCTGTTTGTACAGTACGTATTTTACGAAGTGGCTAATTGGTATGACCACATTTGTACATTTGTGTACGATTTGCCTTTGCCCCTGTGACTTTGTGGTTAGGGACAGGGTTTCATTATTGTTTTTTATGATAATCGTACGTTTTGGCACAATTAACTTAATATGATTTAGTCGTAGACATTTTGTCACAAATGTGTCAACATTTTATCATTGTTATTATTATTGTTTTTTTTATCTAATGTGTCAGCTAAATACCTAAATGTAAATTTAAGAGAACATAGGAATCAAAGCTTAAATGAAAAGCCCACATGAAAAGTATTGTAGTATACTTTGGTATTTACAGTAAATTGTGGTAAGTTGTAGTAAATTGTAGTATAGGCCTAATGTATATAGTAGTAAATTGGTGTCAGGGTATATACACAATTCTGTAAATTGAAAAACGTGAATAATATTTACTATTAGGGCTGTGAATCTTTGGGTAGATAGCGAATCGATTCGATTCACGATTCAAAGGTTTCCGATTCAATTCAAAAACGATTTTTGCTAATCAGAACGATTCAATTTGATTCGATTAACAATAAAATTTGATTTGATTCGAATATTAACGATTCTGTTCTATAAATTTTAGTATACATCTGCATCTGAGCAAATAAAAGAAATATTTGGGAAATTCATGACCATTTAATAGATTTTCAATAACTAGATTCAGGACTTCAGTTTAATAGCTTAACTTCTTAGGACTCAAAATACATTAAAGCAAGTAAACTAAGAAAAATAATACTACTTCTACATATTCAATGCACCATAAGCTTTTATTGTAAACATTGCATACATTTCCTGAACATTTAGGAAATACGGCAAAGTGTGTAAATACAGCAAAATGTGTAAAGGAGTAGCACTTCTCACGTCTGACCCTAAAATACTAGCTGCTTTAAGTGCAGGTATCTCTATCTTAATGGCATGGCATCTGCGGAGATGGTTGCTAAGGTTCGTTGTATTTCCAATGTATTTTAACTCAGATTTATAATGTCTGCAAACTGCAACGGACTTCGGACAATCTTTCAATTTACTTCGTGAAACTGAAGTAATCCCAAACCTTTGATCTCATGTTGGCTGGTGCGTTGTTCTCCTTCGTGTCCCTCCATTTGTGCACTGTCTGCTGCGTTTATTCAAATGACAGCAAACAGGCACACCGCAAATTGAAGATTAGTGACGTAGTCCACTGCTCATTTTACGTAGCAGATGTAACTAATTAAAAATGTATTCATATATTTTTTATTATCCATCGAATTCATTATATAATCACGATTCATTCGATTTTTAAATATAAAATCGAAACAAACGATTCACGATTCAAAAATCCAGGTTTCAAGATCGATGCATATGCATCGGTAGAATTTATAATCGATGCATCGAGAAAACGAATGAATCGTTACACCCCTATTTACTATGGTAAAGATTAAAAACACTATTGCCTGGTTTCACAGACAAGGCTTAGCTAAAGTCAGGACTATAGGCCTTATTTCAATAAAAAAGCCTTAGATAAATTAAGATGTTAAAGCATCTTTTATAAACAAGCCTTAGAAAAATGGGTTACTGGTGTCTATCTTGAGACAAATAAATGGCACTGGCATATTTTAACACGCGTCAGTGCAAGTAACTGCTCATAAATGTGTTTTAGTCTAGTCTTTGTCTGTGAAACCGGGGTATAGTATTTAGGCTTTTTACTACAGTTCACTATAGGAAATGCTAAAGTATACCAGCATATTTTTCATGTGGGATGGAATTTAAATATGCAAATGATGACCAGAGCTGTGCATTTGAGTAATTGTCACATATACTGTATTGCACTTTTTTTCTTAAAATTATTTTCTATTTTGGTTTTAAACACCCTGTTCGAAACATATTTATCTTTTTATTTATTTTTCTATTAAAATTACAATGTCATCATTAAACACATGGATGTAAAACTATACCTCAGTCATCCCATAATATTTTCTGTACTAATTTTGGGCACATGAAGTGTAAGAGGTGATCATATTGCCCTGTATTCACCTTCCTTTGAGTGAAATGACCTCTAAGTCTCTCTCTCTCTCTCTCTCTCTCTCTCTCTCTCTCTTGCCCATTACACCTAAACCACAATAATTCTCTTTTGTACTCCTTTTATCAACTTCTGGTAACAACGGTTAAAAAGCGTGTATAATATTAAGGTATAAATAAAGATGTAAAACCCTCTAAGTGCATCTGACATGTTTTCATGTAAATAAGCTTTTTTTCATAAGGCTCTTAAAGGCCTAAGGCTGGGATTAAGTGGATTTAAAGTGAACGTATTGTACGAACGTATAGTGCTAGTCGGGAGCATTTGATTAATATCATTATCTCATTTTTGACGGAGGTGGCGTCTTTTTTAGCGGCTTTGCATTCTCAATTGTAAAGTAAAAGTATAAAGATTATACTACCTGTTATAAAGTACACATAATATGAACATTTGAGTTTTGAAACATTCAAATGACTGTTGTTTATCTAATAAGAGCCTTTGACTTTGACAGATGTTTAATTGCAGTGTGGGAAAAAGAGAAGAATGTTCTGAATCTGTCAGCGGTTTCTTTTACGTGACAGTAGAGCCAGGGCAGCTTTGTCCGACACCGAGCTGTAAATAATTTAGCGGGGAAAAAAGAAGAGGAGCCATCGAGTGTGACAGTTGCCCTTGTTGTTGTGGCTGCTGCCTAACGTGGCCTGTAGGACAACGCTGGCAAGGTTATAGTTAATGTAGACAATGAGAGAAGCCGAACAACCACTGACACACCGGCACACACACACACATTGTGTGTATATGAATGAATGTGTACAAATAGGGCCTATATAGTATAAAGCATTAAAACACCTGCATGCTTTCACATGTACACACAAGTATGCAGTTAATATGCACATGCATATTTATATTTATGTGCACAAAATTGTATTCCATTTAAAAATATTTAGTACACACACACACACATTTTCACAGTTTTAGGCACAGTTAAGCATGCACACATTTCCACAGGTAATTGAAGACTCCACCTCCACCTCCGCACATGCTCTTAGGTGTCACTGTTGGTGCTTAGCAATGAGGCGAAACATGTTGTCCATGAGTGGAGCTGTTTTATCAGACATACTTAATGACTCGTATATCAAAGAGCAGCAAGGTCTTCTTAGACACTGTCCAAAAACCTGAACGATTGCCAATTAATTATGTATTATTATTATTATTATTATTAATAATAATATGCATTTTATTTAAATATTATAAATGAATACATACCTTGTATTATTGTATATATTAACTTTAATATTGCTTTTTTCTTCATTCATCACTGTGTTTCATCATCCGATAAGTTTCAAAAAGATGCACTTATTAAGTACTCATACATATCATTGATGTAATTTACTGCTCACATTATTTACGACACAAAATATCACAGAATAGTGCATAAGTATGCAAATTGTTTTGGAAAGAGACCCATAATTAGCAACTTTCTATGAAAGTTCTGTATCCGCTGTGACTCTGCTGCATTTCCCTCGATTCCCATCCTCTACCCTTCGCTCTGACTTTTAACTCTAAGTGCCCCAACCGAGCTACAGCGGGACACCCCTTTCCCTTTCCAGCCGCCCCTCCCTTCCCATGACAATGACAGATTTGACAGCAGGAAAGTGTTAATGATGGCGGGCAGTGATGGCGGGGGCTACTTCAGCACCATTTGCATTTCCATTCATCTCTGCAGCATTTATCATTATGAGGTGGCTGCCAGATCTAATTAAAGTGTGAGCTAACAGGGGAAACATAGACGCCCAGCCACTCTCTTCCAAACCACAAGACCGACTTCAGCAGAAAGTACCAAAACCAATTACCCCATTCCCAATAAAGTCATTTGAGGCCTCTTCATTAGAATTAGCCATCGAGGAGGCGGAGAAAAAAAGATAAAATAAAATGAAAAGAGGTTTAGTTTGAAAAGTTTTTCATTATCATTCCCTCTGGCTGATTTTTGGAGCGCTCCAGAAATAGTCTTGGGAGGTTTGAGATTAAACGCTTATTATTTTAATAAATAGACATTGAAGGTAAATACTGTATGATGGTGCAACCCATTATCACGAAATTACGTACCTATAATCACGTATTTCTGTGAATGTGTCACTGTCACGTATTTGTTACATATTTGTTTTGTCCTATTTTCTTACCTTTGTTGCTTCGGTTTAGGGTTAGATTTACATAAAATGACATCCTTACCTAAACAAACTCTAACCCTAACGCCAGGCGACAATGGTTTAAAAATCATTTAAAAAATAAAAATGAAAAAAAGGTATACTTTTTTAGTATATACCAATACTTAAAGTGACATCCTAACGCAAACACCAAATCTAACCCTAAACCGAAGCGTCAATGGTTTGAAAATTGGACAAAACAGTTGAGTAACAAATACTTGACAGTGACACGTTCACAGAAATATGTAACATGTTCACGCAAAAAGGCGGAAAAAACAGCATTCTGGAAGCCAAAATCTGAAGAAAAGAAAAAAAAAATGTTGACGAGGATTTCTGGTTTTCCATTAATCACATGTTTTCACATGTTACGGTTTATATGAATTTATATAAATTAGCCAACTTAAGAACTTAAGAATTCCAGTGAGATCAGTCTGGATATC
This sequence comes from Paramisgurnus dabryanus, assembly GCF_030506205.2. Taxonomy (NCBI): domain Eukaryota; kingdom Metazoa; phylum Chordata; class Actinopteri; order Cypriniformes; family Cobitidae; genus Paramisgurnus; species Paramisgurnus dabryanus. The sequence goes on along the minus strand of NC_133349.1, from coordinate 29,285,191 downwards.
CGGATATTAATTTATTTTGACTGGTAAGGTCAAAAATGTTTTATATTGGTCAAACGTACAAACTCTTTCTGAAATCAAATACTTTCACAGAGACACACTGTGCATATGTTGTTTTTGGTCATCAAAAGCATTCCCTGGGAAAGAGAGCAGGTCTGCTTGTGAGAATGTTACAGTGGCATCCTCAATTTATCAACAGCCCAGCGGGTCACGGGGGAGCATGAAAGGTGCCATCCTTCACCAGGGATAGATGCCCACAGAGGCGTCCATATGTAAAGTTTTCCCAGCCAAAACCCCAGGCCACTGCGCACTGGTCAGCCTCACCTCCAGACCGCATGGGAGACGGGCGGGCGGGCAGGCAGCTACGCTACAAGTGCAAGAGAGATGGATCTGCCTCCACCAAGCCGCTGAAATGAGTTATGTCACATTATCCAAAGACATTAGGATGAAAAATGAGATCATGACTGATGGTGGAAATGAGCGATAACATAAAAGCGAAATATTTTAACGGACACTTATTGTGATTCACCTCATAAACGTGGCGGACGGGAGACAAATTACAAAGAAAAGCGTGTTTGGCGAAATGTGAATCGCTAGCAGGAAATGAAAAGCGCCTCGTGTGATAACCATCGTGTCGGCCGATGCTACAAATTATGACTGGCTGTTGTAGCCACCGGAGTCACATAGTCATTAAGGCTAACAAGCCGAGGAACAAAAGTCAGCTCTTAAAAAAAGAAAGACGAGAAAAAAGAAAAACAACTTTAAACATCTTGTTTTCCGTTGGCTGGCTTTTGTGATAAGAAGAGAGCGTAACCTGAACGCCCGTGCCCTTCTGCCATATGTTCCAGGAAGCACAGGCTCTTCAACACCAGAGAGGAGCCCTGAATTATTAAGTAATGATTAGCAAATGCAATAGAAATGTTAGACCCGATGTTGCGCGAGAGTGCGTGAGCGCGCGGTTCTCGTTTGGCAAAAGGGACGGCATGCAGTCAACCATGTGCAGACTAGAAAAGGGGGAGCGAAATTTATTATTGATAAGAGAACAAAACAGCTAGTGTGGGAGGTGGAGAGCGGTAGGTGATTTCAGGCCTGTATTGATTACTGGAAACAGCAGGAGTTGAGTGTACTGTGACAGACGAACACAAGCTGACAGGAGACTGACTGGCTGTCATAGGTCGTCCTCTAGCTGTGGGTACAGAAGCGCGGTAACCATTGTCCGAGGCCCATTGTCCCAAAACCGAGGTATTTAGTAGGGGATCTCATTTAGCAATGATGAAGAGTGTCGTAGGTAGAGGTGAATATTGAGCAGTGGTCATACGAGACCCTAAGAGACCTTTGCAGAGGGTCTATAGCGATTAATTACTTGTTCTTGTAAATAACTTATCTAAAGCAAATTATTGTATTTATATTACCCTTTTTGGTATTTTTAGTAAACAATTATATCATTTCATGTTTTACTGAAGTAGTAATACAGCGCATAATTCCAAGTCACCCAGCCATATGGTGTTGTGTACAGTAGAGTTCATTGCTCTCTGCTTCACCTGCGTTAATTCATCTCATAATGACTGACACAAATGCCTTCAATAGAATTACAGCCCGTACAATCATTATCCCTTTCATCTGTTATATATGGAGACGCCATTGGCCTTTTTTAGATGATATATTGGCCCGTTATAACACTTGATCATCGCATTTGAGTCAAACTGAATTATGGGTAAGAGGATAGGGTTGACATATGTTTCAATATCTCCAAATGATACATTATTCTCCGGCAAGCATCAAATTTAATTAAATATAAATATCCATTAATCCAAACTGTTCGTCCAATCAGGGAGGAGGGGCAGGGCCAGCTGTTATCAGCAAATGGGATTGAACTCAACACGTTTATCAGCATGTGACTGCAAATAAGCGAAGACAGGGTAAAATGTGTTTGCGTTAAGACCTACGCTGTATACAGTTGAATATACATTTATTTTCATAATAAGAAATCAAGACACCAATTTTAGTTAAGTTTTTCTCCAATAGGTGTAACTGATCATTTACATGTGTGCGACATTCATTTCTCACGTTGATAAATTATAATTATACTAGGCCTATAGTAACTATACTCATATATACTCATATACTCTCATTGCATAAATCAGTTATAAAACATCCTCAGAAATTCTGTATTTGTTAAAACTTTATGCATAACAAGCTTATGACTTTTGCAAATGAAAGGGTAAATATGTGAAAATATGAACTATTTGCATAAAGCTGGACGAAAAGCAATACTTTCCTTCCAAATTATTTAGGCACCAACAAAACCAGACAATTAAATCCCAGTGAATACAGTTAGCAAATCCTATTCTCCCATGAGATGTTTGTTTACTTTATTAACTTATTTTCCCTTAGTTATCTCGTCAATTAAGAAAAAAACATTTGCAAAAAAAAATTCTGAAGCATTTTTTTGTTAATCAGCAATACCGTGATTATTCAATTTATGAAAAAAAAATGAAGCCAAAATTTTATTTACTCATTTTAAACTCTATGGGCCCTATTTTAACGATCTAAGCGCATTGTCTAAAGCGCACAGTGCATGGTCTAAATGGGCGTGTCCGATACTACTTTTGCTAATTTAACGACGGGAAAAATGGTTTGTGCGCTTAGCGTATGGTCGAAAAGAGTTGTTCTTATTCTCCTAATGAGTAATGGGTGTGTTTTGGGGATAACGTCTAATAAACCAATGAGCGTCTCAGCTCTCGTCCCGTTTAAAAGCCAGTTGCGGTGGCGCTGTGCGTAATCCCTATTTAGATGACCGATTTTGTAAACTGAAAAACTAAGCGGAGGAAGACCACCAGTTTAAGAATAATGTTAAAAATGTGTTGTTTTCATTTTTATTGAAATTACATATTTTTGGGCTTAAAACCTTTAAAAATATTTTTCTTTCAGTCATAGAAGTACAAATAGCAGGCTTTTAATAGATTTGCTGTAAATTTATTGATATCCTACTAAATCATTGTAATCTCATAAAATAATTTGCACATATATATATATATATATATATATATATATATAAGAATAGGTTTGTACTCTAAAAATACAAACAAGAGATAAAGAATTTACAAACGTGCAGAGAGCCGTTTCAGCACTCGGACAGCACCATGAGATTTTTAAAAGCATTACTTAAAATGTTTCTCATCTTACCATATCCACAGGTACAGAGTCATCATATACAATAAATCTGTAGGGTAGCATTTAAAAAACATTTAAAAATACATGCATTTATTTAAAGCATAGCATTTATTTACTTACCAGTCTACAGGTGAAGCAGCTCTTTATGCCTTCTAACGTCTCATAATCTGTCCTCATTTATGTCCAAGAGACTCAATAATACTCATTTACATTCAATCCTTTAATCTTTCATATTTAAAAGTTTTTGTGCTGCTGCGCATTTATGTATGTGATGAGCAAACCTGCATTGTCCTCCCGTTTATAGGCGCATATTACTAACGCGCTCTTAAAATAACAAAAAAAAAAATTGCGCCATTGACCAACAAAAACCTAAAAGTCTAAGTCTAAAGTCAATGGCGCAATATATATTTTATATGCGCCTATAAACGGCTCAAAATAGCAACGCGCCAACAATGCGCCTGAAGACACCTCGTTTTCAGACCAGAACACCCATGGGCGCAAAATTGGGCCCAAATGCATTTGCTATTTAAACAATGTGGCACTAAACATGAAAATTATAATTGTGCCGGGTTAATACTTTTGTCGCGCATTGCATGATAATCATTCTGAATCTGATCTCTAACAAAATTCCTTCACAAAATGCAATTTCAGCTTTTTCCTAATAAAAATGTATTTTTTTAAATATACCAATATTTAAGAGTTTATAAATATAGATAGGATGAAAGTTTTTTCCCGGTTTTGTTTGTTTGTTTGAAAGCAGAGGGTCTGTTCTTTCATTTGTTATATTTGTATGTTTATATATTTTAAGAAGAAAATTTTCCTGGAAGGCATTTTGTGAAACTTTTGTGAAAATCCCAAAAAATGGTGGAGGGCAACTTTTCAGAAAATGGTTGGCAGGGAATGAGTTAAGCTTAACATAATTAATAAAACATTATTGTAGCAACATTTACTTCTTTTTTTTTGCATTGAGTAAACTTATAGGTCCCATTATTAATTTGTAAAGAAATAAATATTATTGCCCTGAGATGATAAAGAATATCAGATTTTTTTATCATAAATATGAAGGTTTTCTTTGCATTTATTTCAATTTATTTAATCATTTATGTATAGGCAAAGACAAACACACTCCTATGCATACATTTTTGTTGTTTGTTTGCATTGTTTATTTAGTTTTACAGTAATATCTGTCACAACTGCAGTAAGATTAGCTTCCCAGAAAACAGACGCAGAGAGGGTGAAGTTAACCGTACACACATTCTGCATTCATCTCCTCAGTGGACCCAACCTGGGCATAATTTATAGACTAAAGATGAAGTCAATAGATCCTGAAGCACACTTAAACCCAGACAGCAGTGATTACATGGTGTTGAGCGCACACAGCAAACTCCCTCCTAGCCCATATGTATAGCTTACGTCTATAATAAATGTTATCTCTTCATGAGAGAAGTAAGCTGTCAACTTGATTAAGGACGCAGATGAGCATCTGAGTAGCTGGCCAAACACAGTGAGATATGCAAAAATACAGTCTGTTGTGTCGGAGAGAAAGCAGCCCGTGTTTGAATGTAATCGTTACTTGCTTTTCTGCATCACTGCTCGTGGATTTCAATAAGGCGAAGTTCAATTACTGACATAACGGCACAATCGTCTCACTGAATTTAGTGCAAAAACACTGCGTGTTCCGCATGCATAGCTTCATTACTTTTACAGTTTTATTATCCAAAGTGACTTACGTTGCAAGCTATACATTTTTTATCAGTATGCGTGTTCCCTGGGTTCAAACGCATGACATTTAAAAATTACAAACACCAAATATATATATATGTGAAAAACTTCATAGCAGATCATTGGCATAGATAATCATAATGAGCAGCTGCAATATTTCATGTGCAGTATCCGTGAATTTACAGTAAAAATACAGTAATAAACAACAATAAAGCATTAATTACACATTTCTTAATATCTTATGAATTAATTTTATACAGTAGTGGCTTGCAAGTCATAAGCATGAAGGTTTTGAAATGTATATCAAATGTTGTACAGTATAATACTGTAAAAACCTACAGTGCAATATCATCTTTGTATTACAGTAAAATAGTATATGCCCAGAAAATTTAAAATGGGTTTGTTGTAAACAGTGCCATCTGACGTCACATCATGAACTGAACACAACTCCTGGTCACTGTTGATGGAGGATGAAGGATTTCTGAAAGTTCAGTTTATTTTATGTATAAATTGCATTATAGTACAAATACTCTAAAACCTGCTGGCAGCCAGTAACTTACTGTAAAAATACAGGGAAATCATTTACAGTGTCTGAGTTTACGGCTATACTGTAGCTTTCACCTAAGTGGTCAAACCTCTTTTGTCCTTTTAAATGTTATAATTAGCAAGACAAGCATTTGGCTTCCTCGCCCGCCCTGTTATCTTGTCCGCTATGTCTGATCGGGTGTTAAAAACAGGCGCAGTTGTTTGTAACAAATATGTCTGCTTTGCTGGGCCGTTTCGATTGCACTGTAAACATGACGCGGGTTAACATGAGAGCGGGTGAAACTTAATGCACGGTGTGAGTGACTGCCTCTCGTCTCTGCTTGGATATCACAAGTTAAAAAGCCAGAATTATATCACCTTTCCTAGTTAACTGCACTAACAGCAACCTTGTTTAACCCCATGCTGACATAGAGCCAACCAGACACAGCAAACCAGCCAATTTACACTTTATAGTCACTTTTAGTAAAGTCATAGTAACATTATAAACGTAAAAAAATGTGGTGTATAATTTGCCGGTTGTAGACCTTACAGTGGATACAGAGTAAATGAGAACAGAAATTTCATATCTGGGAGGCTCCACCTTAACCAATATTATTATTATAGTATTCAATCTAATGCCACTGTGTTCGCAATAAATGCAAGACTTTAATTAGAATATCACATAAACATAAATAATTCATATCGGCTTCCTCTCTCTCTATCAAAGACGTGTGGTGAAATGATGTGTACTATCTGTTAGCACTGTAGCTTTCTGTTCCTGTGTGAGTTTGGATTGACACCGGCCTCTGTAAAGTTAACCTGGGACACATGTGGCTCTGTTGAGCAGCTGTCCAAATCAATTTTGCGGCTGTAGTGTAACACACATGCCCACGACACACTCCGTTCCAGACGGTGAGCTTCAGCCTGCATCCCAGGGGCTCGCAGGGTGGGGCTTTAACTCTCCACTGCTTCATAGACAGACACTAATGCACATATATGGTCACCGGCATCTGCCAACACACACTTTACTGATGACATCTGAAGGCACGTCCCGAGTTATTCAGAAGAAATGTAGCAGAATTGTATTATAAGTAGGCCTACATGTGCAAGGCTTAAAAATACATATTTGTTTTGAATATTAAGTATCTCAGACAATCAAAAACAGTTTTTAATAATAATAATAATAATTTTTTTAAAGGCACCTTTCATGGCACTCAAGGGAGCCCAGTCACACGAAATTACGTACCTATAGTTACATAATTTTTTTAATTATTTTTCGTCACGAATTTCCACTGTTTTTTTTTTTTTTTCGTGATCGTATCACAAATTTCTGTTTATTAACCCTAAACCCAAGCGAAAAATGGTTTGAATAGGAAAAAGCAGTTGAGTAACCATTACACGACAATGACACATAAACAGAAATTCGTGATAGGATCACGAAAAAAACTTGGAAATTCGTGACAGTATCACGATAAAGAATAAAAAAAAAATATGTGACTTTAGGTACATAATTTTGTAAAACTGAGTAGCTCAAGGACACCTAACATAAAGTAAAACATAAATAACATTGTCAAAAGCAAAAGGAAAACAAAATACAACATTAAAAACTGGCCTGCCTAAAAATATATGTTTTTAACTGAGATTTAAAAAGGATTCACTATTTCGAATTTCATGAAGGAGCTTATTCCATAAAACAGGGGCAGCGTCGGGAACCTCGGAAACTCAGGAATTAAGATCATTGTCAAATTTTATTAGCGTTGAAAAGTTTAGTATGACTGTACTGAGATGTTTATCTTGATCTTTAAAACTCCTTTGATCTGAAGGCATATTGAAAATAGTTGTGTGGATAAAATTATTTGTGCCAATATAAGGAGCTCAGATGCAAAATCAGCTAAATCCAACCTCCTTCAAGTATGAGAGATAATGAAATTGAAACGACCGTGGATCACATTTAAACTTGTGTCCCTTGTAAGTACTTGGACCTTAATACCACCCAAATGTGTCAGGGAAATGTGACTGTAGTGTAACACACATGCCTGAATGAATGGAAACTTCAATATTGTTTAAAAAGCATATCAAGAAATGACAAGAATATACATTTTTATTAATTCTAGGGCAACTATAGTGCATTAAAGATAATGAAATATAAAAAATATATTTTTGTCACAACTTAATTCCTGTTTACTTTTAGAAAAAAAGTGTCAAAAATTTTCACTGTCACTAGGGTGCAGTGTTGTGTGTAACGCGTTACAAAGTAAGGCGTTACAGTAACGTAACTACTTTTTTGAGAAAAAAGTAGTGTAACGCGTTACTACTGAAAATTTGGTAACTTAACGTAGTTCATTTTCCAATTCAGCGCAACGTTACTTTTGGTTAGATTTGACAGCGACACTGCAATCTGCGCGCTTGCACAATAGTCACAAGGTCCACACACATGACAGAGGCTCGTATCAGTCTGCAAAGAAATCATGGCAAGCAAGAAGCAGCTGACGCTATCTTTTGAGGGATGGAGGCATCTTAATTTTAATCAATGTTTTATCAACCAATTGCCTGATTTTAAATAAGAAATAAATTGAAGAAAACGATTCAGCTTCATATTTATATTTAAATGAAATAATTTTTTTAAACATAAATATAAAACTAAATCATTTTCTTTTATTTATTTCTTATTTATTAAATTCAAGCAATTGGTTGATAAAACATTGATTGAAATTAAGATACAATTAATACAAAACGAAATTCACTTTAGAGAAAGGTTTCTACGAAAACAAACTTAATAAAGTGGTCAAAATCATGTCTACCCACTCCGTTTGAAGTGAATTTAGTTTTGTATTAATTGTATCTTACCATAGTATCTCGGAAGATCGTGCTTGTTAAATAGCTCTGTGGCTATACTGCACTGAAGCGGCAGTTTAAAATATAAACCCAGAATTCAGCGAACGTCAAGAACAAGAAAATGGAAACAACAATCAGACAGAGACGCGGAATTTACATAATGTTACACAGACCATGTTTAAATTTCAATGTTTCTGCACAGAAATACCAACTTGTTCAATTTGTTTGGTATTAATAAGCTGCGCATTGGAGTGCTGGCCGCGGTGCTGAAGACGCGCTCGGACGGAGTACTGGTGGCAGCACAGATATTTACGTGCAACCTATTGGAAACTATTATTCGTTATTATATAATTATTATTCGTTATTTTACTTTATTACTTCCACTTAAGAAGAGTTCTGCACTTTTTATTTCAATATTTCTCTTTATATAAATACTATTTTGTACTTAAATCTATAATTTCATTATTTTACTAACCCAACTAACTCATCTGGGCTTTCCGATAGGTTGCACGTAAGGGGAAAAGTATATCTTTCTTCCCCTTGAGAAGAGTTCTCTTTACAAAAAAAACTTTTTTTCTTCTATTTAAAAGCTGTAATTTCGTTATTTTACTAACCCAACTAATGACTCCTCCACTTTCCAATAGATTGCACGTATGTGCCATCACGCGTCTTCAGCACCGCGGGGAGCAGCCAGCACTCCAATGTGCAGCTTATTAATACCAGACAAAGTTGGTATTTCTGTCCAGAAACATTGAAATTTATACATGGTCCGTGTAACGTAATTTAAATCCCGCGTCTTGGCCTTATTGTTTTTTTCTTGTTCTTGACGTTCGCTGAATTCTGGGTTTATATTTTAAACTGCCGCTCCAGTGCAGTATAGCCACAAAGCTATTTAACAATGAGCACAATCTCCCGAGACACTACAACATGCTACTAATAATTCATTAATAAGAGCTGTTTTCTTGTACACAATTAAATATTTTAAGTTAAATGTACAGTGTTAAAACATCTAAAAAAGACAAGATTTTAACAATGTCAAGATCAAATGCCTGAGTAACAGGGTATTGTGTGTATGTGTTCGTGTGTGTTTCCAAAATATTTTCAAACATAAAAGTAACGTAAAAGTAACGAGTAACGTAAAAAGTTACTTTCCAAAGGCGGTAACTAAGTAAAGTAATGGATTACTTTTTTAAAAAGTAACGAGTACTGAGCAAACACTACTTTTTAAAGTAACTTCCCCAACACTGCTAGGGTGAAACCCAAAAGTACACCTTTGTAGTCATAGTAACTCAGAGGTACATATTTGTACCGAAAGTAATCTATCTTCGTTTTGTTTTTATATATACCATATTCCTCAAAACACAGCACTAAACAAAACTTAAAAAGATCAGCTCTGTCTCGGTTTTGAGATTTGGAGGATCATATGGACAGTTGCTTGTCCATGGAGCATTACATGAGATGCCAAGCCAAAACTCTCCCTCTTTGGATGCTGACAACGAAATCCAGAGGTGACAGGAGCCTAGTGGCTCAGAGACTTCGTGTTGTGCCTGTTTTACCTTGCAAACACATGCAAACAGAAGCTCATCCCTTCACGCTCGGTCCTGCTGCAGTCGGCACAAGGCTCTGGCCCATCAGACACCGCTGGCCCGCAGTCTGGCATCTGAGCGTCTGTATTGACTGGACACGGTTACTCGTCTCATCATGTGTGGTGAATGGTGAGCTGCTTTACTTGAGTCCTGCTCACCGATTCAAAAGTGCTTTGAGAAGCTACACTGTCATATCCAAATGGTCATTGTGAAGCTTGACTTTTTTAGGGAATAGTCAATAAAACACCAATTAAATCAGTATTAAAAAGTATTTCATCAATAAATGAAGAATCGCACTACTGTTAGATGACGGACTTTCAATGATCGTGAACTGTAAACTTTTCACAGCATACAGTCAGGGATTGACATTGTATTGCTGTGTATATAATATCTGCATAGAAGGTAATATTGCACTTACTACTGGATCTTGTGGATTAAAATTTTGCACCATGTCCATGAGATGGATGTGATGATTCTTATTGGATGAGGAGTTTTAATGGGTTTCTTTTTCAAACCCATGAGCCGACAAGCCCAATTTGAAAATAATGACGCCTGACAAAGCTAAAGCCTGTATAATAGAAGTGTTACAGCAGCACAGAGTGATTTTAAAGCAATGAGATGGTACAATGATTTAAAATTGTGCAGTAAATTAATTAAACGGTGATCAATCTAACTTCACCTTACCTTTGTACACATTGTATTGAACTATTATCATTTAACAAAAGTCATACTAGACTTAGCATGGGAGGTTAAAACAACCCACCCTTGTAGAAGACACTTTGTAGTAAAGTAAATGTGTGGGGACTTTTAACAAAAAAGAAAAATAATAAACACGCTGTATTATTTATAAAAAAAAAAATATTTTGTAATTGTAATACTTGTCTTCTACTTTTAATCTTTAATTGTGATCTCTTTCATATTTATAAGCATTTTAATTTAAAGTGTACATTTTTGTCAGAAATAAGATGGTCTCTATAGCTGTCAGTGAGGCAGGACCTTTTCAAAACATACACCTCTGCACCTTAAGAGGTACATATTGGTACCAAAGAGTGCATATGAGTACCTTAAAGGCGCATATTAGTACCAAATTTATAAATAGGCCTATACATATTAGGACCTTTTTAAAGGATACTGCCCCAATGACAGCTTCTGACTGTTTAAGCATCTTTTCTGACTGTAGACTGTAGCGGACAATATTATAAACATGTAAATGTAAACCCTTTTATTAGAAATCACACAAAACAGAAACTCTGATACTTTTACTATATCACTATGATAGTGAATTGTGTTAAATGCAACAATGTCAAACACACTGTAAAAAAATTCAGTAGAAATTGCAGCTGGGTTGCCGGTAACTTACCGTAAATTTAAATTTATGTTTTTTACCGGCAACATTTTGTTCAAAGTTAAATGAACATTAAACATTTACAAGTCTTTGTTTTTACAGAGTAAAACTAAAAAAACAGCATCAAGCAAAACATTCTGGGAAACAAAATCTGAATCAAAAACAGAAAAAGGTTGATGATGATTTCTGGTTCCCAGAATGCTTTGCATGAGGCTGTTATTGTATAGTTTTATTCTGTAAAGATAAAGACTTGTTAATATTTAAAATTTATTTAACTTTGAACAAACTCTTGCCAGTAAATAACATAAATTTAAATCGATGGTAAATTACCGGCAACCCAGCTGCAATAACATTGTAATTTCTACAGAATATTTTTACAGTGCATATTAAAACAACTTATTGTAAGTATTCATAAACATGTGGATGACTTTGAAAGTTGTACATAAAGAAAAACATGTGTTTGTGCAACAATATTTTATAAGAATGCGTTTGTGTTTTACGTTAAGTGTGGTTGTACAACACAAACATTTACTTACGTTTTCATACACACTGATACGTATAACATCGACGTGTCAAAGTTCAATGCCAGGCAATATATTTTCTTTAACAGAATTTCTCCTGCAAAGCATACAGCAAACGACCAGTTTGGACTACAGCCCTCTACTTCCTGCTTTAATGACATCACTAGAACAGTTTCTTGACTGAACTCCGCCCACAGGAATACGTCAGTCGACAGCTAAGCTAACAGCAAGCTAAGCTGCTATCGAATCACAACACACTAAACAAACTACACAATCCGAACTCGATACGTATTTCTGAAGGAGGGACTTCATAGAACAAGAAAGACATCAGACCGTTTTTAGGACAGTGAAAACAGCGCTATACAGATAAGTAATTTGTGTGAAAAATACCGCGTTTTTTTACACGTGAAACATGAACACATGTTATATTGCGCACTGTTAACACAATCAAAGCTTTATAAAAACACAAAAAGAACGGAACCATTAACAGCTTTACAGACATACAGATTTGTACGTATTTCGTATTTTCTGACTTAAATAAATAAGGCAGTTTACTCATTTACTGTACCTAATAAAAATGTCCATGACTTTCAGTTAATTGCATAATAATAGACAAGATTTGACTTTAAAACTTTAAAATGAATAACATTTCTGTAATCATATCAGCAGCGATCGTAAACCTCAAATCGTGCGTTCGTTATGAATTCAAATTCAAATATTGCGCCTCAAGAAGCTTTACAACACGTTGTTTCATGGCAGTGATATCAAAGGTTCATTGGCTCTCACGTGCTACGTCACAGATTTGCGACATTGCCGTCTTTCAGTCGATATTTGTTTCAAATTTAAAATGTGCGCCTTGACAGAGAGAAGCTGGATTAACGTTCTCATGGATTAATAACTTGAATACGTTTCTGTACTTCATATACTCCAGAGAGGATTTTAACTACTTTTTGTACAGCTTTTGAAACTTCGCAATAAATAAATGATTGTGATTACACTTGTCTGTTTGTTATGCTTTTTATTTCTAACAGTACATGATTTTTAATAAACTATTTTGGGTAGGACTGTATTTGCGGCCTAAAATATATTTTAAATACTGCTACTGTTGTTAAATGTCCTACACATTTCTGTCCATTACGTTGCATATTTATAAAAAGAAAATACTATATTTACATTTTTTTTTTATATAAAGGGTTTGGGTTTAGGGTAAGTGCGTTTTGTAGCTGTAAAATGTAATAATTCTACAATTAAATGTTGCAAATATGTCTACAATAAAGTTTTTCTCTCACAATTCCATGTTACACAGCTTGTCGTACACAGCTTTTGTCTTAATCACCAAACATACTTAAATTCGTCTTCATCCATACAGTGAAGGACAGCAGACATTTCTCAGAAAAAGAAGGCAGTTTTTACAGTTGGCATGTTGGCCCTACAGGCCCTGGAGCAACCTAACTAAAGGGAATTGTCTTCTTCAAGGCCTCAGGGTTCCCTGAAGGAGCCCCGGCTGTACTGTGTACCCAAGATAAATGTGCTTATTTCAAAAAGTTACTCCTTAAACTCCAAATAAAGAGCAAGTGAGACCATTTAGTGATTTCTATAGCAGAAAGACTGTGGCAGAATCACATTTCCAGAAGCGTTTATGCAAAAACCACATATGCGAATCAGTATCTGGCAGCATTTAAGATTCAGATTCGTGTTCAACAGTTTGCTTCGCTCAAGCCAAAAATTTCACGTTACACTGTTATTCAAATGTTAAAACTATTGGAGGAAAGCTTTCTTTGAAGCTTATCTTAGTTGCTCATGATGAAAGGGGTGATGTTGGTAAAACAATGTTTTTTAGACTCACACGAGCAGCTATTAGTGATCTGAGAGCAGTTTTACAGTCGCGAAGCTTCATGTCTTTCCAAGATCATTCAACACAAAAAAGATTCAAAACAGAAATAATGAGCCCTGCATGTCAATTAAGAAACGAAAAGAAAGAAAACATGAATATTTACATAGTTAAAATAGGATTATTGAGGGCCCTTCTCATTGTTTTTCTGTAACACAGATCAGATTTGGAAACACTGGTGTACTGTAGGTCCCCCAGGATAAACATGCCCTCACTGTCTGAAATAATGGGAGATACACAGAGTCTTTGTTTGCTTTACATTCCCGGGATTCAGATATTTGATACTTTCTAACATCAAACACAATAAACATGTTATCAGAGACTTTTTGGGATCTTCATAGGGAAAGTTATTTAATTGAGAGCAAGTCACTGATGTATACTATACATAATAAAATGAACAAATCAATCTTGGTAACTGATTTTTTGGCTACACACCCACATTCTTAAATAGAAAATATACAAACATACCCACAAAAAATTTCACATATGTTCCTGTACTTCAAATGGTAGAGCATTGCATTGGGTGTGCAAAGGATTATTGGTTTGATTCTTAGGGAACACACATATTGTACAGCTTAAATGCATTGTAAATTGTTTTGAATAAAAGCGTCTGCCATATGCATACAATGTAAATGAGAATTAACATGAGACAATGAAGACCAACCGTATTCTTAAATAAAAAATACAAAACATGATGGTGTTGTTGAGCCTCTAAATGAATGTTTTGCTCCTCAGATCAGATGGAGTCTTTTCCTCAGAGTGTTTAGGACCACAACTCCATGCCAAATCCAATTTACAGCTCGGGAGGAAGAAGGGGGAGAAACCCACAGGGCTCAGAGAATACAAATATCACTCCGGGGGATGGCGGTATCTCCCCCAGCACACCAGGCCTGCTCTCCTTCTCAAGTCATCAGATGCCTCGCGCTGTGGAAAGCACTCATGAAAAAGTTGCCAGGGCGTTTTTGTAAATGCAAGTATATCACATCAAATTGAATTAAGTTTGTGCTTCATTTGTATTGCAGATAGGAGATAGGATGAGACTCTGGAACGGCTCGGGTGGATAATCCCGCAGATATTCGCCGGCATTCCCTTGAGCCTCCACTGAAATGGAGGAATGGGGTGAGTCAGGTGCACCTCCTTGAAAATTTGTTGCTCAGTTGGCGTAGACATTTGTAACATGCTTAACACATTTTTGGAAAAACCTATAGGGAATTTCCAGGTTTGATACAAGTTTACCTCTATCAGTTGCTTCTTTGGCAAAATGTCAATAACCTCAGTAAATTATTTTGACTTGTAAATCTTGGTACATGGGGGGTTGTGTCACTTACTTACCTTGTTTAAAGGTAAATTTAAGTCAAAATGAAATGAATTAAAAAGTATAATTTTTTAAGAAATAATGTAATATTTATTACAAATTACTTATCTGTGAGCTTCTTTATTTAAAAAAATTATGTGCTCTCATAATCTATATTCTAATAATGCTAATCTCCTACCCTCCGGTCATGAGCTATGGCACCTGGGTGGGGCCAGCGAAAAGATCGCAGTAATTAGCAACATGACCCAACTTCAAACAATCCAATCAGTTCATGATGGACGAATTCAAGTCCAGACCTACCTTTTTTCATTTCTGAAGCCATTTCACTGTAATATACTACGCCACCAGGGGGAAAGACAATCGCAACTTCCGTTTCATGGAGACTTTAACTTAATTGAAAGGACCACAAACATTCAGGTTTTCAGGTAAATAAATAAATACCTACCTTAACTAAAAACCTTAACTTGCTGGCTTATTTTCTCTACCCAAATGATAGGTTGAGCCTTTTGAGTCATTTAATTGGATAATTTTTTCAGTATTGGGTATTTTTTGGGGTACACTGAAAAAAATATTCAGTTTACTACATTTTTTAAGGTAAGTGGTTGCAATCAATTTATTTAAGCTACATTTAAAAAAAAAGTTTTTTTTTTGTTTAGTTTTTTTAATTTTTTTGTTTAAATGTAGCTTAAATAAATTGATTGCGACCACTTACCTTAAAGAAACACTATGTAGTTTCTATGTAAAAATGACTTACAGCTCCCCCATGTGGTTGAAAAGCGCAACAGTGCCTGGTATCAGACACTCTTCTGCAGGTAGGGGTAGGGGCGGGGCTGTGTTTCCTACCCTCCACCGCCACTTTCAGAGTGTGCTTGTAGCAGCTAGGAGGCTGCTCAGGTTGCAGCAACAGTACAATTTGTCCAGTTAAAAGTTGTTCTATCACTGAAATAATTTTAGAGACATTATTTAAATGTAAAAAAACTACATAGTGTTGCTTTAAAAAATTGAGTCAATTGAATTAATAATTTTTTTCAGTGTAGTTTTGTGTAACCCAGTTTTTCGGTTAATATTTGGGTCGTTTTCCCTGACAGTTGAACTAATGCATCCCTCTCGCGACGCATCAACCCAAAAGCTGGGTCAAATGAACTCAGTGTGTGGTGCTGTTTGAATTTACTTTAGGCTTGGAGAGGCTGCGGTTTTTACACGGACAGTTTTATGTGGTTAACCGAGTTGGCATCAATATTAGGGATGTCCCGATCAGGTTTTTTTGCCCTCGAGTTAGAGTAATTTGATTTTGAGTATCTTCCGATACCAAGTCCCGATCCGATGCTTCTATTATACATAAAAAAATTATCAAGAAGAGCGAAAAACAGATTCAGGATGTTCCTTATTTTTTATTTAATTCACCTTATTTTCACATTCAACATCATACTGATTCAGCAATATGTCTTATAAATTAGCCATAGAAATTCCCTAAGCTGGTCAGCAGTTAGTTAAACAATCACTATAGTTAGGTCATAATTGATTTGTATAATCAAAATATATTATTTTATTAAACTATACAATAAGTTGTATCCAGTTATCTAGTTAACATATTAATGAGATGAGTGACATGGCTATACAAACTTTAATACTTTGTTTCTAGACTCTCTATCTCTTATCTCTACAATGTGTAAAGGGCGATTTATAGTCGTGCGTAGGTCCTACGGCGTAGCAGCGACGGCGTAGGTTCCGCTTCGGTTTTCATTTATACTTGTGCGTCGCCGTCCGCGTCGACGTGCAAACACACGCAAAACCGCTGGTTGGCAGTAATCACGTGTGTGACCACAGTAGTAGCAGAAGTCGTCACAGAAGAAGAAGCTAAGCAAGTTAACCCACAAACGAAGAAGAAATAGTATGACGCAGTTTTTTACCTGACGGGAGGGGTTCTGGTGGACCAATCACAGAGCTTGCGGTCCGCGTAGAGCCAACTGCGCTGTTAGAAATTTTGTGAGGTGCGCGTCAGGCTACGCAGAGCTACGCACAGGCTACGGATACGTAGCTACGGCGTAGGACCTACGCACGACTATAAATCGCCCTTAATGTCATGATTCTGGGAGCTGCTTACCGATGTAGATTAACTGAGCACATTGTGACAAAAACGATCGACTCGTCGTTTAAATGAGCGTTAAAAACCCGGTCGTGCAATCCGTTTTTTTGGCATGCGTGAATGAAAACACGTAATTATTTGCTTCTCGTCAGTTAACACGCACCAGCGCGTACACTGGCGCGGCGCAGAGCGAGACTTTCAGCCTATGTGCCGGGGCTTAGCCCCGGATGGCCCTGGTTTCCCAAAAGCATCGTAAGGCTAAGTAGATCATAAAAATGATCGTACGAAACAGCTTAGAATTACGGGCCGTTTCCCAAAAGCTTCGTAGCTTAAATAGCACTTGAAAATCATCGTAGATCTATGAGTGCTCTGGAGTAATCGTTCATTCATAAGTGCATCATAAGACAACAAAGTCGAATGTTGCAGTGGGACGAGTCCTAACTAAATACAGAAAAGAATATTTCATTATGAACAATTTTTTTAAACATTTAAAAGGTCATTGAACAATAATAAAAAATATTAGTGCACATCGGCTAAAGATCATTAGCCTAAACAAGCTTCTGCTACAAATTCGAGTCATTTTTTGGTGACATTTCAGCACTTAACAAACGGATAGCGACTCGTAAGTAGCACCTAAAACCCAGTTGTGAGCGATTGTTATATGTGGATCTTTGGGAAACGCACGTAAATGAACAACGAATGTTCGTTAAGTAGCTCGTAGAAAGCGCTCTTAAGTGCTAATCGTTATCGGAAACCCAGCCCTGGCCCAATTTAAACCCATGTATCCGAGTCCTGATCGGGAGGTAACGTCCGATTCCGATCGAGTCTGAAAGATCGGGACATCCCTAATTAATATATTTATCCATAAAAACATTAATGTTTACATTACGTGAAAAGTTATTACATGCTTGGAACATTATTATGGTGATTAGCCATTAGCTTGTTTGATAAGTTACACCCACAGGATCGTAAATGTGTTGGTTAACTCTTTTTTGGATGTTTAAAATGGATCCTTTAATCAAAATCTAACATTTTTGTCATAAACACACATTTCCGAATGTCTTTTGTCCAGGTAAAGCGTTAAAGTTGCTTATCCTGCACCTCAACTGTGTACTCTGCGCTGAGTCAAATCAACCCCACTGTTAAGTTACTTGGCGCGGGCATTTTGGCCCATCATCAGGACAGACTTCAGTCAGCACTTTTAAGAGGACATACTAAAGTTATAATGTCTGGTGAAATAAATGTTTATATTATGTATTTTAATTGGGATTAAGTTTTATTCTAAGTTTTTATATATGTTAGATTGAGGTAAACTGTATTACAGCACAAGTCATGTTATTAAGAAAAAAGTAAAGAGGATACAATGTTAGCATGTGTTTTAATGTGGTGTATTTGACATCTGCAACAAAGTAACAAAATAAAATAAATAAAATTAAGATTAATTAAAAAATGTACAGGGTACAGGTGACAGTGGAAATGTTTAAATAAAAATGAAACCATCCTTTGGGTTTAAAAAGCTACCCATTTGCTTGGTTAAAATTAACAACCCAACTTGATGGGTCAAGTTTGCCAAGCATGTCTTCTTTCCTATATTTACCCAGCCGTTGGGCTAAAACAACCTAATTTGTTTTTTTTAATCCAATGTTTTTTTGGAGTGTTGGTTGCTACTCAACAAAACCTGTTTTTAAGCAAAGTATATTAAAAAGTCTTAGGACAGGTAAAGACTAAAACAGACGTTTTGAGTGTGGGTTGTAAAAGAAATGGAAACATCGTTCATACATATAAAAAGCTACATTGACTAACAATGAAAATAAGTTAACTACTGTAAAAGTCTGTGATTTAAGAGTCCCCATTTGGTCCTTCAGTTTATTATATTTGTTAGCATCACGGCTAAAACAAACGTGGTTTGTACTTACACGGTGTCATGTAATGAGCAATTTAAACAGTTTTTGCATATGAGTACGTACTCTACATATTTATTCTGGTGACACTACTCACCTTAAATAGGAGATTTGCACAAGCAGGACTCCAGAGAGCCCTTGTGCCATAGACTTAAGTGGACTTAGACACAGAATAAAGTGTGCTCTACTTGATGTGGCGTCCCACAAGTGCTGATGATATCAAAGTACAGTGAGAGTAAATAGATGGCTGTCGTATGTCGTATGTTTTCGAATGGTTCTCCCTGTACTTTGATGTCATCTATCCGTCGGTCTGCATGAGCACCGCATCAAGTCGAACACATTTATACATAGATGCTGCATTGAGTGCTTTGGTCTGTTTCTGTGATGAGTTAACATCGCAGGCATGTTGTGAAGTGCAAGAAGTGCAAGCCTCAATTTTTATATTTATATATTACTTTTTTAAATTAGCTTGGCTTCTTTTATGTACGTTAATATTTTAAATAATGATTGCAGCGGAGAAGATGTTGGGACATATGGCAACAGGTCAAGGATGGAATGCACTATTTGGGACGGACGCTCAGCTCAAGTTTAAACAGTCCAGGTGTGGGGTGTTTTCCCTTATAAAAATTAACCATGGTTTTGCTACTAGTAATCAATACACAAACAAAACATGGTTACTACACTTTTACCACCAAAAAATATGGTTCATTTTCATAAGGGTTAGACAACTAGTTACCAACTAGGTAAGCAAGCATTTGTTTTTTTTGCACATTCGGCACCTTTTGTTTTACAAAAGCACTGTATGCTTTCAAAACACTTTCGGTCTGCAATTGCAATGGGTGAAACTGGCCGACATTTAATAAAAATGAAATTGAAAAGTTTTACCAAAGTAAAGGCCCCATCGTTTTACGAGTATGGCCCTGTATGACATCATAAAGGGTGGAATTCCTTATATAAACACTTCTCCCAAAAATGGGTGCACACACATCAAACAGAGTGAGACCAAGAGCACGCCTCTCAAAGTGCTTCGTTCGGGACAAAGTGTTTTTTGGGAACAGTATATGCAGTTTTGTGTAATGCGATGATGTATTGTCAACACAGTCTCACACCCATGGCGTCGTGGTATTGTGTCTTCTACATGCTAATGGCTCGCTTCGGAAAGAAGGGGTACAGGTGACAGTGGAAAGCTGTATTTGTATTTTATAAGTCTAATAAAACTAAAAACTCTTCTACGATATGAAGGACGCAAAACTACTCTATAAGTACTAAAACTGGCAGAAACTGCGTTATGTTGTGTTCACTTGAAATATTGTGTATTTTTTGGGAGAAAAGGTTGTAAAAAGCAGATAACTCTGCATTGAAATCCAGTGAATAGCACTTATTTAGATCAACTATTATCATTTACACCAAAAGCCCCAAAGAGTCTTCTAGTAACGCACACACAGACACAGAAAAAGTAGACATTGAATATGATTTAATTCATCTCACAAAGGAGTAAAAATTTATATTTATTTTTTTACATGCACTTTGAACAACACTTTAAATCTCTGGTTTTGCTCCACGGAGAGCTTCCTCTCCAGCAGAGATAACTATGAAGAAATTATAGCAAATAAATGAAAGCTTTACGAGATAAACATGTATTTACTGCCGCTGTGCTTGAATGTAATCTCTCAAAGATGCTAATGCTATGATGTGCCACCAGACAAATGCACAGAAATCCTGCAAGAGTCTTAATGAAACTGTCTGAATTCGGCCAGATAAAGACTTCACTTTAGGGCTTCCACGGCGGCGCAGAATTCACACCATAAATAAAGGCAGCAATTGCATTTTAAGGTGAAAAATATTACAGAGCCGAGTGGAACATATTTAAAATACTCACTTCCTGCGGAGAGATTAAGATCCTCTCAGTTTAAAGATAATCAATTGTTCTTGATACATCCGTGCAGGGCCCGTGAGTGTGCTGTAATGGAGTCTAATAAATACCAGAGACGTGCCATGTGCTGAATGCCATTAATCTACATGTTCTGGAAATGTAACGCATTGTCAAAGCAAGACTCGCACATATTCCATCACACATCCAATTGGCTTTGCCTGGCTCTACAATTCATTTGCGGTGTAATGCACCCAATAAAAATGTATTCGGACTGCTCTATTGATTGTGAAATAGCGTAATCTCCAGCAAAGGAAAGAGATGAATATCCCCATTTTCTCCAAGGAAACAGTTTTACCGCAACCTCAAATAAGTTATTGCAGCCGAGGAAATCTGTTCTGTTTCTTTGTCCTGTGAATTATAAGAACATCTTAATATAAATCATCATTTAGGAATAGATATCAAACATAAATTCGATGGATATTAGTGCTTTACAATAGGTCTGGAGATGTAAAAGCATAGCTTAGTTTTCTTTTGCACGTCTAAATATTTGTTAAGTTGGTGTCTTTAACAAAACAGAGGTCACAAACATCATCTCTGCATCTCTGTATTCTGCAGGCAGAGGGGAATGATGGGATACGCTCATAGCAGTGAGCTGGATTCATTAGTGCTCAACTCCATTATCTGCAGCCATCTAGTGTCTGTTTTGTGCTCCAGAAATTTCAGGCTGCTCTTAAAGTACAGCGGGGAAGCCGGATACAATCAGGTCTAAAGAGTTCCCCCGGACGGTTTGTACTGAATAGTAAAGTACAGCCTGTTTTGTGCCGCTAATTTTACTTTATTGGCACAAACTACGATCATCCTTATTTGGTTAATGTACATTTCCAGCTGCGGTTATAAATCAGCCATAGTTTAATTTGCATCAGATAACTTAAGCAGAATAAATGGTCAATCCAAAATGTGCCACCACATTCACAACCACTTTTTTATCTATAGATGATTTAATCAGATAATAGTTTTAATAAAAACTGAAGAGTTGAAAGATGTGACTTTTAAGGGTTAATAGCATTGGCAACATAGATATTTGGAGCAGGTGTCATGTTGCACCACTGGTATACAAAAACTTTCACTGGGGCAGTACCCTTTCCAAAGGTACATATTTGTTCCTAAATGATTCATAGTTACATACTAGTACTATATGTAAGTGCATATCTGTACATATGACCGTTTTAAAAGGTAGTGTAACAGTGACAGCTTGTGTACTATTATTTCTGACAGTGCAGAACGCATACTGATATAAAAATATATAGCTTGAATGCACTGCAAATTGCTTTAGATACACTGTAAAAAAGGATGTGTTCGTTTTGTAAACATTTTGTATTTAACACATTAATGCTGGATTTACACTAAACATGCATAGAGGGTCAAATTTGCGTCTAACGCGTCTAGTTTGCTGCTTGAACATTTTGAATGCATTCGCACGTCTAGAGCGTTTTAAGCTAAATTGACGCAAAATATCAGTTGTTCCTCCATGTTGAATGAGTGACTCCAGGCGGGCCTGCCGCCACAGCTGCAAGCAGGCTCCTGATTGGTTAACGCATCATTCGCACAAATGTAAGTCTTTGCATTGACTTAACATTGAAATCATTTGTGTCCGATGCTCTATTTGCGTTGGTGTGAACGCAGCATAAGTGTGATTTTGTGTTGACTTTGTGTTAAAACAAAATGTGTAACACAGATATGTGTGTATTCTGGAACAACACAACTAAAACTTATTGTGTTATTTTTCACACATCAGTTGTAAATGCGATAGAGGCGTCAAGCCCGGGTCATTTACACGCTAAGTCAATGCAAAGACGTGATTAGGCATCATGCGGCACGTTCCCCGCGAATTGAGCATTGCCGCGGGAAACGCGCGAGTTGAAAAATCTGAACTTCGGTGGATTTCCGCGCCGCGTTAACCAATCAGGACCTTGCTGTAGTATTGACGTGACTACAGGAAGCGAGCGGAGTCTCAGCAGAGTCGCAGAAGCCCCTCCCATGATGCGGATTTCGGCATGAATGTCTCGAATGACTAGAATTTCACGTGCGAATGTAGCGAGTACACTCAAATGTTCAAACGTCCAACTACGTGCGAATAGCTCGTTTTTGCCGCCTCTACCGCGACTGGTGTAAACGCAGCAGTTTAAGAGTGTAAAAGGGTCTGCCAAATGCATAACTGTAAACAAAACATTAAACATGTTTATGATGTTACATTAGAGGTTCTTTAGATCAGCATTGTGCTTTTATGGATCTCTATAGCACCGGTTGATTGATGTTTTGCAGATCTTTGTTTTTAAATTGCAAGTGAGTGATGCTACTGTAGAATGAAATTAATTTACAGTAATTGGAGGAGACATGAAAGCATTGGAAAGTTCCAATTGCTTAGAAAACTGCAAAAATGTATTTTTTATATGAAGTTTTTCACAAACTGCTTTAGAGACTAAATTGAGACATATCTTAATTCCTAAAACAGGCCAGAAAAAAGGCTCTATGTACTGTAAAAGGCAAGTGTTTTCTTGAGTCTGCAAGTTGTTTTGCAGGACTGGAGCTATGTAGGGACTCACCAAACACACCTGCATCCCGCAGGCAACCAACCGCAGCCCCCGGCACCCTTCACCTGGGCTGGAGAACAACCCAAAGCCCAGGAGGAAAGCAAGGTTTGGCCTGCTGTCAACCCTTGTGCTATTAATCATTAAGTTAATACTGTAAGAGCCACACACATACACTGTGAGAACATGTTTTTTGTCACACTCTCACACTTGTAAAAATCTTCACCTGAAGTTGCATCAAAAACATTGTGGTTGCATTGAGGCAGGAATTCTGCCTTGAGAGTTAAGTCATAAGTTTTGTATTTTAATAAATGTCATTGTGTTGCTGAATGTGTGTGAAGTTCATTCAAGATCTCATTGTGTGGATCTGACTGACTCCGTTTGATGAATTGTTTTCATTCGAAGTGGGAGGTACAACATGAGGCACGTTTAGCAACAGACAGAACGGTCTCGCAACTCACACTTATCTATATTGATTCAAGACACGGGGAAGCGAATGAAAAACTAATTAAAAGAAAATATGTGCTAACCCGGGGAACGTCTGGGGTTCTACTGTACACACACGGTCCTGACAGATATTTGTAACTTTATTCTGTTGTGTTTCAATTACCGGCACAGCCTCTCACAGTCCACCGCAAGGTTAGGCAAACATGACGTAGTGCGTGTACTTAAACGCTTAAGGTGTACGCCGGTCCGATCTCACTTGCTTTCCCTTTAATTTTCTCTAAGCGAGACTAAATCGTAGATGTGAAACTGATGTTGTTTATGGGTTTGTGTTGGTTCCACAAGTTCAGAGGTCTCTTATGAAACACTTTCAAACTTGACCCCGTCATAGGTACTAACAAATACTTCAAACTCTGACATCTGGGACTGGTTGACTGCTCTTATTAACTACAGGAATTTGGTATGTTTGGTTAACATAACTAAACAGCAGCCAGACCTAGTTATTTTACAAAGGGTTGAAAAATGTTAGGGATGTCATTAAATGCACTTTGGATGGTTGGTCTGTGCATGTGTCTAATATATTAAAATAAATACTGTAGCAGTACCCCAATTGTATGTACAGTATAAACGCCGACTTTAAACTCTCTGGTTGTCAAATGTTGAAACATGTTCATAGTTGTAAAGATCGACACCGGCTAGGTCACCTGTGTGAACTTAAAGAAATATTGCATTTTCATAAAAAAATCTGATCATTTACGCACCCCCATGTCATTCAAGATGTCTTTCTTTTTAGTCAATGAAAAAAATGTAGTTCTCAGAAGAAAACATTGCAGGATTTTTCACCATATAGTGGACTTAGTAGACCTCAACAGTTTAAAGTTTCAATGCAGCTTCAAAGGACTCTAAGGGGGCGTGCACACCAAAGTTTTTACGCCCGCGCAGGTGTATGTTTTCAATTTTTCCAATGGAAGCTCTGCGTTTTTCAAATAAGCCAGCAGGTTGCGGTTTTCTTTCGAGGCTGAAAACCGGCAGTCAGCGTTTTTTCCGCGCATAGCGCTGAAAAATATTCAACTTTGGGTGAAAAGCTCATCAATGTCAGTTCTCACACGGCCGTCCAATCACAGTGGAGGAAGGGCGGGACATTACCACAGCAACCAACCAGCTCACAGCTAAAGTATCACAGCTATCAAAGGGCTCAGCTGACGAAAGCTGGCACTATTTGAAAAAACAGCTGACATTCTGCATCCTCCAGGCGTTTTCAGCCGTGTTTAAAAGTTTTGGTGTGCACAACCCCTAAATGATCCCAACTGCTGCAATTTTTGCAAAAAAAAAAAAAAAAAATAGTACTTTTAAACCACTTTTAAACCTTTTTGTCTTGCACTAGCCTTGTGACATGCCAGCGTGACCTTGTGCATTTCATAATCACGTCGAAATGTCATGTATGACGAATGTGAAACTACCACTCCAGTGTTTACAAGTGCTGAGAAAGATGACCATTCCAATATTGTTGTATGTGGAATGATACTAATTAATGTCTTTGTGTGAGTTTATTGTTTAAAATGGTCCACAAGTGTGCGTTTCACAAATGACCTTACGACGTGATTACATAGTATGTAAGATCGTGCTAAGGTCACAAGGATAGTGCAAGATTGTGTTTTAAAAGTACTTTTTTGGCAAAAAAAAAAAATAATATTTCGCTAGATAAGGTTAGGATCGTTTAGAGCCATTTGAAGCTGTATTGAAACTGTAAACTAAAGTCCATTACATGGAGAAAAATCTCCAAAACAAAATGTAATTTCTTCACGACTTAACAAAGAAACATATAAACATCTTGGATGTCATGGAAGTGAGTAATTTATCAGAATTGAAAATGGAATATTCCTTTAAGTTTAACTTCGCATTGCCACTGAAAATCTTTAACAATCTTGTAGATCCCCAGTGTTTGATATTTTGTTTCAAATGCACATAAAGAAACTAAATGCATACATTTTGTAGCCTGACCACAGTACCCAAATAAGTTTTGGGTGGCAAAAAAGAAATCGTAAAGCCTTAGATTGAAATACATGAGTTGATTATAGAAAGAATTTATTTATTTAACCCATATTTAGTTTTGTGTTTACTTTACTCAACCACCCATGTGTCGTGTTGAATGTTTTCATAACCTCTGTCTCAGACATAATATGGGAAAGACCACCACGGTCCCATTTTAATGATATAACAAAGAAACAGGTGAATATGTCAAAAGAGTATGTTAAATAAAATTTTATCTGATCTGATGTCAATCATTAACAATAACAGAAAAAACTAATCTTAAAGGGGCAGTTTCCCAGACGGGAAAGTTAGTATAAGGACATTTAAGTAGTTTTTACAAACAAACCTTACAAAAAAATAATCTTGAGACAAAACAATGGCACCATATGTTAAGATATGTCAGTACAAGGTGTTTTAAATTAAGGAAACTCAAACATGCATTTAAGTCTGGGACTAGGATAAGCCCTGTCCGGGAAACTGTCCCATAGACTTTCTTGTATATCAAAACAAAAATATATTTCACAACTCAGTGAAACTACTTTGAAGATAGTACTAGTTCTTCATACAGCAACACTTATATCAGCCATTTTAATCCATGTTGTCATATTAAAAACATACTACAAGAAAATAAAGGAATTAGCCATGTTTGTTTGGACTTAATAATGCACCCTGTATTGTTAAAAATAACGTGTAAACAAAAATGCACAAATACATGTAAATATTTGTTATTGGCCGCTTAACTAATTTCATAGCTTGTGCCGAAACGCAGTTTCCTCTGCTTTGTTTTTATATCCAAACAGCGGACGGAAATAACGTTTAACATATCAAGGAAAGTGACTGACGTCTCTCATTTTCTCTTTCTGTTTCCGAGATCTTCATTGCCACGGGCGCTAGAGAGGCCGAATGTATATTTTATGAGGAAAAGATTGTCTAACTGGTGGGTCAAGATTGACTGGAGTGATTGGCAGACACTGTTTAGCATATTGAGTTTTTGTTTTGCTAGCTGTAGCAATAAATAAGGGCCCGGTTAGCTGCTTGGGTGATCGTTTGCAGTCCTATCACAGCTCTCGGCTCTATTCGGAGGAGATAAATGTGATTTAAATTAATAGCCGGTCCTAAATAACTGCTCAGATGGTAAACGATGCATTTATCAGATACAGACAGCCAATGTCCCTTGATTCATGGGCCCCTTACAACATGAAGGGAGCCTACAAAAATTGTTATTACTTTTTAATAAAGTGTAGCAGCCGCTCGTCAGTCATTTATCAGAGGACGTTGCTCAGTCAAACGACGGCGTTTTCCCGCGCAGTGGAGGGGCAGACAGATGAAATATGACTCGCAGCATAAAAACGTCAGTGCTGTGAAAAGAGCTCTGCGCTACTGAGGGATAAAAAGGGTTTGCCTTGTTTGGTTTAGGTTCGAACTTGTAAGGCGTTTAGATGTTTGAAACGAATGCTAGGCACTTATCTGATGATAAAAAAAGTATTATTATTTGTAAAAAAAAAAATGTTTGAAACAGATAAATAAAGCTACATTTTGTAACTACCTTGTTTTAGCAATTTGGTGGCCATATTCGTACATTTGAACTGTACAGTTTATGTTCAGGGGTGGACTCTCATGCAAGAAATCATACGTATTTGTACGATTCATATTGATTCAGACGAAATCCTCATGAAATGGTTACACATTCACGGTTAAATATTCAGTAGGGGTGCGCGGTGCACAAACTAACGTGGGGTTAGTTGTAACACGGGCTGTTTACATTGTTGCACAGGGTTGAATGATTTGTTTTTCTGATATTTTTTCACACTGCCAAAAATCATCTGTGAAAGACGGTTATTGAAAAGGTCTGATGTTTTTCCATAGAGTTATTGATGAACGAGTGTTTTGTTGGCATGTAGGTAAAAAATTTTCATCATGTGTTTTTTTTTTTTGTTTCTATGTTGGGTGTGTAAGATACCAAATACAATGCTATGTCATATTAATCAGTGTCTTGTTGACTAAAAATAGCATCGTTTTGAAATATGTCTGCAGCTCTTAGCAACTTTTTTTTGTAAGCTTGAAAATATTTTTGATATGAAATGACATGAAAACTACGGAGCCCCTAAGGCAGGGGTCTCAAATTAGCTTTGGGCCATTTCTGAGATTATCATTTAATCGGAGGGCCGCAGAGCTATTTTAAGGTTAAAAAAGTAAAATATTTCTGTAAATTGACTGATTAAATTATATTATTTAATGTATAATAAAAGCAGTGGCTTTTATACATTATTTTATATAAGTAAATCATTTCTTAACCCTCTCTTTAATAACTAAGGCCTATTAAAACCTTGCACTAAACTAACAAATAAAATTTCTGTATACATTTATAAACTATTATAAAAAATACCATCAGTAAGTGTGTGTATTGATTTATTTTGGATTGTTTACAGTTATAGTATTTACTTTATTACGTTCCATCTTTGTTATTCCACAGTTTTAATGAATTTGCTATTATATGTGGAAAAATATGAATAAGTGAAAATGATCCTAAAACTTCTGAATGGGTAGTCAATCTTACATAAGCTAGTTAAACAGAAAAAATTATAATACTGCTAGGTGTAATTGCATAGCAAGCTACATAATAATATATTATACTTCATTAATATATAGCAGTATACATACTTTTATCCTCTGCATGTTTTTCCTCATCTGTCCTCTTTTAACCTGGGCACTTTGATGGCAATTTTTCTTATCTGTAGTTTATGTGTTGCATTACATCTACGGCTCTGCCTCATATTATGCGGTGTCTCCATTAGAAGCTGTGACTTGTTGATGTGAGCCCCACCGCAGCTCTTCTCTGAGTAACAGCTGATATTCACCCGGAAGTAACAAATCTTCTCTGGACAAACACTACAAAGTCCCGACCAGATTAACTGATGGCATGGTGACAATGATATGATTGACGCGAGGTTCAGTTGAGGAATTAAAGTCCGATCACGTATTCCGTTATCCTCGCAATCAGGGAGCGCGCGCGGCTCATGGCTGCGTAGCAACGGGTGACGCGACCCACGCCACGGAACGCAACTTCCGCTCCCGAGCACTTTAGAAAGTAAGAAACGCCTTAACTCGTTTTAACGCGCGTTGTTAGACGCGACATGTGGACGAACCCATAAACGTTTAAATTAAAAATTAAATAAATATGAAACAAAGTGAATAAAAATCTTTCTGCGGGCCAGATTATGTTATATTGTTGAAAGATGCCGCGGGCCGCAGAGAGGGGGAGGGCGGGCCGCAATTGGCCCGCGGGCCGGGAGTTTGAGACCACTGCCCTAAGGGGACATGGAGCTAAAATTAAGTTTAGTTTTGTGCGCACATGTGAAACTATCGCGTGCGCACGTGAAAATATAATTTGCGCACGTGAAACTATCGTGGGCACACATGAAACTATTGGGTGCTCATGTGAAACTATTGGGTGCTCACGTGAAACTTGCGAAAGTTTCACGTGCGCGCGCAAAAGTTTCACGTGAGCACACACAACTAAGCTTAAAAAAAAATTCTGTACATGAAGGTTTCGCATGAGCTGTTTTTCCTCACATATTTAGACATTTGTATTAATTTATAATTGAACTATTGTTAGAAAAGGGCTGGATGAATGAATACAGTGTAGATACCTGTCTATTATAGACAGATATATAAACAATATCCACTTCAAGTATATAGACAAAATAGTATTTAAATATTGACCTGCAAAGTTAATTTTTAGCAAGTGTTACAACTAACCCCCTGCCTGTTACAATTAACTCCACCTATGGGGTCAGTTGTAACGTTTGCACTTCTGTCACGTTTGGTGTAATTGTCCAAGAATGGTAAGTACTAGAAACAAACTTCAAATGTTAATTTGTAGCAGAGATGTTTGTGTTGCTTGTGTAAAAATAAAATTAATCAAACTCAAATATTTTTTGAATGATTGAGCCAAAACCAAAAAGCGTTAGGTTGTGCCCCGCTCTCCCCTACATTATCATATTTTGACACAATTTTTGGACAGAACCAAAACCTGACTACCGTATAGTGTTTTGATTTATAACAATGCTAACGTAGCCAGTTATAGTTTACGAAATGTAACAGCGTGTGATAGCATACACATAACCATGCCAACTTCAGTCACAAAGCCTGCTTACATCCCGGCCATGTAACGCAAGCCAAACGCCAACCAGAAAGAAAACAGACATCACTCACGTGGCCAGTGATTAAGCGCTCGTCTTGACCTTGTTTCTCTGATGGAAATAAACAGATCAACCCTCTAATTTCTCCAACAAATAAGTGTGAGCCCTTTAATTTCGCTGCTCGGCAAACAAGCCATGCAAGGAGCTTTTCTCCCCTGTGTATGGGTGAGACGTTAAGCCTCTCGCACAGGTAACAGTCAATCCATTAACCTTTGCTTTTAGCTCAGGCTCCAGGTCGCTGCATCAACCCCCCCCCCCAGCCCCCCTATCGGAGCTTTTAATACATTTTTCTTAATAGTTGTTCGCCTGCGAATGAAAAGGGCAACTCACCTCCTCTTGACATTGACTCTGCCACAGTAATAATAAGGTTTCTCCTTTTCTTATATCATCAACAATAACCCATCACCAAGCAGCGCAATGTCTCTACCGTGCTTACACCCCTCAACCCCTCCCGCGGAGTCAATGGCTGTCCGCAGTCATTTCAGAGGAGTGAAATGAAAGGGCTTTTGAAGGCAGGGGTCATGTTAAATTGTAACGCAAATGTTATTCCTCAATTATCCAACTGGGGTAAATGTCAACCGCTTGAGGGGGAAGATCTCTCTCTCCTTTTCTCTCTGTGCGAGTGTGTGGTTTTTAATTGTGTGCAGACTGCCCTGTGCTGCTCAAAGGGCCCTTGGAGTCAGGTGAGCAAGCGGGTTTTTCCCGCAAAATTACTTTAGCTTTTTCTCTTTTCATGGCATCGGATGTGGGTTCGGCCGTATTCCTCGAAGCCATGCTAGTGCTGATTGGATTATAAAGCACAGCAACGATATTACAACAAACTTCCGTGTCGTTTATAAAGCTGTTGTTTGCTCAGAAGGTTGAGCTGTCTTAAACCGAACGCTGTTGATTTTAAGCAACGCTATATACACATTCCTGCGATAGCGGGATCTCGGTGTTGTAGCGAATTTAATGAAAAAGCCCCAGGATGATTGGCAGCTGAATAGTTTAACTAACAAAAGGGGGCAGTTTGGATAAGAGGTCAGAAGTGAAGGGAGGCCGCTCTGGGATTTCTCCTAAGGCCATAGGATATTACCCGTCCACCACATTTATATTTGCAATAACAAATTGACTTGAATTGGACTAAGTGGAGATCAGGACCTGGTGTGGAGTGACCGAAAAACCAGGACGATGTGATAGAAGAAGATGAGTGTGAAATGTGTCTAACGTCACTTTTATAATGAAAGGAAGTACTGTATGGTGACTAGAACACTAACATAGTCAAATGGCATTTTGTTATAGTTTGCATGTTAGAATCTATAAATTAAGTAAATGATAATGTATAGGCAGAGGGTCTTGTATCACATTAAAGGGGCTTATTTTACGATAATTACCCACCGCTAATTATCTTATTAGTAAGGTAAGGAGCATTAAACATTGATTTTAAATATTTTATTTGTTCATTTTTAAGTCATAGTATTATTACGCACTGCCCGAAAATAATCCCATTGGGTACTTTTAATAGCAGGGGACTATTTTCAGGCACTGCGTAATATCACTATGCCTGCTGCAGCCATGTTACGGCAGCAAAGTCCTTGATTATTATTACGCCAGAATGAGAGTTTAGTTCCTATTTATATCTGCCTAGAAAATCACAACTTTTAATTTTCTGTCGGTCTTAGTACATGATGTAACTACAGAAGAGTCAAGTTTTAAATAGGAAAAATATTAAAACTCTTTGGTTATTTTTTGTGCGATGCTATTGGTCTAATAAGATTCTCTGGATTATGCTAAGCTATGCTAAAAGTGGTACCGTCAGACCTAGAGATCAGCTGAATGGATTCAAAAACTGTAAAAATGAAATGTATAACTCTAGAGGCGCTAAAAAAATGAGTATCCCTTTAACAAACGCAGACTTTTCAGGACAAAAACACATTTACTTTCAGTTTTCAGATAAGACAAGACGTTCAAATGTCATGAACACACTATTTGGTTTAATAATTTGTAAAAATAATGTCATTTATATATATATTATTAAAAGACATACTATTTATATTGTTGTGGCCGGCCAATCAGAATCAAGTATTTTAGAGTGCCGTGTAATAATCATGAATAACAAAAGTATTAAAGGGGACATTTCACAAGACTTCTTAAAGATGTCAAATGAATCTTTGGTTGTCCCCAGAGTATATATGTGAAGTTTTAGCTCAAAATATTATATAGATAATTTATTATATATAGCATGGTAAAATTGCCACTTTGTAGGTGTGAGCAAAAATGTGCCGTTTTGGTTGTGTCCTTTAACATGCAAATGAGCTGATCTCTGCACTAAATAGCAGTGCCGTGGTTGGATAGTGCATATTAAGAGGCGCTATAATCCCCTTCTGACATCACAAGGGGAGCCAAATTTCAATTTTTTTTCACATGCTTGCAGAGAATGGTTTACCAAAACTAAGTGACTGGGTTGATCTTATTCATATTTTCTAGGTTGATAGAAGCACTGGAAACACAATTATAGCACTTAAACATGGAAAAGTTACATTTTCATGGTATGTCCCCTTTAAAGCACTGTGCAATTGCTCTGCTTATCTCCTCCAGCAAACATGTCAACACATTATCTGCATGTAAACACAATATATTTTTGTAATTACTTTGGAGGGTCTTTTATATGGGGGATCAGACCCCCATCATTTGCACCCTGGTTATAGGCTAATAAAAGACTTGAGGATCTAAATGAGATTACAATATGGTGGTATTTTATGACAGGTCAGACTCAGAGAAAGCAATCGCCTCTCACTTTCTGTATCACTTTCCTTTCTTAACATGACAGATGGAGACTGCCGTCTATTGTGGTGCGTTTCTAATGAAACAGATCTAACAAAATGAAAAACACAAAGAGTCTGATGCCTTTAATTATGTTTAACATTTAAATCATGTTTTTTTAAAGGATACAAAAATAATAAACTACTTTTCATCAACCTAACCTAATAAATCCATTAATAGTATTGATATAAGCCATGCTGTTAGATATGGCAATTATGATCCCAACTTTAATGATTATATTATGAATGTCATTACATTTATTAAGCCCAGTTATTAATATTGATATAATCCAGTTATCAGTAACGTAACACGTGAACAAAAACATAACACAATAGAGTCTTTTTTCAGAGGCGCAAATCTGTTATTATTCCACATGGTTCTTATCAGGCTATAGCGCTACAACCATTGTCACTGTCGTCCCCATGGATACCGCTGATGCTATCCTCTTATCACTGTAATAAAACTAAAGTGTTGGGCAGGAAATTGAAAATGTAGCTGGACAGGAAATAACTGTGCTCTGTCATAATCTACGGCCCAGAACATGTGTTCATCCGCGTGTTGTCACTCTATCTGATGCTGCCTGCTTTGTGGTCAGTTCTCCTCATCTGTGTGCTTTATCAGGCCGGCGTTGCAGTCAAAGCCCCTGCCGTCTGCTGGGTCAGCATTGTCCGTTCGGCGCTCGTGAACTCGTGAACGATGAGTTTGGAGGTTATATGGAAGGTATATCCAATGTTCGCATAAATTTCGGTTTGTAAAGATGCTTTTATTTAAAGGAGGACAAATGAATCTTGTGTGAGATATCCCTACAATCCTTTGTGTGCGGTTTGGTGGATAGGATTCAAATGAAAAATATTGTAATAGTGTGACATATGACTCCTTTTGTAGGCTACAGTACATGGTAATAAGCACTGTAGTCATTTAATATTTGCTTAATTATCTCTTAAGTTGCGTATTTGAAACCATGTTCCCTTCATTTAGATGCCTTTATTAAAAAAACACTATCTGTTAAGTCATCCAGCTATTTTAAAGGGATATTTCACCATAACATTTTAATTCTGTCATCATTTACTCACTCACATGTTGTTTCAAACCTGTATACATTTCTTTGTTTTGCTGAACACACAGGAAGATATTTCGAGCATCGTTTTGGGGCACCATTGACCTCCATGGGATTTTCTTTCCTACTATGTAAGTCAATAGTGTTCTGTTACCTGCTTAATTACAAATATCTTACTTTGTGTTAAGCAAAACAAAGCAATTGATTCAGGTTTGTAACAACCTAAGGGTGAGTAAATAATGACAGAATTTACATTTTTGGGTGAACTATCCATTTAAGTTTTGGGGACAGCCATGTTTATTGAAAGACCTGTGTTGTTCTGGGTGATTGATAATGAATTGCATCCTCAATCTGAGAAATCTGTTCAATAATGAGCATTATTATCTAAATATCTAAAGGTTTGCATGTCAGCGAGGCAGTTAGCTCTCTTCAGGTGAACGTAATAAAAGTGTCACCAGCTCAGCATGTTTAGAGTGTCTGAAATCCCTGATTGTGCCAGCATGTCATCATTCACAGCTCATTTGCATATGAGTGGGAGGGGTTATTGTAGGCGTCGGTGACACAAGGCCGCCCTCTGTCTGAAATATGAGAAATATCATCAGCCTGTATGTATTCAAAACATCTATTTCTGTCTTTTGGTCCCATTTCTCAGCATTACCACTAAAATAACTACTGTATAGAGCAGTGTTTCCCAACCAGGGGGTCGGGGTCCACAGGGGGGCCTCAGCAGATTTCCAAGGGGGGCTCAAGATGACTTAAATTATTATTATATTATATTATTATATATTGTAATTATTATTACAATTGGACAAAACAAGCATTAAAATAAGCTAAAACAAGCAAAAATCAAGATGTTTCTTTTTTTGGTAATTTTAGTAGCAAATATACATCTGTCTGGTCACTCCAATTCCTTTTAATTTTTTGTGGGAAAAAAGTGAGTGGGTGGGCTTTAAATATTGTTGTGGGAAACTAGGGGGCCTTGAAGTGAAAAAGGTTGGGAACCACTGGTATAGAGAACAGGGGGAGACATGGCACAAGAGTAAATTTCTAGGAAAAACGTAAGTTGCTTCGGAAATATGCATGTGCCAAATGCAAAAATCTGGAAGAAATTCCAATAAAGTGCCAGCAGCAAATATATAAACTTTTAAATGATAAAATGAAAAAATAAAACATATGCAAATATAATAGTTTTAGCCTTCATTTGCCTTCAGTATATTTGAATAAAAACTGAGCAAACTTTAAAAAAGTTTTTTCTTGAAGATTCTGCTTTATTAAATTGCGTAAAGGAAGTATATAATATACAAAATATATAATTTCCTCTATAGTGAGCAAGTATGACCTCATTCTGTATCATATTTGTGATGTCATACGGCCGGTTTAGATGAGTTCTTCCCTTTCATCTCATCATTTTCAATCCTTACAAACTTCCCCCATTATTAGTTTCTCAAAAAGCCTTTTCCACCGTGTCTGTCTTTCACCTTCTAGCTTGTAATTGGCTTTCAGTATCAGAGGAAATGTAAAAGAGAGAAAAAAGGAGCAGGGAAAAAGAGAATGTCTCATTTGCATTAACTTCATTACCGTTCTCTTAGAGAGTTATATTTAAACAAGCCCCGACCACCGCACACACAAGCGTTTCTGAGAGGTGGCCAGCAGGCCTGCGCTCCCTCTCTTCTAATTGATGTAAATGAAAAAAACCACACTGGGCTCGGGAGTTTTGACCTTGTTATATAGGGTGACTAACCCCAATTAATCAAAGATTCTTTCTAGATGCTTCAAGCTAATAAATAGCGGGCTAAATCAGAACGCCTGTGCTTACCAGCTCTGGAATGATTATGCGAGTGGATTAAAGTGTGGTAGAGATGAGGAGACTCTTCTGATGAAATCTGCCTGAGGAGTGGGTTAAAACAGACGTTTTGTCAAGAGTATGGTGTATGAAGGGTATGAAAACAAAACCAAAAATATTAAATGTGTTACTGCAAAAGATGTATTAAGCCACTCTTGAAGCTTAAACTAATGAGCTGATGAGTAGTCATTGTAACAGTACAAATTGTTTGAAAGAAATATATATATTTGTTCCAATAAATATTTAGACCTATTAAAAGGTTAAGTATTTACACTGCATTAGATAACAGAAATGGATCAATGTGGCAATGTCAAGGTCATGGGTTTGAATACTGCACTGATAAAAACAGACTGAAAGTCATATTATAGTCACGAAAATTTTTATTTATTTCTTTGTGTCCACGGCACGAAATTCAGCTTTTTTTCGTGCCTTGAGCATGAATGTCTTTTTCGTGGCATTTTATGTATTGTTTTCTCATTGTTTTTTCCTATTTCTTACCATTGGCGCTTGGGATTGGTGAGACTACTTATAGTTTTAAAAGCTGAGGAAAAACATGTAGAAACAAATACATAAAAGTACATCCTAACCCAAACCGCAAATCTGTCCCGAATAACCAAGCGACAATGATTTAAAAATAGGGAAAAAAAGAGAAAAGAATACATAAAATGACACAACTTTTTATAGAAAAAACTTTTTATAGAAATTCATGCTGAGTGACACGAAAAAGTCAGTTGTGCACAAGGCACAAATATTTCATGCCGTGGAAACAAATAAATTAATAACACTTTTTGTGACTATAACATGACTTGCCGTGAGATCATGTTGGATAAAAAGAAACGTGACTAAACCACTTTAAATAAAAAAAAACATGTACACCTTAAGACCAAACTACCATATTAATACATTGGTAATGCTTTACAATAAGGTTGTATTTGTTATACATTATAAATGATAACATAAACTAACTATGATCAATATAGTTTTGCAGCATTTACTAACCTTTGTTAATGACAATACAGTTATTCATTTTAGTTCATGGTACATTAACGAATGTTACAATTTTTGATAATTTATTAATACTTTTAATAATATATTACACTGTAAAAAGTAATTAGATCAACTTAAAAAAGTTACTTCAAAGTAAAGTTTCACTTTAGATGATAAAAATTAATTTAAAAAGTATATTATTTAGCTTAAATATTTTTCCACTCTCTATTTTATTTATATTAATATGATCCCTTATATGAACATATTGTAGCAGACACAATTCACTTTTCGTTTTATGAATACTTTAAATTATATGATTTATTAATCATCAATGACCTGTACGTTTTAAATAATTTAAACTCATTAAAGTAAGTTAATCAATTTCAACTTGTTTTCATAAGGTATTACAACTCATCACTGCTCAATTTAAAATAACTTGTTCAGCATTATAATGTAAGGCAGCAACACTTTTTACAGTGTATTTATTTAAATCCCCAAATTTAATAATTTTATATAATATAACAATAATATTACTCTAATCATTTCACTAATTTCTTTGAGATCTAATTGCTTGATTTAAAGTAAGCGTTATTGTCCTTAAAATTATTCATATTCTAATTTATTTTCTCTTCCCAGCAAAACATATTTTTGCCTGCTTCCTGAATAAAGTTATACTATAGGCACTACAGGCCGAGTTAGTGGAAACCTACCGATCTCGAACAAGAAGAACAAAATGCCCATTCAAAAAGACTTGAAACATTAGCAGTCCAGGTACTATGTGAAAAATTAATGACCCCCCTCTATACAGCCTCCCCTTGTAATACACAGCGATTAGCAGCACTTTTATTAGCCCGTAGCACAACAACGCCGGCAGCCGAGGTCCAACCTGCAAACCAGACGTTCACAGTCACGGCCATCTACGGTGTCACATCAAAGTCATTGCGACGCCGGCTTAGTTTACACCTGATCCAATTAGCCGGAGAGATGACACTGACCCCGGAGAGCACGTTTCTGTGTTCGGACCGAAGAGTCACTTGATTCCAGGTAATACAAACCTCACCAAACACTCATTCTGTTGTGCGGGGAAAAAAGAAAAGCCGGAGGGAGGGGTTGGAAGAGATGCCAGTGGGTGGGGAAAAGCCAAAAACACGTCAAGAGAGAAAAAGAGACGTGAGAAACGAATGAGGTAAACATACAAGCCAGGTACAAAACCGAAGACGCGGACTATCTGGCCCGGTAATGAAATGAATTTGTCACCTCATTGTCGGTAACAATAGGCCTAATTGAAATGAACCTGTCCCTTGCATGCATCTGGCACATTAAGCATTCGCTAAGATATGCTAACTCTTTCCCATGTTGAATTATTTAGCTGGTCTTCTTTTACAAACACGGACAAACAAAAGACATGCAGCGTCCTGGCTCTCCTGTTCACACCAGTGTGCTGGAGATAAGCAGATGAGATGGGGTGTTTTTAAAATGATCAATCAACAACACTCACCACCACTGCATATCAGTCAACCACGGTTTCTGCCTGCTTTGAAGAAATCATTACCATTGAGTGTTTGTAAAGATAGAGTAACCATGACCAGCCTGAAATCATTAGAATTTGTATGTATTTTACAAGTTTGTACGATTTACATTGTATTGTACGATAATCATTAAAAAAACTATATTGAAACCCCACCCCTTGTACAAATGCCATGAAATGTATGAATTGCCATGAAATAGCGATGGCATAACGTCCATAATGAAAACTCCCGCCTTTTGTGACGATAATTCTCTGATGACGTCCGCTAGATGGCTTGGGCGGGAGCATCTGTTAACTCCACCCCCTCCAACTGTCAGTCTACTTCGAGTTCCATTTCTGAATGCAACGCCTACTTTTCTATATCCAATCAAAGCACAGTGGAAAAACACAAGCCACACCCACTTTTTTCCTTCTATTTCACTCAGAAATACAGTACATCACAACATGTATAGTCGTAAAGTTGGTCGTGACTTCTAATAAATAGGTCTGATCAAACAGAACAAACCCCATTTCATAGGAAGTCTGGCAAACATCATATCTAGTGCACAGTTAAGACATAATAATGTCATTCATGTTGGCATCAAATAAATATGGCCACCTAGGATCTTCTCATAGTAGGAAAAACACTCTTTCACCCAGCACAAAACAATATGGCTGCTGGCATGGGCACCCGAGAGGCATCTCTGCTTGATGCACCTTGGTGAACTGATGAGCCGTGTGCTGACAGTTGACATTTACTCAGAGAATAGGCTTGGCATGGCCAATCCGCAAACTACTTCGCAACAAAGGAGACTCGGAACGCCTCATAAAAGGACACAACAATTCTCAGCATAGCAGCCTTTTGTTATGGTAGCCAGGTGCCAGTTTTAGCATATTTGCCCCTTTCTAAAAACAATTTCATCATTGTGGGGCAAAGCACGTTTTATGAAAACGATACAATTGAGTGTCACTTTAGTTACTTTTTAAATAGAATTAGATGTACAAATGCAGTTCTTCCTGTTACCCAAGATTTTTATAAAATCAAGTAAAGACAAACCATGATTACTATATACATCATTTCACTAACCATTTGTTGTGATAAATAATGTTTTAATAACACACGTAATGCATGCAAATAAACATGTTTTAAGACCCTGTTTTAGAAGTGCCACACGCAAAAGCGTCTGTTTGGTTAGCCGCAATCTTCATCTCGCTAGTTCTTTTATCCTAAAGGATATTCTCAGTGGTCCACAAGTGCAAGCACAGACATCAGAGAGGGCTTACTTTGAAGGTTTGCATGACAAACACAACCGGATATTGTTTCTGACATCTTGTGAAGTTGTCTCAATCCCGTGCACTGTTGGGGGAGTGCGGGGTCCATCAGGGCTCCACTTGTGGGCCGCTGAAATTTTAATAGGCCCCGGCTCACAAATGCAGGGCAGCATGATGTTGTCACCTTGGCATATTTTATCACTGATCAAACATTAGTAGGCAGATGTTGTAAACTTGTAACTGTCTCATCAGCAGCGGTGGTGGAGCTCGGAGGCACCACCCCAAACCTTATGCCCAGATGCTGCATTATGCCTTTCCCTATTTTTTTGTGCCTATTCCTGCATCTAAAGAGGTTTTTTCATGTTGTGGTTTTCTAACACATGCTGCATGTCCTTGAGAATGAGATCTGGGCCAGCTGTCACGTAGGTTTATCTTGATAGCATCCAACTTAACTACAACTATTACTCTGTTTTACTGTTACAGTCTGTGGTAACTGACAGCATGCCAAAATGCAGAACATAAACTTTATGTTGAAATGAACCCAATAGTCCTTAAAAACAAACTCCAGTGATACAATTGTAACGGTTCTGTGTGAATTGTTCACAGCCGTTCCACCTGCATTTTAACATGAAGCAAACATATTAAAATTGCATTTGCTCATTCATTATGTAAATAGCCTGCACTGCTGGCAGAGTTAATTGCAGCCGACGTTGTTGTCTTCATCAGACCCCGACGTCTCAAAAGCAGCACTCGGACCTCTTAATAGCACGTGTTACTTTTTGACTGCCGCCGTGCCGGTTCAGTTTTTGTCATTTATTTTTCGACAAAGGCACGTGCTGAGACCTGCTAGCCATGTACCTTGTTGGCAATGATTGATTACCCAATATCTAATTAAACCTGATCCGATCGCTTATTATGCAGAGAGGAATAAACAAACTGAAGTCAACTGTCAGGCCGGCGTGATTGATGATGCTGCCAATCCAGCTATTGTTTGGCCTAATGTCTTGACGCTTGTAACAACCAGTAGAGCTACATCAGACAATGAGCTCTGTCAGTCCACAGCTGATTTGTCGAGCTCAGAAACAGATTTTTTTCTAATTTATTTA
Organism: Paramisgurnus dabryanus; assembly: GCF_030506205.2. Taxonomy (NCBI): domain Eukaryota; kingdom Metazoa; phylum Chordata; class Actinopteri; order Cypriniformes; family Cobitidae; genus Paramisgurnus; species Paramisgurnus dabryanus. The sequence continues at coordinate 29,244,581 of NC_133349.1, read as the reverse complement.
TTTATTTCTGGGCAGGAAAATATATTATGCAGGACATCGGCAGATTTGTCGGGTTGTTGGCCCTATTAAGCCCAGGGTCCTGTTACCCGCCTTTGGGGCAGGCCTGTTTTTATACAGATTGAAAAGGCACAGTGACTACATGGGGATAGTAAGAAAGTAATGTCAGTGATAGCCCGTTCACAGTCTCTTCAAGGACAATAGTTTGATTTCCTTAAGTAAAATGCAATATGGAAGTGATACTGAATGTTTTTGATTACAACAGTTGACACATCTCCATAAGTTTTTTATCAACATCAACATTTATTGTATGTTAAGTATTATGTTAAATGTATAAGGGAATGTGCACTCTTAAAATTAGAATGCCATAGAAGATACATTTTTGTCTGAATGGTTCCATAAAGACCCTTAAACATTTAAAGAACCTTTCTGTTTTAAAAAAATATATTTGTTTTAGTGATAAAGGTTCTTTAGATTATACAAATGTATGATATAAATGGTTCATCTGTGAATCTTTGACTGAATAATGGTTCTTTGTGGCATCAATGTGACAACAGTTATTTTTAAAAGGTGTATAGAGTACTGTATAATTGTTCATTTTTAATGGTTATGTGGTGTGGCAAATGGAGTTTGAAAAAATCCCATGAAGATTAGTCCATTTTCTTAAAAGAAAAATCCAGATAATTTACTCACCACCATGTCATCCAAAATGTTGATGTCTTTCTTTGTTCAGTCGAGAAGAAATTATGTTTTTTGAGGAAAACATTGCAGGATTTTTCTCATTTTAATGGACTTTAATAGAGCCCAACATTTAATACTTAACTCAACACTTAACAGTTTTTTTCAACGGAGTTTCAAAGGACTCTAAACGATCCCAAACGAGGCATAAGGGTCTTATCTAGCAAAACGATTGTCATTTTTGACAATAAAAATAACAAATATACACTTTTAAACCACAACTTCTCGTCATGTAGATCCGGTCGTGATGCGTCAGCGTGACCCCACGCAATACGTGATGACGTCAAGAGGTCACAGAAGACGAACGAGAAACTCCGCCCCAGTGTTTACAAGCGTCTTGAAAGAGGACCGTTCCTACGTTGTTGTATGTCAACTGATACTAATTAATGTCTTTGTGTCAGTTTATTGTTTACAATGGTCCGCAAATGTGCGTTTTATATATGTAACACGTGACCTCCCTACGTCACTACGCATTTACGTTAGGTCGCGCTGAATCGGACCTACACGAAAAGTTGTGGTTTAAAAGTACTTTTTTTTTCTTGTCAAAAATGACAATCGTATTGCTAGATAAGACCCTTATGCCTCGTTTTGGATCGTTTATAGTCCTTTGAAACTCCGTTGAAAAAAACTGTTAAGTGTTGAGTTAAGTATTAAATGTTGGGCTCTATTAAAGTCCATTAAAATGAGAAAAATCCTGCAATGTTTTCCTCAAAAAACATAATTTCTTCTGGAGTGAACAAAGAAAGACATCAACATTTTGAATGACGTGGTGGTGAGTAAATTATCTGGATTTTTCTTTCAAGAAAATGGAATATTCCTTTAATATCCCAGCAGGCATATGACTGACCTTCAACGTTGAAATTTGGTTGAAATAAGGTCAGTTGTTTGTTCAACGTTGTTTCAACGTTGAACAAACAACTGACCTTATTTCAACCAAATTTCAACGTTTGTTTTAACGTTGAATGGTAAACGGTTACAAAAGGTTAATAAAATGCTTAAAAATCAACGTTGAAATTTGTCCTTGAGATTGATTCAACGGTGAATCAACATTGAAATGCCTGCTGGGATGAGCTGCATGAAAGCTGCATGCATAATAATTATGAAATCAAAAAGCTGCTGTCTTCAAATCATTACTGGTTGTTTAATCAGATTTATTTTACATAATAACAAAGTCGTATTAAAGGGATAGTTCCTCTCAAAATGTAAACATGTACTCACATTTTGATAAATGATGGTAAGCACATCGCTGAATGTAACCATTTGCTTCCATAGTAGGAAAACAAATATTATGGAAGTACTGTGATAAATGATGAAGAAGATAGTCCTATTTTGATAAATGATGGTAAGCACACAGATGACGGTACCCATTGAATTCCATCGTATTTGTTTTTCCTACTATGGAAGTCAATGGTTACAATCAGCTGTGTGCTTACCATTATTTATCAAAATAGCTTATTTTGTGTTCAAATTTAGAACAACATGAGGATGAGAAAATTATTGCATATTTATAATGCTGTTATAATAACAATTAATAAAGAAATAGTATCTATTGTAAAAACTTTTTTTGCACACATCAACAAAAGAGAAAAATTTCAATTTCAATCTGTTCGGAGGAACAACTTGAAAATAACACGGATGACACAATTCTGTTTAACAAACAGCGAAGAACAGATGAGAATTTCACCTGATGAAAAATTCATATGCACATGCAGCACCGGACACTTCCATTACCAAACATTTGTGAACCCTGACAGAATGGAGGTTATTCAAAGCCACCGTGTTCACAAGGTGTTGGAAATTGTTACTTTAATTTATCCTGAGATGATCAACATCTGATCCCCGTGTCAAGTGCCTGTAGGCTTTTTAAAGCGTTGTGATGATATGGTGTGTAAGTCTGGGGAGGGGTCCGGGTGAAGCATTTGACATATATCAAACAACCGAGAACTGAGACCGGACAGCATTAATCAAAACTTTTCTCATTTCCCCAAAAATTAATCATTAAATAATTAATTTTACAGCTACAGGCAGCTGTTGAAAGGGGGTCTTGTGCCTTCCTGCTGTTCAAAATTTGTCCTTGTCTGAGGGCTAGATTGATATATTTATTATTTATCAGATTAATCACGGGTAGATACAGAGGGTTCCAGGTTGCGCTCATCCCACTTGATTCAATGTGTGTGCGTGTGTGTGTGTGTGTGTGTGTGTGTGTGTGTGTGTGTGTGTGGAGACGCATATGGTATAGTCATCAGAAGAAGTGGTCAACTGATTACAAAGAGTGCTCAAAATTGAAAGAGGACAACTTTGCCCCAAGCATTCTTTTTAACCGCGGTCGGCTCTTAAATAGGGTTCAGATGAGGAGAAGTTGTCATTGATCTGACACCTCTGAAGAGGTCAGTTAGGGTCCTGGGGTCATCTCTGTTTATGGAAAGGTCTTGTGAATACCCAAAGGAAATGCCAGAGAATGTCAACCTCTCAAGTACAAAGCAGCATTTAGGGTGCAATATGCTGTTTTTGTATTCATTGGCCCTTAAAGTTTGTCACATGCATTAATAGTAACACTGCCTTCAAAGGCAATTACATTTTAAAACCGCGTTTGCAAAATCAATATCATCTATAAATATTGAATTGTGTCAAAATAATAGTAAGATATTTACATATTTAAAGGAAAACACTATATATTAGGGATGCACAAGCCTATATATCGGTATCGGCATATAAAACCAAATTGTCCCATTATCAGCTGATTGTTTGAAAACACCCTGTGATCAGGGCAGCCAAAGGGGCGGACAATCTCATCATCAATACTCACGCTATGTTATTATTTTGTTTTGAGTGACACTAACAGAATTTCCATTGCAGATTTGCGCAAAACTTTATTGTCTCTAAAGTTATTTTCTAAATGTTGACAATAGACTATTGCGCAATGACAGCATTTCCATTAAGCGATGATATGGGACTTAAACTTAGTTTTACCTCTTGTGATGTCATTTCAAACATCACATTGACTAATGTTTGTAGGTTAACTAATATCACATCCACTGCAATAGGCATTATTTTTAACCAAAGGAGACGAGTACCAAACATTAATGCCAAGGAAAACAAGCGGCAACGTATAGGTGTTTATTGGAGGTAATAGTACATTATTTTAAATCAAAGTAGATGTAGGAGTGATATCCAAACATTATTGACAAGGAAAGCCTCTTATACTTGGGAGACACCAGTGTTGTTTTCGTCAACGATGACAATAACAAAATTATTTCGCTAATGCACCTTTTTTTATTATGCTAACGCGATGATGACTTGCTAAAAATGGCTCTAAGGTGACGAAAACATGACGAGACGGTTTCGAGTTTTTGTTGACGAGATGTAACGAAAATGATTATAAGTCTGACGTTCACAATGCATGTAATTTCTGCCTATTTTACGTGAAATCTGTCTGTTTTTAGCTAAAAAAGTATCAGCAATGCTGCCGCTTCCTATCCTTGTTTTGGGTATGCCCACCACCCGGCTGCCACCATGCCATGCACGCACACCAAATTTCACACAACAACAACACACTTGCGGCTGTGCCGAGTTCGAAGGATCGTGGCGGTGATGCCAATAAACGGAAACGACAAGATGATTTATGGACATACTTTCAGTATAATCCATCAGAAAGAAAAACAGTGGTAAATGTGGCCACAAACTACCTTAAGCGGCACCTAAAGGCTCGTCACACTAATATTTTCTTAAAGGTAACTAACAAGTCACGCTGTAAACATATCATATACATTCAATTTTACTCTACCATCGGCTTGTGACACATTTCATGGTAAGCTTAAGGTTTTACATGTATCTACTTGTCAAACCTAAGCCCATTTCCAATACTTTTTGTGGTGTATTTAAATAACAAGGCAAGGCACGCGTTTCTCAAATTTATAAGCGAGGTCTCAGCATAACACACAAACTCAACATGAGGGTACATCAGGCTCAACTTTTTGTTATGACATGCGCAGAAGGCACACCGACTAAAACAACGGCAAGCCCTCAGGGACAACCTTAATGCACATTTTAATAGTATTAAATACACCACACTTTTTAACCTAAATTAATTTGTTAAAGACTACTTTTTTTACTAAAATTGACTTAAACTTGACTAAAACCTTTTTGCGTTTTCATCGACTAAAACTTGACTAAAACCTTTTTGCGTTTTCATCGACTAAAACTTGACTAAAACTATTAAGTTTATAATTGACTAAAATGTGACTAAAACTAAAAAGCATTTTCGTCCAAAAGACTAAGACTAAAAGGGCTGCCAAAAACAACACTGGCAGACTTGTAATGAGGTGTTTCTGGGAGGTTTTAGTACATACTGTGTCATTTTCAAATAATAATTATGTGACTTACTTGCATCAGGTGACCTGAAAATGCTAATAAACTTTTTCCATTGCAGTTTTGCAAAATACACCTTTTCCAAAAAATCCACCTCATGTGAGCATAAAAACCTTGCTATACATAGGAGTTTTTGCGAAATTGACGTGTTTCCATTGGCCGTATTTTCAATTCGCAATGTCAATTTGCGCAATTTAAAAGGTAATGGAATCGCAACTAATGACAACTCAATTGGAGTTTGGTGATTTATTTTAATTTTTATTTGTTGACTTTTTAATGAGTTGTTCCCATTTTTAAAGTTTGATGGACCTTTTCTGTCGCAATAGTTGTGCAGGGGACAGCTTTGGGTAACATGCAAGAAAGGAAGGAGCTTACATATATTGACAGAAACTCTTGCAGTTGTAATATTTCTTCATTATTGCTTCTTCTTTGAAAATTGTGCACCAAATGTTCGAGCAAAACTAATAAGACTGACAATTTTTTACCCATCCATCGTCCACGATCTCCTCGCATGGCTTTCATTAGCCACAAAATAGCAACAACGTATCGAGCAGTTAAAGATATTGCCAGTATTTAGAGTGAGACCTTTGAGTGAGTTTGTGCCGCCCCAGGAGGGGAAAGACAAAGAGGAAACATTAGCACAACTCTAAAATCAATGCACAAAGTCATCAGAACAGAGCGGCGGCTCTCAACCTCTCAGAAGGTGACAGTCGATACAAACGTCTCGCGCTGATGCCTTAAAATCTCGATCGCGTTCTTCTGGACCATTAGAGGTAAAATGGAAAAATCTTCTCACTAGCTTGGTATCCAAGCCAAAGGACTTCCTCTCACCTTATTAGACCGAAATGCCATTATAAGTATTACCAGTGCCATTTCAGTGCACACCCATTATAAAACCGAATGCCTCAAGCATATTACTCTATGAGTGCAATATATGTCGAATATGCAAGTTAAATGAAATCTTTTATTTCAAGTCGGCAGGACTGTAAAGCGTGCGTCTCATATCACAGAGCCGAGAACTGTACGCGGGCTGTCCGACCCGCAGAGCAGCCGTACTCTGCGCCACATGTTAATTGAAGCATTGAGAGTGAAATTGCCATCCGGCGTACGCTGCCTTTGGTCCTGGTGTGTATCAGGCAAATAGATCTGGCTGACAATTGTGGGCATAATTGTACATCACACTCGATATTAAGATGAGAAAGCGCTAGGTCGGCCCATCGCATCTGTACGACGGCCAGGCAATCAAACCGGGTTCATGTCAGTGTGAAAAACCCATTTGTGTTCTGAAACAAAACATTTCCCCCTTCTCTCATAATGGGCTAAAGCTCTTGCTTATCTCCACCCATGCAAAGCCAGACCTCATCAAGGGCACGGCGCACGAGAGACGCCGTCGGCTTGGCATCCGAAATCAAAAATGTGATCTTGCTTTTCTTCTTGACGTCCGGGAAGCTTTTCGGAGAGCCGATCTGGCCACCAATCTGCGTGGACTAACCCTTTGACATAAAGTCATATTGTGTTGGAGTTTTAGTGCCTAAATTTGTCCATCAATTATTAAGCGGGCAAACCGATTGTATAAATGTAGGAAATTACGAGGCCGCGCTTTTTCTCTCCGGCAGAGAGAATGTGATACATCGGCTACATCCCCGCCTAATGTGCGCGGCCTCTGTCCGAGGGGCCAGAATTATTTATGCATTAGAAAACAGCGTGGCCGGGCCAGAGGAGCCTAGACACATTATTTTAAACCTTTCATAACACACATCAATATTTCATAAGAAATAAATAAAGAATGTTGGGCTTGTTTGGAGGACAGCTGTAGCTCTGCGCTTCAGCAGCTCGGAGGACTCCAGGGAGGCTACACATACCCCGCAGTAAAACCCTCCATTTCTTTTTAATCATCCACTTAGTGCATTGTGGGTAGAGGAGCTGTCAAGGTGAGCGAACAGCTTCTTCGATTGCACCACTGAAAGGCTTTGTCTGAAGAAAAAGGGGCCTTTGTTGGCCCGCACCTTCGAATTACATCTCCGCTCGTTTCTCCCCCCTCCGATTTTACTCTGACCCCTCTGACGTGGCCATCAGAGAGTCTGAAGCCTGCAGTCTTCCGGAGTAATGTGGGTAACCGGTGGAAGCCGGTGGAAAACGCTTGATGGAGGGATGAAATGGTCCATAGGGACAACTTGACTGTTTTCAGGTAGTGTACCGTCAAGATTGGGAAGGGTTAGGAGACGCGATGCATGATCACCCTCATAAAAAATTTAAACTTGATTCTTGATGTTTATTTATGGATGATAAAATGACCGTTACAGTTTACACCCAAAGGAAACATCGTAAGCGTTACACCTGGCTTCATAAATTCATACGAAGGCCAGTTACTTCATACCCTGCTGCAAAATTGCCACCCTTACAGTATGTACAGTATGCATACAATACATTTCATTTACCAGTGCAAAGACAATTATTTGCATCTCAAATGTCACACAAAGCTTCAACATCAACTAATATTGAAGAACAGATGACAGAGATGTATTGCTTAGCCAAAATACAACTAGTCTACAACTCTGCTTTTTATACTCTGCCCTCCACCCTCCACACAGGCCACCAGGGACCATTGGAGGTTAATCCCAGACAAGTGAAGGAGCACCAAAATGCTCAAATTGCCATGAAGTGCATCTCATTCCTGTAATTGCTGCAGATGGAGTAGTCTAATCTGCCATTTCTCAGCACAGCGACTGGGGAATAGCAGGTTAGGGACTGTGCAGCACTGATGAAGAGCCATGAAGGTGATTGCACAACTGTGTCACGCTAAAAAAGCTTCATACTCAAGTTTAAAGGAGATTCTGCAAAACATTGAGGCTTCTGCTAGTAACAGTAGTAAAATAAATGTGTGATGACTACTTCAGCAACACATGTCAGTCAAAACTAAGAAACCAAGGCCAAAGTATGGTACTTTTTACGTGTACGGGAGGGTTACATACTACATTCTCCTGTAGGGGCATGTGTGACCTATGCGTACAATGTGCGCATGTTTCGTAAATCCGGCAGTGCACGTGCACACTCTTCTGATGCAGAAAACTGATATATATATATATATATATAATAACACATTGTATGCGCAGGTCGCGCATTGCATTTTGTCACAATGTGCATGCGTCGAACGTCTGTGTACATGTACAAGTCAAATAAACTACACTTTGCAAGGCTGTATGTTCGTCCGTGCATGTACATTTGAATGCACATTAAAAAAGACATAGACAATAAATACATAGCAGGGCAACGAATGTAAAGACTGACCAAAAAAGCTGAGATAAAATTATAATTTGTATAAACAAATAGTCAATCACAATCAACTATTTCCAAATGACAACTCTAGAGGTGTGCATCAGTCAAAACTGCAGCATGACATTTATGAAGAAGATCTGAGTTCTAAAGAGAGAATCACTGATGTTTTCTTCTATCCAGACATGTGTACCTAAAAGGTCAGATACCAAGAAGAAATCACACTTGAGACCTTATAGCGTTTGTTGCGTTTTGCAGCCAGTGGTTTGTGTAAACTGTAAATGCCAAACTTGTGACAGAAGGGAAGGGAAGAGAAAAGCAGTCCAATGGATCAATTAATCTCAAGGCTCTGAGTAAATATGTTACAACTAATTGTAACAAAACCCAGAAAAACAAAAGTGATTCCTTCTGACCGAAACGACGAGTGTGGGAAAATACATCACAGCAAATGCTGACATCTGAACACATATTGTCACACAGAGGAACCGTTTCAAGTCCTCCCACATTGAGTTCTTCTCTCCAGCTCTCGGAAACATTCAATAGGCTGGAATCTTTCTGGTGTTGGAACAAACTGCTGCTTCAGATCTTTCTCCATACACATTTCGTCATCTTTTGTTTTAGACCTCTTTCTTATAATCTCACGGATTCCTCCCCCAATGCCCGGGTAAAATAATGCTCTCTCCGTTTGCCTTTATCTCCATGTTCCTACAAGTTGTTTTGAATAAAGAAGTCATTATCTTTAGGGTCACAATGGCCCCAGACAGCCACACTCAAGATGTTCTATACATGATATATTGATCAATCTGTAGTGACTAATGGGATGGTAATGAATGGAGTAATGTTAAGCTAATGAATCTGCCTATGCAGAGTATGAATGCTTCTTTTCTCAGTGCAGTAAACAGCTATCTCTATTGAAAAACTACACACTATAAATTGGCTGTTACTGAATGAGTATTCTCTAATGAAGGACCTGCACACAATCAAGATAGTTAGATAAACACTCATTCTAAATTAATCAGAATCAGTTTATTATTTAAAAGAAATTGAACCTATGACCTTCCTCATATCATAACAAAACACCAGGTGAACTTAAGGAACTGAATTGTTGAATTTACTGTAAATACTTTAATTTTTGTGGGCATACTGAACCTACAAATTTTGCCAGTGAACATCTTTAAAGAGCACCTATTGTTCGATATACATTTTTACATTTCATTTGGTGTGTTAAGGGGATCGCACACCAGCCGCGCAGCTCAACGTCGCACCGCGCCGCGTCGAGTCGCGTCTAGGACAACTCGGAGGTATTGTAAACCGGAAGTGCACATTAAATAGCGCGAGCTTCGTCAGATAGCGTCTACTTCAAAATGCAAAATATACTTTAGCAGCCAATGTTAATCGTTAATGATTTGGGACAAATATGATGTTATTTAATGTTAAACTATGTGAGTGGCGCGACAAGGATTTGAGCAACTTCTTGAGTCACAGCTGGGCAACGCGGACAGGCGCTACCTGGCGGCACCGGTGTGCGAATACTCATAGAAAACAATGTGTTCGATTTTTTTTTAACGGCGCGGCGCGACTGGTGTGCGATCCCATTTAGTGTGTATTGGTACATGTAAACAATGTGCAAAAGCTCCATACCCCAAATTAAACGATGACGCGAGTTATCGTTTCCAACGTAAATCTCTTTTCTTGGACTACAACGAACACACAGATTGCAGGCAACAGTTTACTTCCTGGGACTGGTGACGTAGATCAACATTATCATAATTCATCCCGCTTCGGACTCTGTAGCCTATAAGTTAACTCCTGTTAGCATTGCATTGTCACAGAATCTTTCAAACATGGTAAAAGCGTCACATTTCCGGCTGACGTCAGAGGTATTCAGACCAATCACAACGTACAGATTAGCTGGCCAATCAGGGACACGGCGCTTTTCAAATCGACAAGTTTTGTACCAAATCAGTGCATTTCTGGACGACAGGGATATCTGGCGCTGTGGAAAATAATGTGTTTTTTTAACCATAAACCACGCAAATGTCACAGGTAGGGGTGGACCCAGATGTAAATAAGGTCACGCCCCTTTCTCCACCTCGAGGAGATTCCCAAAGCCACCCCAATGACCAGACACACAAGGTAAGCATAATATTAAAAAGGTACTTTATTTAATTTACTTAAAAAAAAAATATATAGGGAAGGGAAAACGGGGGACTTAAAACAATGGCCACTCTAGGCTCTCCTCCACCACCACTGTATCTTCACACAGTCCATTCTCCTCATGTTCATTCTCGTTTTCCGTTCTCTCCACAGGAGGCCACTAGGACACAAAGACACTGTTACTGAGACTTCGAGTATTTCTCACCGGCTCTGCTGTTTACAGCTTTCTGGGTAGGTATGGTTTCCTCCGTAGGTCAGCAGAGGGGCGAAGGTCACACACCACCTCACCGGGTCGAGCGCTGCCCTATCTCCACTGCCCGTAGGCCGATCGAATCCTGGACAGGGGCGCCCCTTTGTAGAGACCACGGGGGCGGCAGACCCTTTCGCCTCTGACTCTGCGACAAAACAGACACAGGTAAGCTTACACCACGAATATTTCCAATGTTTTACTCACAGTCACTGACAGCTCTTGGTCTGCGTCCCTTCGTACTCCGAAACAGCACACTACGTATGGTAACAGTAATTTCTGAGGTCGTTGGCCTCTCCGTCCTCTGCCCAGTAGAAGAAATGATGCGGGGCTTCGTCTAATAAGACACACAGCAACCCACAGCAAATACACAGCACCACTCCAACGTGAAAAGCTTATTTAATTGCAAGTCTCACTCACCACACTATAAGTGCAACACCACAAGGGAAGCGCCCGGTGTCCTCCACTGCGCTTGGGCTGAGATAGGGGCGATGGAAAATACGACCAAAATAAGTCTCGTTGCTGTGGCTGTTTGGATTTACCTTCTAACGGCTCGCCCACCACACTATTGTAGGGGTAGGGCCGCCCCCCTTCTCCTGGAGGTCTCCAATGGTTACACAGGTTAATTTTTGCAAGTTACTCCACACCAAAAGGGTATACTCACAGCAAATCGCCTCTGTTTACGTTGTACAACAAAATCAATTTTCTTCCTGCTTTACTCCTTCAAAAGTACTGGTTAGACCAAAGTTCCTTTTTACCCATAGGATCTTCCGTTTACTCCAGCAGGTCCACCGTAAACTACAACGAGAGAGAGGGAGAGAGAGAGAAATACAGACAGCCACCACGTCTAACAATGAGCACAGCTCCGTTCCTCAGCACACACTACGACAGACTTGACAGCACAATGCTCTCTTCGGGGTGCTCCTTTTCTCCACTCACGTATCGCCTTTCTTTCACCCCAGGCAGCTCCTGTCTTCTTTCCGCGCGCTTCAAGCGCAGCCCGGATCAACAGAGCCTGCGGGCTCTTCAAAAGGTACGTAGTTACCTCTTCTGCACTAAGCAGAGGAGCTTTCCCCGTGTCAATCCCCCTCTCGTGCCCGAACTCCCAAACTGTGCTTTAACTGCTCTTAAAATACTCCTCTGTGTACTCCAGTTATCCAATCACCCAGCGATCTTCTTAACTATGCACAGCTGTGCTTAATCGGCTGATTACAGCCTTCGCGAGACTGCCGGATGTCCGGTGTTTCTTTTCTCCGGTCTGGGCGGAAACATCCGGGCGGAACCAAACTTTCCCAACTTTTGGTTCCGCCCCGGAAAGATCGTCACCTTGTGACACAAACACATTGTATTATACCAAATACATAAAATAAAGTTGTTTTTAGCAATGAAATAGGTGCATTTTCATTAATATACCACTACTATTGTCATATTCTACTTTAAAGTCACAATGAAATGGAAGTAGTCTGTCTTATTTTCCTTGTTGCGACATATATCGATTGAAACGTCTTCTGAGAAAAAAATATAATATAAATTATAGAGAGCAGTAATTTAATTAAACAAGATTATTTTATTTAAGTTTCAACTTTGTCTCCGTGGTTTTCCCTGAAAAAAGCTAAAAGTAATCACAAGCCTGTTGACTGGTATTGTTGACACTGAAGAGTTTAAAGCTATAAAATAAATTGAAAGCTTAGATTACTTGGTCCTATAATTATCTCTAGAGGCGACAAAAGTAAGATTATTAGGGTCGTTTCAGGAGCAAAAAGATAAATAAAAATCTGAAAAGCAAGAGACCATTGCAGTTCATCTTCAACCACCCTGTTGTCTTAGAGAAACAACTAGATATCAATGAGAAATCAGTTTGAAAAATGTGTAGGTTAATCCAACTAAAATGTAATCAACTTTGACCAATGGCATTTAGGGTTACAAACTGCCAGTGTACCTGTAACTTTCCTTCTGAAATATTGTGTTGACAAGCTGTTAAACCACTGAAACTCAAACCTTTGTGATGAAAAGACTGTGTATCAGTAGATTTGAAGTATTTGGGGCAAGGTCTAAAATTAACACCCGCTAACCTGCCAAATGCAGGTAAAAATCTGCTGTGGCGGGTAATGTTGTCAAATCACAAGCCAGTTTGGCAGGTTACTTTTTTATAAATTATGTTTAATCATATTTTTTGTAAAAGCTCATGTAAGCCATATCTGCACCGTTTTTGCCCCAAAACTTAATCATGGTATACCAAATACAGCATTATTGCCCAGTATCTGTGCATCTCTAGCTTATTGAACACACCTGTCACTACCCTGCTGAAAAAAACAGCATACCAGCAAGACCAGCATATGTTGTGTTTTGGTGCTGGTTTGCTAGTGAACACCAGCTAAACCAGCATCAACACCAGCATTAAAACCAGCTAAACCAGCACCAGCTAAACCAGCATTAGCACCAGCATCCCATGCTGGTCATACCAGCATATGTTGTGTTTTGGTGCTGGTATGCTGTGACCACCAGCTAAACCAGCATAGACCAGCATAATTCCCATGCTGGTCCATGCTGGTTTGATGCTGTTTTTTTCAGCAGGGTATGCAACACAAACAAACAACGGGGCGCTAGACTCGAGACTCGAGACTAATATAATAAAGTTTTGATAGCTGAGGTTACTAACCCCAGTGTAAAAAGGAAAGTCGTCCCAAACAACAAAGGAGACTAAGGGAAAAAGAGCAGAAGTTTTAAAACCAAACTGGGCGTCTAGTACGGCTCATTTATCTGTGTGTCTCAATTAGTTCCCTAGCTCCCTAGGTTGTGAATCAGTATATTGTGTACAGGTGCTCTGGCGCTGATAAGGACACTGACTTACAGTACTATACATTGGGACACTTGATGACCGGTGACGTGCTTAATAAAACAAGATGTCACCAATATGAAAAAGATTTTAAATATTCTGCTTCATGTAGAAACGACAAGAACAAAGTCCAGTTAAAAAACAGTGCCAGTACAGTATTAAAATTAAGAAGAAAATCTATTTAGTATATTAAAAATTTATACACTCATCTAAAGGTATTAGGAACACCATACTAATACTGTGTTGGCCCATATTGATAGGATAGCATCTTGCAGTTGATGGAGATTTGTGGGATGCACATCCAGGGCACGAAGCTCCCGTTCCACCACATCCCAAAGATGCTCTATTGGGTTGAGATTTGGTGACTGTGGGGGCCATTTAAGTACAGTGAACTCATTGTCATGTTCAAGAAATAATTGAAATAATTCAAGCTTTGTGACATGGTGCATTATCCTGCTGGAAGTAGACATCAGAGGATGGTCATAAAGGGATGGACATGGTCAGAAACAATGCTCAGGTAGGCCATGGCATTTAAACAATGCCCAATTGGCACTACGGGGCCTAAAGTGTGCCAAGAAAACATCCCCCACACCATAACACCACCACCACCAGCCTGCACAGAGGTAACAAGGCATGATGGATCCATGTTCTCATTCTGTTTATGACAAATTCTGACTCTACCATCTGAATGTCTCAACAGAAATCGAGACTCATCAGACCAGGCAACATTTTTCCAGTCTTCAACTGTCCAATTTATGGTGAGCTTGTGCAAATTGTAGCCTCTTTTTTTCTATTTGAAGTGGAGATGAGTGGTACCCGGTGGGGTCTTCTGCGGTTGTAGCCCATCCGCCTCAAGGTTGTGCGTGTTGTTGGTTCACAAGTGCTTTGCTGCATACCTCAGTTTTAACGAGTGGTTATTTCAGTCAAAGTTGCTCTTCTATCAGCTTGAAACAGTCGGCCCATTCTCCTCTGACCTCGAGCATCAACAAGGCATTTTCACCCACAGGACTGCTGCATACTGGATGTTTTTCCATTTTCACACCATTCTTTGTAAATTCTAGAAATGGTGGTGGGTGAAAATCCCACTAACTGAGCAGAAATAGTCAGACCGGCCCATCTGGCACCAACAACCATGCCACGCTCAAAATTGCTTAAATCACATTTCTTTCCCATTCTGACATTCAGTTTGGAGTTCAGGAGATTGTCTTGACCAGGACCACACCCCTAAATGCTTTGAAGCAACTGCCATGTGATTAGTTTATTAGATAATTGCATTAATGAAAAATTGAACAGGTGTTCCTAATAATCATTTAGGTGAGTGTATACATAATGAAATGTATTCAATGCTTTATTTGATGCTTATGTTGATTTGCTTACCTAAAAACAGTTTGGTAAAAAGGAAAAGGGTGAAAGAGGAAGGAAGGAGATGGCATGAAGAATAATATGCAATTCAGATTTTATTATAAATCATAATAAGATTTTTAATAAATAGTTATAAATTAAGAAGACATAGTGACTGGCCTTAACGTAACAATGCAGACTTTCACTTAAAATTCCGGATTCGCCTATAACAGAGGTGCATCTCTTTGGCCTAGCAGACTGTACCCTAACATGTGTCCAAAAGAGGAAAATTCATACTGTTATCTCATTCTAAAGAGCTATTTTTCATACCTTTATACCCCCATACACGCTTTGGAAACAAGCGGTTGGACCATAAGAAAACATAGCAGCCCGGAGAACATTATTGTGCCCTAATTTATTTTGTTATATCAGCAGTGCATAGAGCCCACAGGAATATCTATTACTGACAGAACGGACTGATAAAGGGCTGCATTAGCTCGTATGTAACTCCTCTGTCAGACACACATAGGCTTTCCCTGTAGAGAGCTTTAATCTTGGTCCGTTATGAATAATGCTAAGTATATTACTCTCTGACACCTCACAATTCCAATTTATGCACCTCAACTCGCGGTGCCAAGTACAATTTATAACTTTCAATATGCAAGGCATCAGCAATACATTAGAGAGATAGGATTTAATGCGGCACGGGGCAAAGCAGTGCTGGGGAGACTGAGGCCTGAAAACTCGGACCTGAACGGTTTGGTCAAGAATGCACCCGTGTGGATAGGTAAATGATGAACAGTTATATGACTATGCATGACAGAGGTCCTTATGTCATCTCAACTGTTTTCTAGGAGGAAGGTAGGGGCAGCACTTGGTTTGTGATGTCAGTATCGTCTTTAAGAGTCGAGTGGTTTAGGCCAGACAGGAGAAACATTGAGATCTGTATACTGTTTGGGCTCAACAATGGCAGCCAGCAAAGTGCTTTGCCTGGAGCTGATGTGTTGTGGGAGAGAGTGAAAGTGAGGAGTAGAAGGAGAAAAATGATGTTGTTTTTCGGGCTCCTTGAATAGATTTGTTAAAACCCTACGGTTGATTTATGCTAAGCAAAGCCCATGCAGAAGGGAGCGAGCGGGCTCGCCTCGCCAAAACACTTTCTAAGCCCCGACCCACACTTTGATGCGTCTTTTAGAGGTGCCCAATGAAAGCCCGGCACCCCGCTCCCCCACACCCCGCCTTTTCTTCGGTTTCTGCCATCCAAAGATAATCAGGTTTATGTAAAGTATGTGTGCTCCTTTGACAGTCTACGCTAGCTCATTAATTCAATCACACCCGACGCCATTGTTCTGTCGGTGTTTGAAATGCGTACGGGGACGGGGGGTTTCCTTAATCCTGTCAATCACTGTTAACATTTTTCTTGCTGTTGCCATGGCCGGGGCCAGAGTTCATGAAAACAGCGAATATGAGCCAACAAAGGGAGAATAAAGAGTTGTTTCAGCCACTTTTCTTTAAAAGGCCATCGACCATGCACAAAAACACAAGGAGTAAATGTAGACAAGTTTGAACACTACGGCCGCGGCGAGGGAGGGGAGAGCATTTGAAAACCAAACAGGCCCTATAAAAACTTGACCCGGGAGGCTCTGGGAAAAACCTCCTGAATCGGGCCCTGGAAGAACAATGTCCTTTCTTGTGTGGCTTCTTCAGGGCCACAATGGCCAGTACATTCTAAACACATGCCAGAGACGCTGAGCACCGCGGTAAGCCAGATCAACGCTCTAGAATACTGAGTGCTGACCACGACCGAGAAGTGGACAAAGGGGGCGGGAGAGTGCGAAGAGAGAGAGAGAGAGATGTTTATACAAGGGATTTCAAGGCGCATCATTCCAGGAAACTCACAAATCATTGTTCGCATGATGTTTCTACAGCAATATTTAGTGCTTATTACACTGGGAAATCTTTTCAGAATATTAGCATGACCTGGTAATGATATATTCATTACTCAAAAAGTACAACAAAGTGCTAGCACGTTTTGGCAACCTGCTCTCACGTGGAAGTGTACCTATTTTACATTTTGGCGATTTTGTATGAAGTTATGCAATGTAAAACGTAAAAAAAATTCAGTTATCTGAACAACGTGAATGAAAACCCGTTCCCAACCCCAGCACCACAGAGATGAAATATCTTATGAATTCACACAAATTATAGCCACTTTGTAAAATACTAGCGTATTGCTACATGTAGTTGATTTTGGACACAAATCTAAAAAGGGTTCATGAGGAAGTGAGTCGATAGACTGCTTCAAATCTAGTCTTTTACACTCAAAAAAAAAAAAAACACAAAAAAACTTGTGCGGCTATTTTTTTATTCTCAACTTAATTTTATCATGTTCAATCCACATTTTTATTTAAAATGAATTACATTAACTTAATCATTTTATGTTGGGACCACATGATGGATTTTTGTTGATATTAATAACTGTATTTCCCAGCATGCTTTGCATGTAACTGCCTTTGGGGAGAAGTGTTAAAAAATAAGTGTTATTTTATGCATTTTAAGGTAAACTTAATTACAAAGTTATTATATAAATACTAAAAACAAAGTTGTGACTGCTGAGTTAGCGCTATATGCTAGTTTATGCTATATGCTAGCATTTAGGGCGAAGTTTTACTATTGACGTCACAGTTGTGCTTGGAAGGTCCATACTGAAAAATAAAACACAAACTTACAACTCAGAAACCTCCATTAACAATCTCCAAACAATTGATAATTCTTTAAAATCTGTATCTTCTTCTGATCAAGTCTCAAACATAAGGTCAGTTTTTTTTAATAGACATTTATATGCCATAATAGACATTGTAATAGACATTAGAGAATAGACAAGTGATAAGGGTTGGAAGTGCATCTAAATTGAGAACATTTTGCAATTCGTTCCAAACCCAAGGAGCATATAAAGATAAAGCGCCTTTGCCTGAATTCTGACAGTGCCCTTGGGACCTTTAGGCGAACCAGACCTAGTGCAATAATGATTTGTATGATAAATAAGAAGGTTTGATATATAAGAGGGTTATTTACCCCTTTAAGGGCTTTTGCAATGAATAAAAACGTGTAACTTTTTCCTTTGATGTAAGGATAACCATGATAAAGAAGAATATAAAATACAATGATGAGTCCGTGACTCTGCACCGGAAACATAGCGTAAAGCTGCATGATACACAGAATATACTGTAGTTTTTTAAGTAACGATGTAGCTGCATGCATTTATAGAAGATCACAGTATCAATCAGCCAATCAGAAATTGAAAGCTAATCAGTACAGAGCTTAACATTATTATTCATGACCCTTTAAAATAAGGTAATAATAGACCATTTAATTCTAAAGGCAAATCCTGGGTTGTAAATGGACATGTAAAAACGTTTCTGGATAATTGTTGTCCTTAATAAAGTCACTATGTAGATTTCAAAGAACAATTTAACATATTGTTTTAATGCATTCTTTGCCATCATTTAATGTTTGTTTATCTTATTGATTTAGAAGCGTTTGTGTTATATTTTTTCAAATTGTTTGACTACCATTTTGCAGAAGAGTGGCGCTTGTGGTTAAGTTGTGGATGTGAGGTACTGCTCGCAATGAGCACTGTGTTAATGCCTGTCTGGAGATCAGTCTCTTCTCACATGCTCATCCTATGTATCATATGTTATTGTTATTAATAGCATGCTAACATGTGCCTATGCTAATTAGTATGATTTAGATAGTTTCATCAGACCCACGTACGTTGTCACACACTGTAATGCATCTGAATGTTACTTAACTTCCGGTCTCTGTTTGTTTAATGGTCTGACTAGTGTTTAAACTGAACTCTGGAACAAATACCTTGTTGAAAATAAGAAATGTTTTGGTAGCTGATTTGTAGTTACCATTATATACATTATATAGTACACATTTTACACAGTAATGTTAGCTCAGTGTAGTTTTTGATACGCTTTAGCTATGATATTAACTAAGGTAAACTACTTGTTGTTCATTTTGTTTGTAATCATAAATAAATTAGGTTACACTTGATTTTGATAGTCCACTTTAAACAATCTACTAACTATAAATAACCTTGCAACTAAATATCAACTATCTTTCAATAATTTGTAACTATACGTCAACTAACTGTCATTAGTGTATTAGTAGACTGTAAGGGTTTGGGTTAGTGGAATAAGTTGACATGCACCTGCAAAAATACTTATAGACAGTTGAATGTCTGTTGAGATATCATCGCAAAAAAGTGTTAGTAGAAATAGCAGACAGTCTACTAATTCTCTAAAGATTGGTAGTTGATAAGTTGTCGCAAAGTTACTTATAATTAGTAAAATGGACTATCGAAATAAAGTGTTACCATAAATTACTCTAAAAGGATTTTCTTGTTATTGATTCCTAGCGGAAGTTTCCGGAAGTTACGTTTGTTCCACGACAGCTGTTTGTTTATGTTGTTACTGCTGAAACCGTCTATAGAAACTGACATTTTACTTTATTAATGTGTTTTGTCTTGTCGACCTAATTGCGTGTAAAAGTTTTCCTTAAATTAACTAAGTTTATTGAACAAGATATTTTAATGACCAATATATTTAAACTTATTAAGTTGGTGTAACAAAAGATTATTTGTTTAAATTAACTTATTATATTCTTGTTGTGCAGAAGTGAACCTAAATTGTTGTACAGACCTAAAGTTTCATTAATTAAGTTAAGTTGATTGAATAAACCGTCTTTTTTTGTGTGTATGTTAATTGTCTTTCAATGAGTGTACTCAACTCTATAAAGTAGTCAGACATCTTTAAACTATGTTTAACTAACAACATAAACATTAGCAGTAGCAGTAGCATGATTGTAAAAATCTGTGTATCTGAATCAATACTAAGTTAATGAGGCCTGAAATAACAACTTTAAGTCTTACAACAAATTAGTTTAAAATATCTTTACTCATCTTGTTAAAAACAAATTGGGAAGTCAATTCTACTGTACCATGTTAAGTTTTGACTTGTAATAAGTTGACATAACTTATAAAAATAAGATGAAATTAACTTAATTTGTTAAGTTAAAGTAACATAAAAATATATGCTGATTTGATATAATTTTTACAGTGTAGAAGCAAAGCCAAACAAGCAAAAATTGCTTTAGGTGTTATTGAAAGAGTTCTTTGTTAAAAAAAATGTAACATGCGTAAATAAGCACACATCCTGTGTAGACAAAATAACGCCCCTCAAAATTTAAATGCGCTATATAATCTTTTGATGAAAATAGCAAACAAAAGGATAGATTTGATTTGTGTGGGAGGAACTAAGAAATTGAACATGCAAGATCTCTCCCCATTTAACACCAAATCTTGAATAAAAATGTAAAAAAGGGAAGATTAAGCCATTCAGACATTGGTAGCTGCTAACGCATCAGTGCTCGCATTCAAGCAATTTAGCTAGTGTTTGTTTATTAGCGCCTCACGCAGGGTATTAGCGCTTAGCTTAGCACCGTGCACACAGAGAGAGACCCCAGCATAGCAGCGCCGTTCAAAGAGTGATATGGGATTTCTCATTTGTTTTCTTGCAGGGTTGACCTTGTTTAAGTGTAGACCATGGGAGACAGGACGTTTTGGACAACGATACTCATACAAGCTATGTAAACATGCTCGCCGGCTCAGTCCCTTACCCTCGGAGACTCAACAAAGGACTTTGGAGGTGCATGAGGAGATTTGGCCGAGCTAATCTGCTGTTTTCCATATATGCATGGGCTATCGCGAGACAGAGCTCTGTTTGAGAAATACCTGTGCATGCTATCTGATTTCCCCCATTATCTCTGCGCTCCTTCTTCACTTTGTCACTGAACTGCATATCTGCATATTACTCTTACTTAGATGCTTAAAGAAGGAAAGCAGGCTTCATATATCTGCTTTCCTATCGTAGTGTCTCTTATCAGTGGAAATGCAAATGCAAAACAACACAGTGTAGCTCTATAAAACACACACGCGTCTTTTCCTTAGGTTTTGAATCAGTGCCGCATGAACACAATTTTAGACATTTAAGGCTGCGATCCAAGAAACATCAGGACACATTGATGATTTAATTACATGAGATACAATTACACGGTATTAAAACATTGTGCAATGGCATTATAAAATATGCACTTTTTAGCATTAAGCAAAATGTACATAATGGCATATAAATGTTAAACACATGATAGAAAACATAAATTAACAAATATTATAAGGTGTGTCTTTTATAATCTTCTAACAACTATTAAAATAATTAAAAACATTTTAAAGATTGTAGGCTTCCCTCTGATGTACATTAGAAATGAAATATGCTGTTTTCAAAGAGTTCAAAGACTTAAGACAATAAAAATATATCTAGTAAATAAATGCATTGTAAAAAAAAACTGGTCCCATGCTGTCATTGGGGCAGTACCTATTTAAGTATACAGATACAGGAATTTGGTACCAATTGGGGTACTAATATGAACTCCTAAGATGCAAAGGTTTACCTTTTAAAGGGTGCATCTAGTAACAGCTAGGGACCTTTTTTGACCGTTTTCCTGACAGTTTATAATAGGCAGATGATCCTTATTGTTTTTTACTGGGTATTATTTCCAGGCTGCAAGTTTAAGTACACTGAAACAAACTTATTTTATTGAAACACCGGTGGAGATAGCTGAACCCTGTGTAGTGCACATAATACTGAACTAGGGAACATATTGAGACTGAACTACTGAATCCACTGAACTAATGTTGTGAAATGAGGACTGATTTACCCAGGGGGACTGATTTACCCAGTATTTTACGTGTTCTTCTCTTGTATTTTTTTGTTACCCCAACAAACTAACACCACACTAAGCAGCTCATTTACATTAAACTTATAAAACAGATTTGCACAAAACTTTAGCAATATTTTCTAAATGTAAAAAAAAATATTGCAAAATGACGACGTTTCCATTAACTGATGATTTGTGACTGAAACATAGTTTTTCCTCTTGAGATAAGTCATTCAAAACATCATGTCGACTGATGTTGGTAGGTTTACAAATCTCACATTCACGGCAATGAGTATTATTTTTTAACCGAATGAGATGTATTATCTAAATATTAATGCCAAGGAAAGCCCCTTATACTTAGCAGCGGCAACAATGTTTTAAATCAAAAGAGATGAAGGAGTGTTATCCAGACATTATATTTAGTGAGCAGACAAGTATTGAGGTGTTTCTGGGAGGTTTAAGTACATATACCCCATCATCTTTAAATAATGATTGTGACTTACATACATCAGGTGACCTGGAAATTCGAATAAACTGTTTCTATTGCAGTTTTGTGAAAAACACCTTTTACAAATTGCCTGAAAAAACACCTCATGCGAGCGTAAACACATTTTTTGCGAAATTAACGATTTTCCTATTGCTGTATTTTCAATTTGCAATGTCAATTTGTACAATTTGAAGGGTAACGGAAACGCAGCTACTGTTGCACTATATATAGACTAAATTTAATATTTAGAAAATGCTCCAAAATAGCTATTTTACAATATTAGATATTTCATACAAATGTTTTTCTGAATTGCTAAAACACATTTTTATGAAACCATCACTCATTTTCTCAAAACCTTAAACAGAAATCCCAATTTCAAACGAAATTTACAGAACCCCTGACTCTTCCAAAAAAATCAAACAATTCCTTCAAAACCATTTCACTTGTACTCAAAATCAAACTAAGCTTTCAAATCATACACACATAAGTCTATAATATAAAACACTACAAGCATCCATTAGACACTACCTTAAAAAATGGAAAACACAACATCCAGGAGATCTGCTTACAGAAAAATACATGTTTATTGTACATAACAACACACTTGACAAATACTGTTAAAAATCTTTATTGCTGTAATTACAAGTTTAGTTCAGTGAATATAGTGAATACTTTACTGTAAGTACTGCAAGTAATAGTAAGTTTTCAATATTACTGTAAGCAGCAGTTGTATTTTGTAAAAAGTCAGCAATCCAACTGAAAATTTTGCCAATTGCATCGTCTCTGGTGTCCTTTTCTTCCTCATAATCTTCATCTGCCTCTCAGACTGTTTCCAATTCACACAATTGGTAAAAATACCATTAGATAAAAGTGTGTAGAATTTTGAGTTTGGTGTGTTTACTCGATGATAACGGTGTTGTAGTTGTGTTCAACTTTTGCCTGCCTGTGTTTAGCATTTATAAAACAAGTGCATTGCAGTGTGAAATGTGTGTTTTAGTGAGAAGTTTGTGTTTAGAGTTTTGCAAAAAGAGTGCATGATTAGACAAATGGGTTCAATCCACTATGAATTTGGTTCAGAGATCGGGGTTTAGTGTTTTAGCAATTCAAAAAAACTGTAATACTCATTTTATTTTACCTGTTGATTATTGTCACTTTTCTTTTTTCTTTTTCTTTTTTTACAAAATGTGCCCCTGCTTTTGAAGGTGCGAATTGTGAATCAGCTTTTTGATGATAAATTTACTTTAAAAACAGGGAAACAGTTTTTACATTTTAGCTTTTAAATAAAAATGACGCTCAGCAACTGTAATGAAACAAATAATTAACTGGGCGGCCATGGGTGAAGGGATATTTAGAAGAGTGATTGTCTTTAAATTGACCACAGCGAGGTGGCCTCGTGTGTTAAATAATATTGAAATTGCACAGATGAATTGTCCCATTAAAGATTAAGTGAGTCATATTGCACACAACCATACGATCCCATCAGCTCTCTGCAGAAAGAAACCCTGAACACAAGCTTATAGTCCAGACACTGGGAAGCTAGTTAATTAAATTAGCCCTGCATTTGTCTACTACATCCTCTTATCTTGGGGTGAGCCTTGCAGGGGAGGGCGTCCAAGTTGTTCATAGTGTCCGTCGTTTGATTTAGTTTCTCTCCCTGCTCAGGAGCCGCAACTCTGGGAGTGGTAATGAGGAGACCATTAGGAGCAGTGGAGCGTTCAGGAGAGAGAGAGAGAGAGAGAGAGAGAGAGAGAGAGAGAGAGAGAGAGAGAGTGAGAGACAAAGAGAGAAAGGTCAAATCTAGCCTCAGCCTCAGGTGGGACACCAATGAACCACCTCAGTTCATTGACTGTCCGGTGCATATTATACAATAAATTAACAAGAACTGAATTATTGCTTTTATCACATATATTTATATGTTTACATCATTCTTTTAAATGTGTCAGATTCCAGGTTTCAATAACAAATCTGCAGCAAGGTCACTGACATCAGTGTTTGTGTTGGGTTTGTTTATAAAGTGTGTGTGTGCGCGCGCGTGTGTGTGTGTGTGTGTGTGCGTGCGTGCGTGCGTGCGTGCGTGTGTGTGCGTGCGTTAGGCAGTTTATCATCCCAAAATACTTCAGAAATCAATTATCTAACTTTCCAGTAACACTTTCAATAAGGTTCATTAGTTAACAAACTACATTAGTTAACATGAACTATGAACTGCACTTATACAGCATTTATTAATCTTTGTTAATGTTAATTTCAACAATTAATACTTAATTAAAATCTTGTTAACATTTGTTTATGCACTGTGCACTAACATGAACAAACAATTAAAAGCTTTTTTTCTATTAACTAACATTAACAAAGATTAATAAATACTGTAACAAATGTATTGCTCATGGTTTGTTCGTGTTAGTTAATACATTAACTTATGTTAACTAATGAACCTTATTGTAAAGTGTTACCAACTTTCCCTCTAATGGCTATCTTGCATTTCTTGATTTTGCAAAGTGAAAGAAGTTACTGAGTTAACATCACTGTTGACCTTTGGACAACATCAACCAATCAGATTCAATCTATAAGTTTACAGTCTTACAATCAGTGTTGGGTGATTATGTATCATTCGCCTCTGATGGTTAAAGTTTTTTTCTACAGAAATATTGTTATACAGGATATCACACTTTGCAAAATCAGGTCGACCTGACTACCTTTGCAGATGTCTTTCATATGTGATATAGAAAGACATCTATATCTTTTCATATAGAAAACTACTATGAGCTTTAGTGCATTATGACACGTCAATCGAAAATGATGTAAACATCTCATGAGTCCCAATTTGTCTGTTTATACTAGGTGAATTGTTGGCAAACTAGGGAATGAACTTGCGCTCCCTGGGCGGTTCAGCGCAAAAAAGGAGGCGTGTTGCGGCGCAAACCATACCTGATGCTATTTTGCAGTTTAAAAAAAAAATTGCCACTGACCAAAAAAAAACTAGTCTAAAGTCAGTGGCGCGTTGCGCGTGGTTCATTATGCTATTTTAAGGGGGCATGCTTGACCATGACACACCTATGAATAATGAACCTACTTCAGACCAACCCCTTATTGATTTGCGCCTGGCGCAAGAGTTATTTCTCCCGCCGGGAAAATAGCAACAGCGCCCAAGATCCACCCACAAAATCACTTGCGCATTGCGCTTCGCACTTGCGTTTCAGATCGTTAAAATAGGGCCCACAGCCTGTAAGTTCACTCCTGTTAGCATTGCATTGTGAGCAATTCTTTCAAACATGGTAAGGAGGGTCACATTTCCAGCTGCCGTCAGGGGTATTCAGGCCAATCACAATGTACAGATTAGCTGGCCAATCAGGGGATATCTGGAGCTTCAAAAATGTACATTATGTGGAAAATTATGGGTTTTTTTTCACATAAACCACACAAACACATTGTATTATACCAAATACACAAAATAACATTGTTATCTAGCAATAAAATAGGTGCACTATAAATTTCAAAGGTAAAAGCTATTGTAGTCCCGTAGTCCTGTACAATGTGACACTTTGGCAGTATGCTTCAAACCTAATTGGTACATATTAGGACATATTAGGACCTTTATAAAGCAAAAAGCTACCCAGTGACAGCAAGAACCATTTTCGACCATTTTTCATAGGGGGTATAGTCATATCCCCTATATATAGATAATCTGATTAGGGCCTTGGTAGAGATTCTTGGCCAGATAAAGCTACTGTAGGGCAGAGACAATAGGCCATGAATTTAAATGACGGACGAACAATGTCATACATCGACTTGAATTGTTGTTTGAGATTCAACAAATGTCCACAGGCATACAGAAGAGCTATTTGGATAAAATCCAAGGTTTAATACATTTATACTCGTATCCAAAAGTGAAAATGATCACGGTCTTGCATGCTTCGTGTAGCCCGCTTGCCTGGTTGATCATTGGTTGAACAGCAGGGGCCCATGAACCTCGGGTGCTTTTACCCTCTAGGCACTCCAGCCGGCCCATTACACAGCACCTGTTTCGGCAGTTTCTGCCCTCAAACACACCCATTAACCTACAGGCTGACACAATCATACGTTTGAGTAATTAGCATGAGGGGTTAGCAAACACGATTTGCAGACGTCAATTGAAAGCATATGATTGATGACAGCCTCGCCCCGACAAGAGATTTCAGTCATTATTTCACTAAAGCAAAACTAAAACGAACACCGTTGTTTTCTCAAAGGCATACTTTAGGAGCACTGTCGCTACGCGATGACAAATTTGACCAGGATTCGATTATATAATCATATCCGAAGCTTACAGAAACACCGGCAAAGCTTTGTTAGGCATGAATACTCTTTCATCTAATCCAAAATGTGACGATTGCGCAACAAATAAAGAAAGTCTACCGCTAGACACACAAAGTGAGAGATTATTATGTTAGCTCAAACGACGTGTGCTTTCTGTCACGACGGGAGAAAATCATTTTATTCGCTTAATAAAATCTACACAAGTCCCTACAGTGTCTCTCCACACAAATCCAGCCAAACGCGTCCGATTCCCAGCACCCAGGTTATTATCACCTCAGCCCCGTGCATGAATATCAAATTTTCAATTGCTTCCTCTTATTCACTTTCATGCAAACAAAAGCCTGCTTCCCTTATTTTCATGTAAATGTCTCTATATAGGGAGAGACAAGTGTAATCAATCATTCCCGTGACAAGGCAGGAGGCCGGGATTATTGGTGCTTAGTAGTGGAGGGATCATAAAACAGGGAAATTGAAAGTGATATTTAATTGACACTGCCATTTCCAGTGTACAGGGCAGAACAGCACGCCGCCTCCCACGCCGAGAGGGAGAGCGAGATGCCCGCAGGAGAGAGGAGTCCAAACAAATTTCCTCACAAACTGCGCTCGCTGCGAAAGTCTAAAGTGAGTTGTCAATCTCAGCCTCGAAAGAAGAAAACAAGAAAGTTAAGCTGGTGTCGAACAAACTTTAAATGCCAGCTGCTCGCTCGAGGATGTTTACGATTTCCATCATGACTGCGGGGAGAATAAACACAACTAAACTTCTCATATCAACATTTATAGATCAGAATTTTAAGTCAAAGAAAAGAAATATCAAGTTGATTATTATTAATAATATTTTGTTTAGGATCAGTCAGATTTTTGCATTGTGACTTCATTTTTATAATAGTTTAGCGCAGTTTGTTACTTGGTTTTCCATTACTGTCATTTCTTAAATTTTTTATTTCTGTCACTGGGACAGTCATTTTTATAAAGGTCTTTATATGTACCATCGAGGTACCAGTAAGTACCTCTAACGTTAAAATATACACCTTTTAAGTACAAAAGAATACTATTTGAAAAGTGACACCTTTTATACCTTCTTGTACCTTTTTTTGAGAGTGTAAACATTCTGTAATTCACACCATTTTCAATATTAAACCTCATTGTATCCACCTAACTATGTACACTGAAACCCCTAATAAGTTGACTCAACTCAGTTGATTGAGTAAACTCGTTCCCCCAATTCAGTTAAGCAGTGGGTCTCCCAACAGTGGCGGTTCTACACGGAGGCCAAGGGTGGCCCGTGCCTCTGTAGACATGTCCCTGGCCACCCCTGTGGCCACCCCGTGCTGACCAAATAAAAAAGTATAAATTTATTTTGATTTTACACGCGAGCGCCAAAAGCGGAACTAATGCGACGCAACGTTCTACACGGGCAAATTAGAGCGGCGCACCCAGTCACTGTAGCCGCCTGCGTTTGCTGCGAGTGCTGCCCGGCGAGTGTCTCAATTCGTTCCCAATCTCCTGATGTTGAGAATTAGTGATGGGTCGTTCACGAACGCCGGCTCTAAGAGCTGATTCTTTGTAGTGAACGAGCAGAGCCGAATCTTCAGACGCATGCAGGGGAGCACGCTCTTTTAAGGGAGCCGAGCCAGAAGAGCCGAATCTATGAAAAGAGCCGGACTGCCATCACTAAAATGTAGAGCCGGAGCTTGAGCCGAAAGAGCCGAATCAATGGAAAGAGCCGGACTGCCCATCACTATTGAGAATGTGTATGCAGGTTTGGGCACTGGTAAGGACTCTAGCTGACTTAACATTGGGACACTGTTCACTTGTTCTCCTGTGACGTAGCTGCTTAAGCACGTTGTGATCATTCACAGCTGTTACTCATCAACAACCGGCAAAACCAACATCTCGCTAACCTTTTAAAGTTTACACATTGTAAAAAGCGCTGTAATTATGCTCTTACATATACGTGCATAAAATTGGAGGAATATAATTAAATGTTACATATACAAATGTTTATATTTTAAAATAAATATTATTTTAAATACTGATTAGATTGTGGTCCCTAACTGTCTAGCAATGTGTGTTTAAATAAAAACTAAAACAAACGTTTGTCTTTATAAAAGTTTGCATTTTATAAAGATTATTGAGTAGGCTCGCATGATTTTCGGTTGGGGGGCTTTAGAAAAGAGCCAAGCTCCCCTTTTGCACCTGCACTCACTCTTGTATTAAATAAATATTTATCTGATTGTAAAGTAAAATAAAGTTTACGGGGCAGTTTCCCGGAAAGGGATTAGACTAGTCCTAGACTAAAATTAATGTAAGAGCTGTCCAAACTGAGAACAACTTGTACTGACATATCTTAAAATACATCAGTGCCCTTTGTTTTGCTTCAAAATGCACACAAGTTATGTATTTAGTAAGGCATGTTTGTTAAAACTAGTTATATTTCCTAATTAAACTAAGGCCTAGTCCTGTCTTAAACTAATTCGTTTAACCAGCCCTAAAATCTTTAAATATAATTTCTTGCCATTTTTTTATGTGCCCCTCTGGTAAAACACTGGCCCCTCCTTGGCCCCCCTAGTGAAATTTGTCTAGAACCGCCACTGTCTCCCAAAAACACACATATTATACTTCTATATTTAAGTTCACTTAAATCGGTGGCCACATAGACTGAACATAAATAAAGTTCACCAAACTTGGGGTTTTGTACAGTGCACTTAAAAAATAAGTTCTGTTTGTGTTCATAAAGACTGAACTTAGGGTATGTCTCAATCAGCTCCCTTGCTCAGTAGTCCGGGCACTGATCAGGGAGTCTGCCATTTTAAGGGCTGTCTCATTCGCAAAATCCTTCCAGTGCACTGGAACGTTCGTTCCCTAAATATTTCCACAATGCAACACAAAAACCAGTGAGCATTGATTGTCCCTATGTTCCCTTACCTTACTATGATCCAACTCGATAAACTTTATGAAATGTGACAGAACTTTTAAAAAGACAAACATTTGTTTTAGTTTTAAATATAAACACACATCGCTGGACAGTAAGGGACCACAATCTACTCAATATTTAAAATAATAATATTTATTTAAAATTGTAAAAATATATATATATTTAAAATTAAGTAATTATATTCCCCAATTTTATGCACAGATATGTAAGAGAATAATGACAGCATTTTTCACAATGTACTGTTTAAAATTTAGTCAGAGAGATGTTGGTTTTGCTGGTTGTTGTTGAGTAACAGCTATGAGTGATCAAAACGCGCTTAAGCAGCCACGTGACAAAAAAATAAGTGAACAGTGTCCCAATGTCAAGTGAGCTAGAGTCCTTACCAGTGCCCGAACCTGTGCACACGATATACTGATTCACGACCTCGGGAGCTAGGGAATGAATTGAGACACAGGGCATGATTGTCATTTAACTTTATATAACAAGGTGTAATAAAAGGTATTTAGTTTTTGGGGTGGTTTCCCAGACAGGGATTAGCTTAAGCCAGGACTAGGCCTTAGTTTAATAAGGAAATATAACAAGTTTTAACAAAAATACTGAAAACTTACTAAAAACATTAATTGGGTGCATTTTGAGGGAACAAACTGCACTGTTCTCATGTATCTTCATTATAGTGGAGCAAAAAACAATGAGTTGAATGTGGTGCTTGCAGTGGGGAACCTTCAGGGCCTTCTACGCCTTCAGAGAAGGCCTAAAAAAATTAATAAAAAGATTTTTTATTATAATAATACAAATAAATAATATTCAATAAAATTATGTTTTTACATTTTTAAATTTCTATTTAATTCAATTTAATACAATACATGTAATATATTTTCTCTCATCTTTGTTCTAACGTTAAGCTTACTGTCAGGTTCATGTCATGAAAACATCTAATCCAATCAGAATCGTCTGTCTCTATTAAGGCCCGGTTATCTGGCTCATTCATTGGTTAGGACTTCATGAATCCCAGGGAAGGCCAAGCTATGTGTTTTGGTGTGGAGAGTGACGGGCAAATCGACCAATCACGTTTTGATTTCAAGTGGGCGGGCAAAAAACAAAACATTGTAAGCCTTCATGAAGTCCTAAGCATGCAACAAACTGGATGCGAGCTGCCGTAAAACACCAAAAACGAAGATCATAGACCGTTAATATTAATACAGTCTAATGGCCCGAATCTCTGCGGTGAGAGTGGTTGAGGTAAATGGCGGAAAACGTGATTGACGTTGTGGCTAGCTTGATAGGGCTGAGGTAAAAACGAAATTACTTAAGCGCATACTCGTGAAGAGCACAGATGGGAGAAGCGCGTGCAGAGGAGCCTGTGCATATGACGCGAACACGAGAAAAATAATGGGTTTAATTATACTTTTACTTCCTGACAGTTTCACTTGTTACGTGAGGATAGTAATGACTGACAGACGATGCCGAATTACATACAATATAATTTCCTAACTAAATCTGAGAGAATGCGAAAACATTCAAATATTTTTTACCTCGCTATACCCGATGGGCAGGGCGGAGATACATTTTGGTAGCCCGACAAGAATTCCCAATAGCCTCGGGGCTCGGGCTAGAGATTTTGCGAGCCCTGGATATCTTATAACAACAGTTATAAGCCACAAGGAGGTGCACTGAGAACGCAGGGTGCTATATTTACCCTTATGAAAAAGATTAACAAGGTATCCTACAGCTAAATATATATATATCCAAAAAATAAATTAAAGAACATAATTTAAGCTTGTTAAATGCAAATTTACAGAGCCCCTGTCATTACAGAGCAGCCGAATCTGTATTTCTGTTTATCAGTTAGATTAAAGTTAAAGTAATTTTAAACTTTAAAACTGCATTTAAAGGCAGACAATGCCCATTCTGTAATTTAACTTTGCGTGCTCAGAATTTTTACACGTTCACTGTATGATTTAACGAAATACGAATAGCCTAGTATTATGGATGGAGAGGCATTTGCACTTCATTGCATATTTTGAAGGCCCAGCTGAAGTACCCACGGTTCGCCACTGGGTGCTTGCATACCAAAAGAAACACTGATCACCATAATGGTAACTTCACCAAAAAAAACATTTACAACATCATCAATAATGCTACAAATAATGTAAAACTCTAAGAAATGTTATTTACAACTGTTTATATGTCCCATCAGTTGTTATTCTTTGACCAAAATTAAATCATTCAAAATTTTCAGGCGCAAGGGTTTATGGGTATTCCTCAAAAGTAAAAACATTTTTAACTGATAATTTTAAGATTATTGAACTTGGATTTTTAAGTTTATGTTTTTTAGGTTAAAAAGTTAAATGAACAAAGATAGTTAGAAGATATATGCAAAATTTAAGTCATGATTGCAACTTTATAATATAATTTTAGTATTTTTATTAAATTAGCATATTTTCCTCACATTATAATGAAATGTTTTACATTAATGTAAGGACTTTGGGGAGGAAAAGCACTTAATTGTCATGAAAATGGAAAAATGTCATAATGAAAGAAAGAAAAAAATTGTTTTTTCTTTTGCTTTTCAAATGTCTGTGATAAGACAACCAACACACTCTTAAAAATAAAGGTGATATCTGTTCCATTGGCCAAACATAGGTGACCATACGTGCCATTTTCCACAGAAACGTCCTGGCCAGGATTACGGGTGTGTTCTCCGGAAGTCGCATTTGTCGAACACATATGTCATTGAGGTTTAATATTTCTTTTTTTATTTCAGAAAAGCAACCGTTACAATTCATAGTACAGTAAGAATAAAACTACAATGATTGTATGTCTTGAGAGAAATAAATCTTAATTTTGTATAATTAAATAATGTTTTAAAATGAAATGTGAGTACCTTGATGACATAGGACACACCCGGAAACCTGGCCAGGACTTGTACAGGGAAAATGGCACGTATAGTCACCCTAGCCAAATAGTTCCATGAAGAACCTTTAACATCCAAAAAACATGTTTCCCAAAAGGATTTGTAACGTGAAAGACTATTAAAATGTAAAAGAAATGTTTATTTGTAAGAGCCTTCGACTGAATGGTTCTTTAGAAAATAAATGGTTCTTCTGTGGCATTGCCGTGAAGAACCTTAGCACCTTTATTTTTAAGAAAGTGCATATATAAGTTTAACTTTTTAAAATTTAATTTTATCTTATTTCAACAATTTTAATAATTGTATTATAATTTAATCCAGAAATATATATTTCTCTTCAGACACAATAATTAGAGGCATACTTTAAATCAGTGTCATGTGCATTTGAATTAGAGCGGACAGAAAGTGTGTTTGATGATGGGGTGTAATGAGAGAGAGAGAGGCAGCGCTGATGTCCAAGTCGCTCTGGGTCATGCACCTGTCCCTCGATCACCTGCTGTAAACCTGGACCACCTGCCCCTGTAAAAGACACCCCTCAACAAGACGTCTCGAATAGCCACTGCACAGCAACCTTTGAGGAGCTCAGGCACAATTGATGTCAAATACGAGCGGCGTTTGTGATTTATAGTCCGGGTGAGTTTGATCGGCTCACGCTTGTAGAATCACCACCACAGCTACCTAAAGGCCGACCGCTACGGCTTCCTGCGTGGAGGCGTGACAAGACGCTCCGATGTTTAAACGTTCTGGTCTGGGCATCCCAGCTGTGCCTCGGCCACTTAAAAAAACATTAATCACCACCCAGTTTATAAATCAAGCCGGCCAAGAGGCTGCGAGCGATTATGAGGTCACAGCACCGCAGAAGTACTTAACCAATTCCCACCCTCGGAGCCGATCTGTCCTCCCTCCACCAGCCCGCTCATTCATCATCATTCCTGCTCTCCAGAATAATGGAACGGACAGCAGGAATGACTGAGCGATAAACAAGGTGTATGGAGAAGAAGGAGAAAGCGATGGAGACGGACGAAGGAAGACAGAAGATTGAGAGAGGCCCTGTCTAATTCCCTGGCCACATCCACTTTGGTCCCCTAACCTCACAGCGGTCCTTTTCAGCCACCAAGGGAGACAGCACAAATGATTCGTGACAAAACCTAGACAAATGTGTTAAAGATAGGTTTCCCCCCGCTGTATCATGGGAGAGAGGGTGCCAAGGCCTCTTGAAACAGCACCGTTTTCTGTGTTGATGTATTACCGAGTGAAGCTGTAAGTTGAGACAGTCGGTAAGTTTTTAAATAGACAAAAGCCTTTTATTAATGGCACAGTGTAACATGTAGCATGCAACGTGACTGATGCGCTACAGCTAGTAATAATTTTCAGTATGGGCCAATGTATATCAGAAGCAAGGAACGTCTACTGGAGAGTGGAGGCAGTACAGCAGGTGAGTAAGTGACTGACAAAGTTTTGTTCTGATTCAGTGAATTGTATTATTATAGAAAATTTCTATTTTGTTATTTGTTTCAATGAATAATTCACAGATATGAAATCAGTTGTTAACAGTGAAGATCAACAATTAACAAAGATCTTCTTTCATTTCTTATAGGACCAAAAATTCAACACTTTGACAGATTCAATTCAATTTGAAGTTTCACACTCTTCACAAAATGTAAAAATAAATAAAACTCTCAAAATAAAACAGTAGTGTGTGATTCTTTCACTTCAGCCAAAATATTTTGCAAATAATATAACCTTCAACAAAATATTACATTCAATAAACCCAAAAAAGTATTGTTGGACATTCAATTTAACTCAGAACACTGTATGTGATTCAAATTTCTCAGAACAGATCACTTTTCTTTTCAGACTCAACAGAATACTCAACAATATGAGTTGAAAATACACAAATGCATCAAATTGATTCAATTCAGTTCAAATAAAGATCAAACGACTCAGTTGAACACAGTTTGTGAATCAAATGATTCAGTTCAGTAACAAGAGTTATTAAACTCTTTCAATAAGCTCAAGTTCAAAAGACCATCTCTCCTTTTTGGTAGCGAAAATATCGAAAGTTCCAAGAACGAAAGTCTTTTGTGTCCGAAAGCAAGAAAAAAATTGAATTTTCCTACCAGTTGGTGAATTTTAGCACAGTTCAAAGTGGAAACGGGTTCGTTGGTGGCTCGCCATTGTGCATATTTAATCACGTCAGATACACAGATTCCTCTCCAGAAGGATTAAATATGGCACAAAACAGGAATCTCTCACAGGAAATCACGTAGAATAAATCATAGACACAAAAAAAACCAGCCTTGAAAAAATACAAGGCAGAAAGACAATCAATATCAATTTCAACTTTTTTTAACAGCAAAAATCATGTATACACTTCGATTAAAGTATTAAATCATGTTTCAACACTTATTTAACTTTTTAACATTTAAATTTCACAATCACATTTCATCAGCATCTTTGCACGTGAAATTAGCTTTAGCCCTCGTGCTAATGCTACAGCTCACGCTGTGCTCACGTGGCCCATGTAAACACTGCATATCAATAGCTTATTTAGTTAATGACACTTTTCTCAGATAATGTATTACGTAAAATGTGACTCACCAAGGCAATAACTTCATATATATTCAAATAAGCTCATTTGCAACACTCCAATTCTCCGTTGGATTTCATCCACTTTTAGTTCACAAATCTTCGCTTTGTCGTCCTCTCACTCCAATGACAACTTCACGTAATCGAATCCGTTCAGAAATATGACTATTTACTGCATTCAAAGTTATTCGCGATCTATTTTAAAACTTTATAACAGAGGATCTCTGAATATCGCTCCGTGTAGCTGCTCCGTTTCACTCTCCCGCTCTGTCTCTCAAACTGACAGTCCAGCAGCGCTGCTGCAGGTTGTGGGTGGGGCTTATGAAAGTGCTGCTAACATTTGCTCGTTGGCGAGTCAGTCACTGAAATGAGGGCTGTGATTGGGCAAAACAGTTTTCCTTCTAGAGCTTTCCTCCTTTCTTACTTTTTTCACTTTTCTTCACTTGATTATTTTATTATATTTCACTTTATTATTATTTTATAATTCTTAATCTTAACTAGTAACCTGATAACCCGGGTTACACTCTCCCCGTCTGGAAGATATGCAGGTCCCGCTGCATCCTTTAGGCTGCGAAACAATCGCAGAGGGAATTCCGCCATACATTTCCACAGACGTACTCTTAAGGGAATCAGGCTCTTCCAATGACACAGTGAAGGCTGTACTGAGCCCTTGCAGTAATGACTGTACGACTAATGAAAGGGGATTACCCAATTTAGGGTACTGCAGCCTCTTTGGTGGCTCACAATGTCTCTGAGAGCGCCGGGGGACATCTTCTACCCTCTGGCTAGTCTCCATTAGGCTGTCTTGAGTACTCAAATTTACAGAGTCATCCTGTATCAGGCCATCACTCCTTTCATCCTCCTGATTGAGGGTTTCAGATGGAGGCTCAACAGACTCCTGGTCCTGTTGTTTATTCTGCACAGGTAAGTTATTTAAGACATCAGTTCCTACAGGTTCTTTAAACTGCATTGTCTCTCTTTCAGGTTCATCATGCAACGTTCTGTCTTCGTCATCAGGTAGGTCAGGTAAGTTCCTTTGTGATTCCACTGAGAAAGGATGCATGATGTTTGTATTAGTTGTAGTTCTCATTTCAGGAGAAACTTCTGTTGTCACTTCAGGTTTTGACTGTTTCTCAGGCCTATGTTTGGAGATGATTCTGCTCTCAATGGTAGGTAAGTATTCAGGCATGTAACTTGTAAAGTCATCTTCGGTCTCAGAACTCTGGGTTTCACTCTCAGACTCTTTTGAAACAGGATTTGCTCGAGTCCTAGGCCTGCGGGGTTTGTGTGGGCCTACTGTTTCATCAGGTTCATCTTTCTTTTGCAGAAACCCACAGGGTAATAGCAGGTCACGGTGCAATGTGCGGAGGGGCCCATCTTTTCCTTCAGGTCTAACAGTATAAACTGGTAAGTCGCCAGCCCTTTTGATCACAACATAAACTTCCTTCTCCCACTTATCTGCCAATTTATTATTTCCTCTTAGTCTAACGTTCCTCACCAGGACACGATCACCAACCTCAAGGAACGATGCGACCACTCGCTCATCAAACCTCCGCTTATTGCGTGCCGCTACTTTTGCAACGTTCTCTTTCGCTATCTTGTAGCTCTCTTCCAGGCGATCCTTCAGATTCCTCACGTAACTCAAGTGAGACTGGGGTGACTCATCAGCGGGCAAACCAAAAGCCAGATCGATTGGTAGTCGGGGTTGTCTCCCGAACATTAACTCGTATGGTGAGAATCCAGTCGAATCATTACGAGTACAATTGTACGCGTGGACTAATGGCTTCACAAAACTCTTCCAGCAGGTCTTTTCTTTATCATCCAAGGTCCCCAACATCTGAAGCAATGTCCTGTTGAAGCGCTCCACGGGGTTGCCACGAGGATGATAAGGCGTTGTTCTTGTTTTATGAATTCCTGCCATTGTGCAGAGCTCTTTAATCAGTCTTGACGCGAAGTCGGGCCCCTGATCACTGTGAAGTTTCTCCGGGAATCCGTAGTGAACTAGAAAGTTATCCCACAGGCATTTGGCCACGGTCTCAGCCTTCTGATTTCTGGTGGGTATTGCTACAGCATACCTGGTGAAATGATCGGTGATCACTAAAATATCCTTTGTGTTACTCTGGTCTGGTTCGAGCGACAGAAAGTCCATGCAGACTAGCTCGAGAGGTCTGCTTGTAACTATATTCACCAGAGGTGCGGCTCGCTCAGGGGGGGTCTTTCGTCTCACACAACGCTCGCAGGTCTTTATTTTCTCCTCCACAGCCATCGCCATCTTTGGCCAGTAGAAACGAGACCTAATGAGGTCTAGCGTCCTCTCAATCCCTAAATGGCCCATGTCATTGTGCAGGCTCATTAACGCTGTCTCCCGTAGGTCCACGGGTAACGCCAACTGATACAGCACGCCTCCTCGATCTTGTTTCTTTCTGAACAATATTCCGTTCTTGAACTCAAATCTGTCCCACTCTCTCAGCCATAAGGATACTTCTACAGGCTCGACTTTCCCAACTGGTTTCTTGCCAGACTCCAAGCATTTAATAACAACTTTAAGTTCTGGATCTGCTCTCTGACGTTTCTTCAGCTCTTCTTCAGACATTCGCGGAAGTACTGGAAGGCCATGGGCGTCCTCCCGTTGGAACTCTTGGGGTATCGCATCAACTCCTAGGGACAGTGACTCAAAGACAGTAGGTTGGAAGTATGAAATGCTAGGGTCAGCACAGCTTTGATACACTTGGTGTCGCTCACAGAGCGCTTTCACCGCTGCTGGCAGAATTGTTGGTTGATCCGATTCTGTTAAATGGTGAAGGGTGAATTGTCTGATTCTCTCACACTCTTTTTGAAAGACAAAGTCATCCAGAGGTCTGTCATGCGGACGTCTCGAAAGTGCATCTGCGTCTAGGTTCCGCTTGCCTGCACGATATTTGATCTTGAAATTAAATGTTGAGAGGCTGGACAACCACCGATAACTGGTTGCATCAAGCTTTGCAGATGTCAGAATGTAAGTGAGTGGGTTGCTGTCTGTTATTACAGTGAACTCTCCTCCATACAAATAGTCACTGAATTTGGTCGTAACTGCCCACTTGAGCGCGAGGAACTCTAGTTTGTGCGCTGGATATCTCATTTCACTTTTGGTTAAACCTCTGCTGGCAAAGGCGATTGCCCTCATTTGGCCCTCTTGTTCTTGGTAAAGTGCAGCTCCAAGTCCAATGGTGCTGGCATCTGTAGTTAACACATAGGGAAGGCTTGGATCTGCGAATCCGAGGACTGGGGCTGAAGTCAGCTTCTCTATCAGAGTGTTGAAAGAGTTTTGGCAATCTTGAGTCCATCGGTCCCCAAACTGCTCTTTAGGATCTCTGTATTGCGTACTTGTCTTGGGGTCTCGTCTCTGGTTTTTCTGCAGAGGGGGGTAACCAACAGTAAGGTCATTGAGAGGTCTTGTTATCTTAGAAAAATCTTGTACGAACCTCCTGTAGTATCCAGCGAATCCAAGGAAAGATTTGAGCTCTTTAAGGTTTCTGGGCCTCGGCCAGGTCTTGAGGGCTTCAATTTTGGATGGATCTGTTTCGACACCGTTCTCAGACACGATATGGCCCAGATATCGGACTGACGTCTGAAAGAATTTGCACTTTTTAGGGGAAAGCTTCAATCCGTAGTGTCTTAACCGCTTCAGGACTTGCAAAAGTCTGGCTTCATGTTCCTCTAAGGTCTTAGAAAAGACAATGAGATTGTCAATGAATACAAGTACTTCTTTCCTGTTAAGGTCGCCCATGCACTGCTCCATGAGTCTTTGAAATGTACTTGGGGCATTAGTAATCCCTTGTGGCATGCGGTTGAATTCCCAAAAGCCTAAAGGGCACACAAATGCCGTCTTCTGTTTATCTGCCTCCTCCATCTCAATTTGATAGAAACCGGATTTTAAATCCAGAACAGAAAACCACTTGGAGCCAGTTAGGACTGAGAAGGCCTCCTCCAAATTTGGCAGCGCGTATGCATCCTTTATGGTTTGGGAATTTAGCTTTCTAAAATCAACACACAAGCGTACATCATTGTTCTTTTTCCTCACGACTACAATTGGGGAGGCAAAGAGGGACTCAGACGTTCTTATGACACCGGCATCGAGGAGCTCTTTCAGGTGCCTTCTTACTGCATCCATGTCCTGCGGATGAATAGGCCTAGCACGTTGTTTGAAAGGTGTGTTGTCATTAATATTGATATGGTGTTTCACCTTATCCGTGTGGCCGTAATCTAGCTCATGCAGTGCGAAAACATCTGGCATGGAGTTTACTAGTTCTGTTATCTTTTCCTTCCATTCACTTGACAAGCAAGAGTCACCAAAATCAGGAACGACTTTAACTTGTGAAGGATTCACAGTTTTGCATTCTGAAGCACTCATAGGGTTTCTTCCTTCAATCACGTGCTGGATAGCATGTACTTCAGCCAGTACCGCTTTTGGAGGTATTATTAAATCAGTCTGTGTCTCATTCCTCAATACTACTGGTATTTGGACATTGCGTTTCAAAGGTAAGGAGTGCAGACTACTAGCCACTAGCAGTCCGCCAGGCAAGGAAGACGATGTTGATGGTTCTACAGTCACACAGGTTTCTGTCAGCGGCCCAATGATGTTGACACAGCCATCGAGAACTACAGTACTTCCAGACGTTACAACTTCAGGTATGCTTCCTTTCACTTTAACTTGACCCAATATACTCTCACCAGCTCGTCGATGTCTTGCCTCAAGCACTCTTATTACGGCTTGATACCCATGGTGATATGACATAACTTTTGGCATGATTGCTTGCGCATGATTGGCATACAGGACATCCAAAGTGTTGGTCCCAATAAGAATTTGGGGTGTATATGTCAGATCTGGAACCACTAAGGCCAACGTCGGAACTTCAGCTTCAACCCCGAGGAATTCCTGAGGAAACTGCAGAATTAATTCGACGTATCCCAGATAGGGAACAGCTTGGCCGTTTGCTCCTTCAACTTCCAAAAGATGGTTTAACGGCTGCATGGTATGCTGTGACAAATGGCTGTTGTAGAAAGACAAGGGAATTGTTGTTACCTGAGATCCTGTGTCCAACAAGCAGTTCACTCTCTTCCCTTCAACTTTAATTTGTGCAGTGCATTTCATTCCTACCAGACCGGTTGGTAACTTCAAGGAGTTCCTGGTGTCAGCTTGCTTGTTAAACACTTGTCGATGCTTAGGGCGTTGTTTGTTTTTCTCAGTCCCCGTCAGCCCTGCGACAGAGACCGTCTTTAATTTAAAGGCTCTGTGGCGAATTCATGCTGGAGATCCCACTCAGCCTGTCTTTCTCTCAGCTTCCTTCGCTTTTCTTCAACCCTAGATGGATTTGGTGGACTTTCGCAGTTAATGGCTAGGTGGCCGTCTTCTCCACAGTGGAAACAATACCATGGCCGGGGCCGATTGGTTCTAATCTCGGTGTGTTTTGGTCTCTCATTTTTGTCTCTGCCGATTTCACTGGCTCCAGGTCTACTCAAATTATCTCTTTGACTGAAGGATCTTTCAGAACGGTTTCTGTGCGCTCCAGAAGAAACAACTTGGACTTTAAGTTCTCTTAGTTCCTGAAGATCATTTGTCATTCCTTGCTCTCTCACTTCCTTGTTAGTAGCTGTTTTAATGGCCGCAATTTGGCTTTGGAGAGCAACGATTTCTTTCTTCAGAATGCTTACTTCAGACATCTCAGGGTGTTGAGTTTTAATTTTCTGCTTAGGTGTTTTCTGCTTAGGAGTGTCAGGGGCTAGAGTGTTGTTAAAATCCTCCTCTGTTGCGTCACAACAATAAGCAGACTGTTGGTGGGCTGCAGTTCGCAGTTTGAGTGGAGCTGGTTGGTGTTTACTCACACCAAGATGCTTTCTCATTCTCTCTTCCTTCGACGTTTGCTTTTCTTCAGCCGTACGGATAAGTATAGCTAACTCGGCAAAAGGAGGTGGGTCCAGTTTTCGGTTTTCGAGCTGCAGGTCGGCAATCAGAATATTGTCCCAGCAGCCACGACAGAACTGCTTTAGCAGACATCGGTCTCGTTCATTTTCTGCAACTCCACCCCGTCTGATGGTAGCACTCAAGGCAACGTGTAGTCTGTGAAGGTAGACGGATGACTTCTCGCCAGGATTCTGAAGAGTGCTTATGAATTTGGCTAATAGTTCATCTCCGTCTTCCACTGAACCGTAAACAGACTCAAGCAGCTTAAGGCACTCTGTCGAAGGGGCAAGTGGGCTCACATGTTTGATAATGTCAGAAGCTGGTGGTAACAGACTATCTATAATCCTGCGTGTTTTGTGTGACTCTGGAAGGGATGGCTCGTTTAGCAGGTAATCAACACTTGCCCGCCAGGTGTCGAAGTCAGGCTCATTGCTTGGGCGTGGGCTCCGTCCAGAGAAAGCTTTAAGGCGGAATGAGGTGTTGTGCGGGGACACAGGATCACTCGTCTTTACAATATGCTCCATTACTACTCTCTGGACACCTGGGGGGTGCAAAGCAGACGTGGGAAATTTCACTGATATGGTCTCAACAGAGTCAGCATCATTCAAATA
Source organism: Paramisgurnus dabryanus (assembly GCF_030506205.2). Classification (NCBI taxonomy): domain Eukaryota; kingdom Metazoa; phylum Chordata; class Actinopteri; order Cypriniformes; family Cobitidae; genus Paramisgurnus; species Paramisgurnus dabryanus. The sequence continues at coordinate 29,203,077 of NC_133349.1, read as the reverse complement.
GCGGGGCGACGTTGCGCCTTTAGTTGCTTTGGCTGGGTTTTCGGGTTCCAATCTCAAGACAGAGGGTGACCTGAATCCTTCCAACCTTGAGGGGGTGCTAGTAGCGCTTGTCAAGAGGTTTGTCTCTAGTGGCACATCAACTGGAGTTTTCGCCCCACCAACCTTCATCAACTCTCGTTGGAGGACATCTTGTAAAGTTTCTCCGTTGGCGCTTGCTATTCCTTGTAGTTTCTCCAAGCACTCAACAGTGGCAGTACCAATGGTGGGGGTGTGAACCGTACCCAGGGCGCGCACACGGAACACAATGTCTGTATTAGTGGGGCTCACTAAAGTTAGAGGCAGCTGGGGCTCGAGATTGCTCATAGCTGACCTGTGTGTGAACTCTACTATTGCATTGCGATGAAACTCTGACTGCGGATCATCAATTAGCAGGTTGCGTCGTACAGAGCCAAATCTTGAAAGGTATGTTTCTAGAACTTGGTCCTCTTCAGTCAGTGTTACTCCACTAACGATGACTGCATTTTGCACATTGACATTTTCTCTCCCTACAACATCCATTTTGTCTGTTTGTCTGATTCACTGTACGTCGATCTCAGTAGTTATTCACCTTAATTTCTGCTGCGTCCTCTCTCCTGGCTGGCTCGCCAAAGTTGTAACATGTAGCATGCAACGTGACTGATGCGCTACAGCTAGTAATAATTTTCAGTATGGGCCAATGTATATCAGAAGCAAGGAACGTCTACTGGAGAGTGGAGGCAGTACAGCAGGTGAGTAAGTGACTGACAAAGTTTTGTTCTGATTCAGTGAATTGTATTATTATAGAAAATTTCTATTTTGTTATTTGTTTCAATGAATAATTCACAGATATGAAATCAGTTGTTAACAGTGAAGATCAACAATTAACAAAGATCTTCTTTCATTTCTTATAGGACCAAAAATTCAACACTTTGACAGATTCAATTCAATTTGAAGTTTCACACTCTTCACAAAATGTAAAAATAAATAAAACTCTCAAAATAAAACAGTAGTGTGTGATTCTTTCACTTCAGCCAAAATATTTTGCAAATAATATAACCTTCAACAAAATATTACATTCAATAAACCCAAAAAAGTATTGTTGGACATTCAATTTAACTCAGAACACTGTATGTGATTCAAATTTCTCAGAACAGATCACTTTTCTTTTCAGACTCAACAGAATACTCAACAATATGAGTTGAAAATACACAAATGCATCAAATTGATTCAATTCAGTTCAAATAAAGATCAACCGACTCAGTTGAACACAGTTTGTGAATCAAATGATTCAGTTCAGTAACAAGAGTTATTAAACTCTTTCAATAAGCTCAAGTTCAAAAGACCATCTCTCCTTTTTGGTAGCGAAAATATCGAAAGTTCCAAGAACGAAAGTCTTTTGTGTCCGAAAGCAAGAAAAAAATGGAATTTTCCTACCAGTTGGTGAATTTTAGCACAGTTCAAAGTGGAAACGGGTTCGTTGGTGGCTCGCCATTGTGCATATTTAATCACGTCAGATACACAGATTCCTCTCCAGAAGGATTAAATATGGCACAAAACAGGAATCTCTCACAGGAAATCACGTAGAATAAATCATAGACACAAAAAAACCAGCCTTGAAAAAATACAAGGCAGAAAGACAATCAATATCAATTTCAACTTTTTTTAACAGCAAAAATCATGTATACACTTCGATTAAAGTATTAAATCATGTTTCAACACTTATTTAACTTTTTAACATTTAAATTTCACAATCACATTTCATCAGCATCTTTGCACGTGAAATTAGCTTTAGCCCTCGTGCTAATGCTACAGCTCACGCTGTGCTCACGTGGCCCATGTAAACACTGCATATCAATAGCTTATTTAGTTAATGACACTTTTCTCAGATAATGTATTACGTAAAATGTGACTCACCAAGGCAATAACTTCATATATATTCAAATAAGCTCATTTGCAACACTCCAATTCTCCGTTGGATTTCATCCACTTTTAGTTCACAAATCTTTGCTTTGTCGTCCTCTCACTCCAATGACAACTTCACGTAATCGAATCCGTTCAGAAATATGACTATTTACTGCATTCAAAGTTATTCGCGATCTATTTTAAAACTTTATAACAGAGGATCTCTGAATATCGCTCCGTGTAGCTGCTCCGTTTCACTCTCCCGCTCTGTCTCTCAAACTGACAGTCCAGCAGCGCTGCTGCAGGTTGTGGGTGGGGCTTATGAAAGTGCTGCTAACATTTGCTCGTTGGCGAGTCAGTCACTGAAATGAGGGCTGTGATTGGGCAAAACAGTTTTCCTTCTAGAGCTTTCCTCCTTTCTTACTTTTTTCACTTTTCTTCACTTAATTATTTTATTATATTTCACTTTATTATTATTTTATAATTCTTAATCTTAACTAGTAACCTGATAACCCGGGTTACAACAGCAATGAATCATAAAGTGTTACTTGACTTTGCTGTTGAGGGAGACACATTCTTATTCTTGAAAGCATTTATTGAACACAATTTTGGACACGCCCACAATATGAGTCAACAATGTTTTTGGTCTCTCTGGTAAAAAATAATTTTTTAATGTTAACTTTGAGAACACTTAAGGGCTCATTATACTTCTGCGTAGGCCTATGCCATAGCCTTGACGCCGTACTGTAGGCTACTTGTTGGTTTTCATTCATACTTCTGCGTCGTTGTTCGTGATGACATGCAATTACACATGAAGTCCGCTAGTAGGCAGTATCCATTGGATAGTGTAACCCACAATAGCAAAGCAACAGAGGAAGAAGAAGCAACTTGCCCAGTAAACCCAAAAATGAAGAAGAAGCTTGTGTATGTTTTTTAAGAAGACCAGCAGTTATAAAAGTAAATAGACAGCAAATCTCAAAATCTCGACTTGGCCCATCTTTGTTTTTACTGTCGTAAGTGGAAATCCGTATCAGGAAATGCGATGCAGATCTTTTTGACCTGACGGGAGGGATTCTAGCAGACCAATCACAGTGCTTGCGGTCTGCATAGCATTTGTGTGCTATTAAGCGGGCTTTTTACTTCTGCGTCGATTGTACAGCGAAGTCTACATAGAGACAAGAACCCTACGCAGAAGCCTATGGCGTAGCCTGAAGTGCACCTCTCCCAAAATGTAACATCGCGCCAATCCTATGCGAACCAAAAGAGGTGTCGAGGCTATGGCATAGGCCCTACGCAGAATTATAATAAGCCCTTTACATTTTGGGAGAGGTGCACATCACGCTTAGGCTACTGCGTAGGGTTCGCGTCTCTGCTTAGGCCGTACGATCGACCCAGGAGTATAAAGCCAGCTTTAGGAGTACACTAGCATATAACCTAGTGTCTACTAAAAAATCCACAAATTTGATCATGTGTCTGAAATAACTGTAAAAAAGATTTGTTGTTTCAACTTAAAAATATTAGTTGACACAACATTACCAATTTTAACTAATATTTTATGTTGAAATTAACTCACAATTTTAAGGCAGCACCAACACTTACTTTTTAAGTTGAAACAAAACATTTTTACAGTGAGGCTAAAATCTTACTGTCAGAAAAAAATGGCTCTACCTACGGTATACACATTTGCACCTAGAAAGTTCATTAATACTGTACCTCAGAGGTATATATTGGTATCAAATATAAATTAATTTAACAATTGTTGGGCCTTTAAGTGTCTTTTTTAATATTAACCTCATTCCATCTTACACTTTAACATGTTAAATATGAAAGCAGCCATCAAGTCTCCAGTTCTCCTCGAGACATCTAATTGACCGATGTGACACAGGAGAGATGTGCTCAACATAAACAGAGGAGACACTTTCCATTACTTTCGACTTCCACCAGAGATTCATTTCCACAGGCTGGGTAAATTGTGGTTTAAGAAAACGTAATGATGTGTAATAATTTCCCGTCAGTGGATCTGTTAACAGTCAGGGCTGACGAGTGGATTCAGAGATGTTTTACCTCGGCAGTAATCAAATAACCCACTGCTAAATCACCAAAACTGTGCACAAGTCTGCGTTTTATTGAACGAGAGGATAAGACGCCATAATGCTGTCCTGAAAAGAAACAGGTGTAGGAATTTGATAGAATAGCTTGAAGCGCCCACACTAATTTTATTGCTACTCTATTAATCCTCACGAAAGTACAGGGTCATGAGATTGCTACAGTCACAGTAAGCAGTTAGGGGCTTATACACTTGGATTCAGTGCGTCTTAAAAATAACCTCGCTTAACGTACACAAAGCTTGACAAATTTTCCAGCACCTATATATGAAACCTAATGTGCCCTTGATCTTCAATCCCTCCCTAAAATGAAAATCTTAGGGAAAAGTAGCTACTGATACATAAGCATACAGACTTTTAAAAGGTGTTTAGAAAATAGCTGGCTATGCCTAAACAGGTTTACAGAAGTCAAAATGAAACCTAAACCAGATGTTATGATCAGCATTCAGCAAAAAACTCAAAGCGGCTTTCGTGTTGCTGTGCCGTGTCTTTCTCGAGTCCAGAACTGAGCTCTCGGTGAGCGTCCTTATTTTCCCAGACTAACCTCACAGTCTAAACAAAGCCTTTATCTTTGACACATGTAATTTAGGAGAAATAAAGCACCGGCTACCAACCATTAATACTTCATCACAAGCTCCAATAGAGCAGAGAATCAGCTTCTCTGACTGATTATGGTATCATTTTTTAGTGTAATGTTTTGCATAAATATTCCTAGGTTTTGAAGGGCGCATGTCTCGTACAAAAGAATTCACAATCATTCGCTCGGAGAGACTTGTTTAGCGTCTCTATAAAAAAATATATATATCTATAGCTAATAGAGGCTTGTGCTTACGTGGCTTTGACAGCTGTTTGTGACATGTCAGTAATGAAAATCTAAAAATATGAATATACTAATAAATAAAATGATATATTAAGGATCAGCTCAACAGTTTACTCTTGATAGTGCCAAAGGAAAGTGTTATTAAAGTCCATGTAAAGTCATTTCAGATTTTTTTTTTCTAAACACATTATAAATGTTTTAAATATTAAATGTGACTGTGAACTATGTTGTAGTGAATTGTGGAGTTGCACCATTAAACAGTTAGTCCACATTTCAGTAATATTTGGGCAGGGCATAAAAGGTGGCTCAATGACACACTAAAGCCACCGAGCATGGCCCCGCCCCTAAACCAATCTCATCCAGGTGGTATTTGAAAGTTGAGAGAGACAGCAGCTTTACCACGAGTGGGTGTGGTTTTAGTGTAGACAGCGGACACGCCCTCAGCATTTGGGAGCAGAATGCTGTTAATTTTTTACAGAAACTAAAAACTTGTTTTATTTACTTTGTGTTATTTTATCGTTCAAATTTGCCTGTGTCATTATTAACACATTGTCTGTGGCAGGGCCGTGCACAGACCTTTTGAGGGGCATGTGCTGAAACTGAAAAAGGGCACCTCCTCCAAATAAGTATCACTTAATAATCATCTTAATAGCTTTATATTTATTCACTATTAATGATTGAAAAAAATCACTATTAATAAATGAAAAATGACATTTTATGATAGCTTGGCATTATACAGTGCAAACGATATCTGCCCTTTTAAGTTGGCTTTAACAATTTACATCCTGGGTGTTTGTCTGTATTAGGCCTATTTGTAGTCATGTGTTTGTGAAGTGCTCTTGTGTACTCGCTCTTATTTAATTGTAGAATATATTACTTTTAATTTTTTCCTCTGCTTACATACATAAAGTTACATAAAAATATGTTTAAAGAAAAAAAAGGTATTCTGTTTGGTTTTATAAGCTAATTTGTATTTGGTTAACATGTTTATGTATGCGATTGAGAAGAGGGGGAAATAGGAGATTAAAGATCAAAATAGGAGATTATACTATAGCCATACCATAAGCATATTCAACATGTATCTGCCTACCTGGTGCTGAGGACCAGGAACCTTGGTCTTTTGAAGGTGCAAATAACTGCATTACTGAAAAATATACTAAATACTAAATAGACTTAACTCTATGCAGTTGATTTCAGAATAAAAAGTTATGAACCAAATAATCATACAACTCCCTTGACTAATTCAAGGCATAAGATACATGCATACAATAAGTTATATCCAGATAGCATACTGTAATGAGTGACAGGGCAATATAATGTACATACTTGTATCCTTTACACGTTTTTCGTCTCTATCCAGTTTTCCCAACTGGGCATCTGATGTCTAAGACCTTTCTAATCTGATATGTTTTTGGTGTTAATGTAGGCTGGACATTTACCCGCGCGGGTGCGTCTTCTCGCGTGAGATCATTTGACTTTAGTTAAACGATTAATACGCGTCATGCAAAAAAAGCGGTAAAAACCCGACCGTGCATTCCGTATTGTTGTCACGGGTGCCTTTCACATGGGTGAACACTTGTTTAAAAACTGCTCGCGCTTTGTCAAAAACTCAATTTGGTCGCATTTTGCGCCAGCCCTTGCTGCAGTTTGGAGCCCTTATGCCCCCTGATTCCAACCCCGTCTATGGATAATTCGGCTCTGCTCAAATTTATAAAACATGCGCCGTTAAATAGATACTAGTGTTTCTTTCGTAATGAGACAGCATTGTACTCAAACAACAAGATACTTATTTACCGTTGCAAGACGTTCAGCTGCCTCTGACTGCTGTGGAACTTCAGCTCGCTGCACTCAGGGGGCGGAGTTAAGAGGTTTGACAGACAGTTTGAGCGGATCCAAAAATATTTAGTTTTTTAATAATTTTATTTGATAAATATATTTGTAAAACACACAGACAGACGTAAATGTTTAACAATAGCATTCATTTATATATTTAAAAAAAAAAAAACACCTCCAAAAAAGGGCACTTCGGAGTGTAAGGACAAAAAGGGCATGTGTTCTGCACAGGTTGAGCCCTATCTGTGCACGTGCCTGGTCTGTGGTGTGAAAAACTCAGACAGCCTGGTCTCACTGTTAATACGTAGTATTTACACGTAACTTTTAAAAACAAAAAAACGTATTTTTTTGAAGTTTAAATAGATGCTAAAACGTACACCGTAAAGCAATGTGTCGTAAAGCTTCTTGAGGCGCGATATTTGAATTCAAATTTATAATGAACGCGCAATCTGACTTCCCGGTTGCTGATGAGAACGTGTTTTTGTGTGTCATGGCAAACAAACTAAATATTAAAAAATAGTTAAAGAAATACAGAAATGTTATTCATGTTAAAGTTCTAAAATGTTAAATATTGGAAAATTATCATTTCATTAGGTAAATGGGTAAACTGTCTTGACTGTATAACATGTCATTAATATGAGTAAGAAACGCCAATGCCGATTTTATTATTTATGAATAGGAATAACTTACGTTCAAATTTGTATGTTTGTAAAGCTGTAAATAATTGACGTATTAGTCCTGTTAAAACTTCGATATTAAACATAAGTAAATGTACGTATTGTACAACCACACTGAAACGTAATACACACGTATTCTCATGAGATCACGTTGATTTAGAACACATATTAAAGGAACAGTATGTAAGAAATGTATATCAATGAATCATAAAATGGCCCTGATATGTCACTAGACATAAAGAAATCATGTTCATTTCAAATACTTATAACACTGACCACAGTGGTATGGCCAGGATATTGTCATTTAAAAAGTGGAGTTGCAGCCCTCAACTGATGTTTATGTTGTCATTTTGTGTATTGGCCACCAGCTGTGTGATTGCAGTACCAGTTTTAGCCACAAGTTTTGTGATTGCAATGCCAGTTTTGGCCACAATCCTACATACTGTTCCTTTAAATATCACTTTACATGGACTTAAGAGGCGGTTTCCTGGACAGAGATTAGACTAGTCCCAAACTGAAAACAACTTTTACTGACATATCTTAAAATACATCAGGGCCCTTTGTTTTACCTCAAAATGCTCACAAGTAATGTTTTTAGTATAGGCATGTTTGTTAAAACTAGTTATATTGCCTAATTAAACTAAGGTCTAGTCTTGTTTGAAGATAATCCCTGTCTAGGAAACCACCCCTGAAAGTTATAACACTGTCAAAAAAAGAAAAAAATGTCCCTAGCTGACACTGGGGCAGTACCCTTTAAAAAGGTACAAATATCGGCAAAAAAAAAAAAATTCTTTAGCCAAAAATATGTTATAAATATAAGCTGAATGCATTTAGTAGAAAGTAAAGCTTAATTAAATATATTCTCGAATTTAAAAATATATTCAGTTTTAACCTTCATATATAAACATATAATTTAAATGTATTTCAGGGGCAAGAAAACATTTCTAATCTTACCCATATGGCAAAAAATATATTTTTTCCTGGCCAAAATATTAAAGTTTGTATTAAATGTATAAGTATGTGTAACATATAAAATTATAAGTACATTTTTGCTGTTATGTTTAGTCCACTGCGATGCGAATATAAATTCTTAAATACATATTTTTTTATTATTTAAAAAAATTGCCCAAAAATATATTTATGAAAAATCAATTTTTGTAAACATATTTCAAAATATATTTCAGTACATGTATTTTTGCAGGTTTTTAAAAATATATTTAAAATTATATTTGAAAATATATATATTTTTTGCCACATGGCATGTACCATTAAATATACAGATATGTATAGATTTGGTACTAATCCTGTACCTTTATAGTTATAATATGCAGTTTTTGGTCCTAGTATATGTACAGTACCTGATGTACTAATATGAACTCTTTAGGTGCCCCAGTTCCATATACCATTTGTTTTGACAGTGTAGTTGCTCATTCATACCTGTGGATACTTATTTGAGTTTTCATGTTTTGTGTATTTATTGAGAAATTAAAATAGATATAAATTAGACAACTGTTGAAAATGACTGTATGACATGCCTCAGATCATTTAGTCTTCAGGAATAATATTACTGTATGAGAAATCTTTATGACCTGACAAGGGTTTTTTTTTCTTTTGGCCTGAGATGCTGTGATAGGTTTTAACAATTTCTTGCTGAAAGCTACCATGGATAGTAGGAAAAGGGTGGATAGATTTGGCCAGGTTCGTTACAATTTTGAGATCTCTTGCTTCTTGTGATATAACTTGTAAAGGTTAAAGAAGATACTTATGAGATTATTTGGGTTTTAAGAGAGCTATTTAAGAAGCAAGAGACTATCCATTTTAACAGTCTGTAAGAAACAACTGAGGTGTCAATAGAGTCACGACAATCTAATGGGCCTAAATCTTTAACATACACATGTGCTCAACCTTACAAGTGTTATAATTGAACACAAAAAAGTACAAAGTTAATAACAATTGTTAATACATGATGTTAAGCCATCATTTAAACATCCATGCAAAAAATATTTAACATGCACAAAAAGCTTTTCAAACTGACTGCACATTAATGTAAACACAAAATGCAATACACGTAAAGAATAGAGTATATGTGAAAATAAATAAAAGTCAGGGAAAAAGTAATTCAACGTCTCAGACGAGGAGTAAAACCGCAACTGTTGTTATTTGTTATTACACAACAGCTAAATTAGAAAATGTCTTTCTCTCCCCCGTCCGGCTCTCTGTGTTTCATATAGTTGGCTTGTTTGATCATAAATTGTTGAGTGCTATGGCTTGTCTTCTCCACTTTCCTCTCTGGTCAGGGCAGATTAAAAAACCCACCTCACTTCCAAGCGGTCTCAGCATACCATTAGCATATATATGAGATTTGAGACATTTTCTAATATTCTCCAGCAGAACTCATCTGTCAACGTTTCTGATGAATTATAAAAGGCTTGTTTAGAAGGAGAAAAAAATCACTCCCCACTCAGCTCACCTTACAAGAGTAACCTTTACTGTTCTGGAGGAAGGTAAAACTACTTTCAATCATATTAATGCAACGGAGTTATGCATGTTATTATCTCATAATGCTGTGGGAAGTGGTCGCTGATGCATTTAATGAAAAAAAAAACATGACAAAAAGTCGATGGCTACAGGATTTATCCGTGCTAACATGGCTCTGTTGATATTGATACATTTATTGTGAGGTGGATGGGATTGTGGCGTTATCTAATGCTTGAAATATTATCCTGCTCACCATCCAGGTCTGAAAAATTCATTACATATCATGACAGCTACATCAGTTCTGTATAGCATAAGTTTCTTATTCAATCCTTAAGTAAGTACAGTAAGTACAGAGATGACTATATTAGTTTTTGTTTGAACAAAGAAACTTCATATTTCCAAAACATTAAGTTAAAACATCAAATGTTACCTAAACTTCAAAAAAGTAAGGAACTGTATAAAGTTCACAGCATACAAAACAGTACGGTATAAAGATTAACCATTTATTTAATCTGTTGAACAAAAAGATATTATGATTCATGATGGTAAGCGCACAGTTGACAGTACCCACTGACTTTCATAGTAGGAATTACAAATACTATGGAAGTCAATGGGTACCGTCAACTGCATTCTTATTAAAAATTTCAGTAATTTCGGCAAATTCAGTATTAATGCAAAAACACAAGAAAAGACAAATACTTTGCTTAAAATTTTCATCTTCAAACCAAAATAAAAAATTTTTTTATGGCTTTTCATGATAGTAGAGGTTGGTGATCCATCATATCCTTCACAACTTCTGGGTCCAAACAAGATTTCTTAAGCAAACAACAAACTATACTAATATACACTCATGGTGTATTGTAAATCTACTGAAAAATCGAGATTGTAACCTTTATCTCCCTTCCGAAATCCCATTAACTCTTTCGCCGCCATTGAAGAGATATCTCGTCAATTAAGAGAAAACGCTTCCCCGCCAATGACGTGATTTTCCGGCTTTCCGCAATACTGCTATTATCCACCAGGTGGCGCACTTCCACAACTTATACAACCCGAAAGTAGCGCCTCACGTGAAAGAGAAAGTACTCCGTGTATGTTTTAAAGGCACACCGGGGAACCTTTTGGCCACTAGGGGGCGCTAGACATGTATTTTTCACGCCTAGCGCCCCTAGAGGCCACAAGCACCACAGCACTGTCGCAAAGGATCAACATTTTGAGGCATCAGGGAGAAACGCAGTCATGTTACAACTTTCTGATGAGGAACTCGTGGCAGAAGCCATTTCTCAATCTGAAGGTTGCAGCCTCCGGATGTCGTATTTCTAAGCTGCATACGTCATCAAGACTGTCTTATTTCAGAATATTAACAATTATAAAGTTGACTATTATACTTAGTTAATCGTAAATTGTTGCAGTATGCTTATGATTTGTGAATGTAATGCTCAGTTTACCTTAACTCTTTCACCGCCAGCGTTTTTAAAAAAAGTTGCCAGCCAGCGCCAGCGTTTTTCATGATTTTCACCAAAGTTTAATGCCTTCCAGAAAATGTTCTTCTTTAAATATATAAACATACAATATACCAAATGAAAGAACAGACCCTCTGCTTTCAAAAAAAAAAAAAAAAACGTTTCATCCTACCTTTAGTGGTTCTTTTGCAATCAGCTTTTGAATATGGGTAGGTTTCTGCAAAAACACCACATTTTGAGCAAAAGCAGAGATAATTCCATTTTTGTGACGGACTTTTCATAGAGATCACATTCAGAGCGATCTTTAAAACAGACACGGACATGCAGCCGCTTGCCATAGGGCAATACTTCCAGGTTTAAAAAGTTGCGGAAGGGCGCCACCTGGTGGATAATAGTGGTATTGCGGAAAGACGGAAAATCTCATCATTGGCGGGGAAGGGTTTTCTCTTAATTGACGAGATATCTCGTCAATGGCGGTGAAAGAGTTAATAAACCAGGCTTGATGACGTATGCAGCCTGCATATTTGACCTCCGGAGGCTGCAGCCTTCCAATTGAGAAACGATCAGAAGTATTTCCTTGCCTTTTTCGAAACAAATATTGTTGCATCGTCCCTCTCTCCCTCGCCACCAGGATTTTCCGCAATGGCACTCGTTTTTCCTCTCTTTTGTGTGAAAATTGTCGCTCCAAATCCAGGTAAACCGATGTGTTTAGGTCTGCCGCTTTGTAATACGTCACGCGAGTGACAGCAGAACGCAGCAAATGAGGAAGAGAGAAACGCTCGGATCTGATTGGTGAATGAATAGGGTTTGGTTTTACACTGTATGAGTTTGAGCAAGTTTGACTGCTATAGCATCCTTGATTGTAATGTAAATAACATAGACAGTAAAAGAAAGGTAAATGCATGAACACGTGAATGCAGCATCTGAATACTATATGCAAGATAATCGCCGTCATTTATAAAGAAGATTGCATTTATGTATGAACCAAGATCGTGAGTTTATATAAAAAATTGCCTTAAAAGGGAATCGAACCCAGGTCACCCATGTCACAGAGTCACATAATAGAAATTGCTCTCTACACTCCTTAAGGAGCCTTTAAAAAAAATTGTGTTCAGGAAGTTGAGGAAGTGACGTATGCCGTAAAGCAGTCGAGTTTTGTAGTTTTTTTGTGCTCTGGTTACTACCTGAAACCCTAAGTTTTAAAGTATGAGTTAAAGCGATACAGACCCCATCAGGCTATGGTAGACATGTCATTCAACCTATTTAAAGTCGATGTACTATCACAAGGGTCTTGAAAATTTATTATGAAAGTTGAAAAATTACATGGTGTCACTTTAAAGATCGCTCTGCATCTGATCTCTATCAAAAGTCCTTCGCAAAAATGGAATTATCTCAGCCTTTTGCTTAAAACTGGGTGTTTTTGAAGAAACCTACCCATGTTTGAGAGGTGATTACAAGAGAACTAATGGAGGTAGGATGAAACAGTTTTTTTGTTTGAAACCAGAGGGTCTGTTCTTTCATCTGATATATTGTTTGTTTATATATTTAAAGAAGAGCATTTTCTGGAAGGCATTAAACTTTTGTGAAAATCATCTAAGGTTTGTATTTTATTCCATATCCAGAACAATCAATACAAATATCAGCCACTAATTCTGAATCATATGTAAAAGAATTTGTGTTTTAAATGTTTACATACTTTACTGTCAGATATATATTATATACATTGTTTTGCATGGATCGATCAAAGAGATACGTCCCGGGCTTGCCTGTTCAGGCAGAATCACCTAGAGGTCGGTCATTTTTGGACGTGAATGCATATGGTTACAAAATTTGCCTTAAATATCTTCACGCAAAATGAGGCCTAGCGCACCCAACATACACAGATGCCCACTGATGTCAGTTTTGCCGCGTGCAAATGTATGTTCAAACCTCTCAACATACTGTAAAATCTCCTGTGATTTGATAGGGAAGAGTCTCTTCAGGCATGCCAGAGTGTCTAAACACAGAATAAGTTTCAACTCTGGATTTCATTACGGCCTACGATACTTGTAATGCAACGTATCCTTTAATACTTCATGCACCGGGGTTCTGGATAACATATTGGAATTTGAGGGAGGTTAGAAAAGTGTGAGGTTTACAACCCGTGATCCCCCCTCGCAACCCCTAGCCAATATACATTACACGGCAAGCGCGCAAACCTGCGTCTGAAGGGTGACAAAAGGTGCGAGCCTTTATATTTCCACCCAAACGAAACCCGCTTTAATTAAACGACTAAAAAGTGCAGCGGCCTGTGTCCTAAATTAATTGCTTTCTATTAGATTACTTTGTTGGAGATACCCACATCGTATTATTAACATTGTCGTACATTCCCATACATTCAATTTCCTCCAGTATTATTGTTGAAAGACTCCCCCTCCCTTTTTTCTGCGCTGAGGATATTCCTACATTTTGTCAAAGTGGATTTTGCTTTGTTAATTAAACAGGCTAAAAGTGCAGTGGTCTGAATCCTATTTCAATCTGATCCATAATTTAGAACATTTATTGCAACCTGTGACGATTACGGCCTTTGGAGAAATTTCAATCCGTTGGCAAATACGATTTCGACCGGTAATGGCGGTCGCTAACTCAAAAGCTAAAGGATGAATTTTATGCATTGGTTAATTAAATGAGAAAACAATCGGCAGGCTGCGTCTTTAATAATAACCCCGACTCGTAATAAAAAAAATCATAGACAATCTCACGGCCGACATTTGTTTTTGAATACAATTACAGAGGGTAATGGAGTTTGGCTTGGGTAACTTCCGCACAGCTGTCAGAAGGGAAGAATGCCTCGCGTTTATTTATTTTTTTCCTCTGCGTTTTTTTATTAAATGACTAAAAGCAGCAGGCTGTGTCCTATCTGGGCTATCTCAGCTATTGCATTGGATTATTTTACATTTTGATTGAAATGATGTCACGGGCAGATAAAGGCAGCCTGACCATTGTAATTGAATCAGCTTGAGTTGTTTATTCTGGTGATCTACAGCACTGATTCGCTTGTCCTAACACCCAATGCATAAAAGATCCACTCTTGTTTAACATCCTACTGATTAGATCGGTTTAAAATGGCAAAACAACGACGTTCGTGTCCAGAAACAGACAGGAATAAAGATTATACATAAAGCGCAGAGGGGAGGGGGAGGCGGATCCTCCTGTCACATCCCGCGAGCGCGTGCGTCTGCGGATGCACCATCTGCTTAACTTTTCATGTGTGACCAAAACTCTCAATAAATAAATTTCACATGGCGTGGATGCCAGATGCAGCCGGCAGTTTGACTGACAACATTTAAATAACAGTTAATGGGAAAAAGCAAAAGTAACAGCCTCTCATCCCTGGTCTCCATCCACTGACACCTTTAGGAATTTGAAACAGGCCTTTTGTACTCACGGTTGCATCCTGAACATGCTTTTTGCCTTAGCTCAGATGGAACTGATTACAAATATAATGCTACACTGGATTTTACATTATCGCAACGTGAGATGCGAGGTATTTGAGAGAGACGCGTCTGAGATCAATTATGTAATAGGTGATAGAATCGTTTATCAGAATGGCTTACTGTATATCAGTTTAGTGATTTACCAAAGTACGTGTACTGTGTCAGATATAGGAAATAGACTGAACGCATTAATGTAAAATAACGCATAACATCAAACATTTACAAGGGAATATGATATAAATTATTGTTTCAAATCCATCTACTGTATGAGACATAGATCAGAAATGTTGCGTTCTGGAGATATGGGATGCTCCGTTTATTAGGCTGTTGTACTTGTAATAATGTAATACTTGTGACCCCCAAGTTGTTGTTTTTTTTCTTAATTTTCTTCTTAATTGTAAATTGGAACCCCGTGTGACCTGATCTCTGAAGTCAGTCTCCATCAATCGCATGGCCTATCTCACGCTCCACATGGACTGACCCCGGACCAGTTGAGCAGAGATTTTATCACCTGCAGATTACAGATCTGTACGTTTCTTGATGGTCATGCAAATGCTGGGAAGTCACAGCAGTATTTAACACTAACAGTAGCTTTGGGTTCTGTATGTTTCCACGGTATGGTTTTAATAATAAAGATTCTTGTAAGGTTCTATGTCTGGCTGTATGGTTTCAGAAAGAACATAAAGAACTTTTACATGCAGGGAACCTTCCTGTTGCACCTTCCTGTTATGTTTAAAGGGGGACGGTTCTTCAGACAATAGAATTGTAAGAAATATATATATATTTTACTTTGACTAAATGGTTCTTTGAGAAAGCAAAACGGTTCTTTTTCCATCCTCCTTTTTAGCCGCCATTTTCCCCTGTGCATTCATACCCATATAATTGTGAGACAAGACATTGGAGGTATCTCAGGAAACAGGAAGTAAACAAAACATTGGATTTGGACATAGGGTTGATGCCTTTCTGCCTTGGAATGCTGCCTCCGAAAGAACGTTACGCCCAAAACACACTCATTACTCATTACGATAGGATACAACCCTTTTAGACTGTGTGCTAGGCGCACAAACCATTTTCCAGTCGTTAAATTAGGAAAAGTGGATTCGGACACGCCCTTTAAGACTCTGCACTTGCGCTTTAGACCATGTGCTTAGATCGTTTAAATAGGGCCCTGTAAGGGTTGTTTCTATTCAAGTCTCATCCCTCATCCCCTTTAAAAGTCAATTGCGCTCAGGCCATGCTGATTCCCTATTTAGATGGAGGAATTTGTAAACTGAAAAATTAAGCAGAGGAAGAAGGCCACAAATTTAAGATTGATGTTAAAAAAATTGCGTTGTTTTCATTTGTATTGATTTTGTTTATTAAAATCTTTGGTTCATGGAAGTAAAATAAGCAGGCTTTTAATTGCTGTAATTGTTCGCATAGCCTACATAATCAGTGTAATCTCAAATAATAATTTACAAAGATGCAAGAAAAGGTTTGTACTCTAAAAATACTTTATTTGCAACAAACAAGAGATAAAGAATTTACAAACGTGCGGAGAGCCGTTTCAGCACTCGGACAGTGCCGTGTCGTTTTGAAAAGCATAACTTATAAAAGGTTCTCATCTCACCATATCCAGAGGTACAAAGTCATCATATTCAATAAATCCATGGGTAGCATTTAAAAAAAGAAATATTAGCCCTTTTAAATGCAAAAAAGGTGAAGCAGTCCTCATTTATGTCCACTCAATAATAATCTTATACATTTCAATCCTGTAATCTTTCATAATTAAAAACGTTTGTGTGCTGCTGCGCATCTATGCATCTAAAAAGGCAAATGCGCGTTATCATCCCGTCATCCCATATTACTAAATAACAAAAACAAAATTGCGCCATTGACTTTAGAGCAGGTTTTAGTTGGTCAATGGCGTTGTCTATTTTAGTTGCCTCAATATAGCAACGCCCCAACAATGCCTCTGAACACACCTCATTTGCAGACCAAAGTGCCCATGGGTGCACAAATGAGCGCAAATGCATTTGCTATTTAAAAAACAAGATGACACTGGGGGCCCTATTTTGCACCCAGCGCAATTGACTTTGTCAGTGACGCATGTATCATTCGTATTTTGCACCGGCACACAGCGGGTTATTCCCTCCACAGACGCACGTCTGCAAACTAAACTTTCGCTCCCTGGGCGGTTCAGCGCAAAAATGGAGGCGTGTTGCGGCGCAAACCATCCCTGATGCTATTTTGCAGTTTCAAAAAACAATTGCGCCACTGACCAAAAAAAACTAGTCTAAAGTCAGTGGCGCGTTGCGCGTGGTTCATTATGCTATTTTGAGGGCGCATGCTTGACCATAATATACAGCGTGCACAACGCGCACACACTTTGCTTATCTAATCTACACAGATGCAACAGTTATTTTTGCAAATCATAAATTGTTACAATAAAAAATATTAACACATGAGATAAGGGAAATCATTGTGGTGAGCATTGTGGTGATAGTTTTTATTTATTGTGTTGCTGCGTTAAAAAAATTCTCAAATAACGCAAATAACGCAAAAATGCCGATTTCAAAGCCCCCAAACCCTTTCAGCGGTGAGGGTGGACGCAGTGATGTCCTCTGCTGGCGTCAGGCCCTGAGGCAGATCCACCTCCCGTTACACGGCGTGCTCGATTTATGCTGGCAAGCTTGGGATTCCCCCGTCTCCTGACATCATTGTAGCGCTTGGCGCAACGATGGGGATGCCAGCTGATGAGACAATTGTGGCTATTTCCTCTCACGCCTGTTTAACCTACGCTGATTTGGGCGGGTTTCTTCCATCCCCATACAAAACAACTTCTCTGTCTTTGACTGCTCTTACAAGAACGTCGGTCTCCTTGGCTGTGAACCGCTCCTGGCGTGCGCCTGGTAAATCCGTCATAATAATAGCAACCCGCCATGGAACTTGCGCCCTTGCGTTTAAAGGGAATGTTGGATAGCGTTCTGATTGGTTTATTTGACGTTACGCCCAAACCACACCTATGAATAATGAACCTACTTCAGACCAACCCCTTATTGATTTGCGCCTGGCGCAAGAGTTATTTCTCCCCCCGGGAAAATAGCAACAGCGCCCAAGATCCGCCCACAAAGTCACTTGTGCATTGCGCTTCGCACTTGCGTTTCAGATCGTTAAAATAGGGCCCTGGATGTGAAAATGATAACTGCGTCGGGCTGAAACTAGCAAAAGACACTTGTGCTGCGCTTTGCGCTGCATTGCGCCATGTGTATGATAGAGTCATTTTTCTACATCAAATCACCCTACATAATGTAAAGAACATTCTGTAAAAAATATAACCTAGTAAGTGAATAAAATCAACGATTGAAATAAAACTTTAATGTTCCCAATCTCATCATAAGATCATGAGACTTTAGCTTGGATTTCACAGACAGGGTCTCATCTATGTTTTACTAAGTCTTCAAGTGACCCTCTCCGTGTTAGGATAAGACCTTAAATCTATTCAATAACTTTTCCTCTTCCTCATTTAGGTCAACAATCATGGCGAACATCCTGCCAGTCGCACCCTAACATTAACAGCGCACGTTTAAAATTGTAATTTACATTCCACGCGGCTGTTGAATGAGACAGCCGCTTTTACTATATGGATTTCCTTTCCATTACGGTAATGGTTTTATTGTGGCGCGATTACGAAAAAGCGACCTGGCAGGCTGTGCTATATGTATAAGGGACTCTTAACAGCGCAAATGTAGCCACACACAAGTAACATGGGTCAATTGCAGACACCGTCGTGGATAATGATTAAATCATTAAAATTTTGTCTATGCTTCACGGAGCATGGAGAAAATTAACTTCACCACCAACCTCATTTTTCTGCTGAACATGAAATAATGATTTTCTGCCAGTATAATTACAAAGCTAACATCTGATAGAGTCAGCATCCAGGGGGGATTATCACATGCATGAGTATTAGACCTCATTACCAGCTTGACTGCAAAATTATTACATCTTGTAATTGGATGGTGAGATTTATATACAGATTGGCCGGGTTCTCTGTAAGATTGTAATTACAGGCTTGGTTGCTTTGCTACTTATCACCGGGTGCAGGAGGAGAGGGGAAAACAAGCGGAGGGAGCGAGTGTTTCATTAAGCTGTTACCCTATCAATAGAGGAGGGCCTCCATTGGCCCCTCTGTATTTATTAGGCCAAACACTAGTGTTTGCGGGGACGGGTGTGGGTGGGGGGGTGCCATTTATTACCGGCTGACAAATGGGATTTCATTTATTTAACCTCCGTGATCTATTCTGGCGAAATGTATAAACAAGTCATCCGTTTTATGATTCCGGAGTCAACGCCTCAATTATCTAAAGGCTAACTGACTGTTAAAACACCCATCTGCTAGCAGGAACGCATTGATTTAATTTGCCGTATGTTATACCGAATGCCATCCGCGGTGGAAAGGGGACAAAAATCACCACGTACGGACGCCGTATGCCGGTTGATTCTTGTCCGTGCCTGCGCTCTTTGTTCTTTTTTTATCTACTGACACATATATACAAAATAAATCAATACGCGGGCTTCAATTCTACCAGACAAGGAGTTCAGTTGTCCAGGCCGGCCAGGGAACACCTTTGTTCTCCTATAACAAGTAATCTCTCCTGCAGAATGAATATTGACAAGCTGGCTCCTTTGCCGCTAATTTTGTAGCCACACACAGCAATCAGGTCGTGTGCGGTAATAGAGTTGTTATTTGAGTCCATTACAAAGGCCTGCGGATCAATGCGCCAAGAGAAGATACTGGGCTCAGACTACAGCAGAATGCTTATGTGAAGAATGCAAGCTGTCCTTGAACTCAAACTCTTCTTCTCTTACTTGATATCTCTTTCCATTCCTCTATCACTCTTATAGAGGGTCATTGCACGGGTGGTCTTTTACTTTAGGCTGTAAGGAGATCTTTTTTATCAGCTTAGACTCATTGAATATCCTAATGCATATGCGACACATTTGCATAGCATTTTGGTACAAAAATCTCTAGTTAGTTATTAAACCACAAACAATCTGCACTACACACTTAAAGTGGACAATTCATGAAAATCTGAATTTTTCATGTTTAAGTGCTATAATTGTGTCCCCAGTGCTTCTATCAACCAAGAAAATGTGAAAAAGATCAACCCAGTAACTTATTTTTGGTAAACCATTCTCTGCAAGCATGTAAAAAATAGGTAATTGAAATCTGGCTCCCCTTGTGATGTCAGAAGGGGATAATACCACCCCTTAATCTGCACTATCCAACCACGACACTTACGTTTAGTGCAGATATCAGCTAATTTGCATTTTAGAGGACACACCCAAAAACGGCACATTTTTGCTCACACCTACAAAGTGGCCATTTTAGCATGTTATAATAAATGATCTATATGATACTTTGAGCTAAAACTTCACATATGTGCTCTGGAGACACCAAAGATTTATTTTACATCTTAAAAGCCTTGAAATTGTAAAATGTCCCCTTTAATACTCATTGCAGGCGGTAAATAAAAAATAGTTTAGGACATGGGTCTTCAACAGGGGGTCCGGGGCCCCTTGGGGGTCCGTGGTGGTTTTACTGGGGGTCCCCCAAATATTATTTGAATTAAAAATTTTTTTTTTTTTTTTTGAAAAATAAAATTAGGCATTAATCAAAAATGCATTAATAAACTAATAACACAAATGATACAAAAACTTGATTGAAATGACTGTTCCCATATATAATATAATACTTTACTAAAATAAAGGTGCCCTATGTAGTTATTTAAAATGTAATGTTAAATGCAAATTTAAAAGTATGTTAACAGTATGTGAATATGTATACAAAAAAAATATTTTATATATTTGTAATGTAACCATCAAAACAAAAAATATAAATCCAGTTTTAATTTGATACATTTATTGGGGGTCCTTGGTCCTCCTCTCTATCCAACAAGGGGTCCTTGGACTGAAAAAGGTTGAAGACCTCTGGTTTAGGAGGACATTTTTTTTTTGTTTAGGGCAGCAACAACTCATTAAATTTTGACAAGATGATAGAGAAGATTACTATAACCGCTCATATGTCCAAACGCAGAATGCACTGCACCAGAATCCACAAATACATTTTTTGATGTCATAATCTGATGTCATACGCTACTTGATATATGTGTTATTTGTTATATGCTGACAGATATCCGCAGTGTATCATTCATGCGACTGTCATTAGTGCTATTAATTACCAAACCCATCGTAACTTGACGTCCTCTATGTGTGTTACTTCATATTGAAGCATCTATTACACATCCAGTCTTTTTTTCACACTGACAGACCTTCCATGGTCCCTCACTCATTGCTGTGTCATGTGATCCAGGCCTCAGTATTCCCTGGATTCAGCGCAGGTCAGTAATTTGGTATTGAAGTGAAATGGCGCCCATTAACCCGGACGAAGCCAGTCCTCTTCTCTAACCATTGATCAGATAACCAGCGGGGATATTTTATTACAACCCACTGACGTAAAGCAAGTAAACCTGCACGCCGCATGCGTAAAGGGAATTACGGCACGTCTGTGTGAATGTGTGTGTGTGTGTAAGAGAGAAAGAGCTGTGCAGTTAAAGCAGGTCCCTCAGGAACCATCAGAGGGAATTTAGCTTGTGTGCTATGCAGGCTCCATACAGTAAATGGCCCTTTTTATCTGGCCATCGAATCAAATTAAAACACTTGTCAGCCTCTGACCTGCCATTAATCAGAGGCAGAAGTTTCGGCCCTTATGGATTTGTTAGCTGCTAAACGCTGCCATAGAAGAAACCTTTTTTTGGTTGATGGTTCCATGAAAAACATTTAACATCTGAAGACCTTTGCGGTTTTATTAAAGGTTCTTTAGATGGTTTCAGCTGCAACAACATAAACAAACACCCAAACTTAAAGTGATACTGCAACCAAATATCAAAAATACTTCATGATTTACTCACCCTCAAGCAATTCGACATACATATGTCCATCATCTTTCAGACAAACACATTTGGAGTTATTTTAGTAAATGTCCTTGCTTTTCCAAGCTTATAATGGAAGAAAACAGGGAACAGGGATCAACTTCTGACTTTAAAGACTAATAAAGTGCATTTATCCTTCACAGACATAATTCAAACAGCTCTAAGGGGTTAATAAAGGCTTTTTACGGGTAATTAATGCGATATTGTTAGAAACATATCCATATTTAAACTGTATAAAGATCAACACAAAAACCCTATACACTTTAACTATTTATTGACAACAGCAGTAAATACTGTTAAGACATGTTCATGAATTTTACTGTAAACTTGTTTATGCAGGTTGTTTTATAAGCTTGATCACGGTTTCTTTTAAAAGTGATATAAGACTTCAAGGCTTTTAAGACTTTTACTGACAAATGTCAAGAGGGCATTATTGTTGCCCAAAGTAGCCTACATTAATATGATGTGTGAACCTCTCCGCTCGCGGGTTTCCTTTGACTTGTGACAAAACGGGTGCATGTGCATTCAGGTATGCACTATGAATTTCTCTCTGCTCTTGCCCAGGGAGTGTACACACACTTAAATCTCTTCAATCACTTCCATGCAATTGTTTTATCTTTCCCGAAGTGACTGCGTCCAGTGCATTCGCAAATACATCAGCGCTCGAGCTCTCTATGGTAGGCTAAATAACCCCTACTGTATGTTGCGCTGGGTGCAGGGAGTGCTCATGGGAGTTGTAGTTTCCCAGTGTTGCATTATACATTGTTTATTATTTCACATAACATTTAAGAAAACTACAATAAAACATTTATTCAACCTGCCAAAGTGGCTAGTGGTAATCTGAAGGGCGATTTATAGTTGTGCGTAGGTCCTACGGCGTAGCTACGGCGTAGGCTATCCGTAGCCTGTGCATAGCTCTGCGTAGCCTGACGCGCACCTCACAAAATTTCTAACAGCGCGTCGGCTCTACGCGGACCGTAAGCGTTGTGATTGGTCCACCAGAACCCCTCCCGTCAGGTAAAAAAAACTGCGTCATAGGTATTTCCGTTTGAGACGGTGAAAACAAAGATGAGCCAAGTTGAGGAGTGATTTAACTCAAACTGAAACATAAGTTGCTGTTTATTTACTTCCATCATTGCTGGTCTTCTCAAATTATACACAACAAGTTGCTATTTCTTCTTCGTTTGTGGGTTAGCTTCTTCTTCTGTGACGACTTCTGCTGCTACTGTGGTTACACGCGTGATTACTGCCAACCAGCGGTTTCGCGTGTGTTTGCACGTCGACGCGGACGGCGACGCACAAGTATAAATGAAAATCGACGCGGAACCTACGCCGTAGGACCTACGCACGACTATAAATCGCCCTTTACACGCCACAACAGAAATTTACCCGCATTTGGGTTGGTGGGTGTTAATGTATGTATGTTGGTGCGTTTCCTGAAAGCATCGTTAGCCAACTACTGTCGTAAGTTTCGTCGTTACTGACAAAGTTCAACGATTTGGTGTTGCTCGAAACCATAGTTCAAACGATCATTCGCAAGCTGCATCAAAAACTTGTGTGCTTTGAACGGCAGCTCTTCACCTGTTGTTAGAATCATCGTTCCTTGTTATTATAATATGTAGACTAAATAAAATAAGCAAAAAACATGTAGTACATTCTATATCCATCATTCTAAATATATAAAAAATTTATTTTACGTCTTTAAGTTTGTAAACAGAATGAAAGCGCTGCATTTGAAAACTGCGCATGTGCACAGTAATATGAGCTTTAAGACCCTGGGGAATCCCTGTGAAGAGTGACGTAAGAGGGAACTTGAATTGAATGTCTTGAAAATAAACAACAGATAACTAAATCACAGTAACAAAATCAGTCTTCAGATGCAATATATGTTATTTAGCGCAATAATCTGACATTAAATCGATTTGCACAGATTAATTAGTACTTCACTTCCCACGTGACATCATCAACTATGATGTTAAACCAACATGGTTTAAACTACGCATGGGCGACAAAGTTCCTGTGCTTTCGGGAAACAGTCATGACAAGCTAGTTAGTTTCTCCAACTATGCATCATACTATGGTGGTTCAGCAGCGAGTTACGTCGTTGTTCGGGAAATGCAGACCAGAAGTTCATTTCGGTTCAGGCGCGTAACCGCCACAACGCGTAGGCATCAATGAAACAAGACTCATATTTAACCTGTGTTCTCCCTAAATTGTATTGTAGCTGTAGACAGGAATGGGTTATTTATGGACTTTTTTTATCTTTTGTTTATTACAAAATTTAGTGATTACTCAAGTGGGTTTATGACATTGTATAATACTTGTTGGGACTGGACTAGTTATTATCTGTAAATTATTAATGATTATTCAATTGTTACATTTATTTTTTATTGTTGTCTATTATAGTTTTGATTATTGTAATAGTCTCCCTTAGTAGCCTATTATTTGGATAAAATTGGGTTTCTAAATGTTTTTTTTTTCATCTGGCATATCATATAATGTCTATTATCTGGAAGTGGGTGTTACAGAAGGTCATGTGTTCTGGATGAGTGAACATCATGTGATTAAACATATAACTATTATGTGTATAATTAAAGGGATAGTTCGCTCAAAAATAAAAAAATTCTGTTATCATTTACTCACTCTTATGTTGTTACGAATTATTATTACAAATGTCTGTATACATTTCTGTGTTCTAATGAACACAAAGGGAGATATTTTAAGGAATGTTTGTAACCAAACCAATCAGAAGCCCCATTGACATCCATTGCTTCATTTTATGCTCAGAATCACACATTGTAAATTAAATTGTTTACCAAAAACTGCAAACATGTCTCAGAATCAACAACGCTATTTCACGAGAATTCGTACATATTTCTCGAGTTGGCAAATTCATATTAATTCATATGACAACATTCATAGATTTTTGTACGATTTGCCTTGACCCCTGTGACATTGGGGTTATGAGCGGGGTTAGGGGTTAGGTTTCTTTATTGTTTTTTATGAGAATCGTAGGTTTTTGCACAATTCACTTTGTATGAATTTATACAAGTTAGCCAACTCGTAAAATATTTACGAATTCTCGTGAGATCAGGCTGGAATCAACTACTTACACAAATGTTCTCTTCCAACAGAAACATTCAGTCAGTCATAAAAACACTAACTTTTGCTTAGAAAAAAACAACACTCTAACAATGAAACTCTCATCAATAATATAAGTATAGCATACAGTATGGTGTGGTGGGAAAGTATTGTGATGACAATTGCATACATTTCTGAATAGGATATTTTAGAGAGTTAGCAAAAAAAACACATAGGTCCAAAAAAAAAGTATGCCAGCAAAAGCCCCTTGGGGAAAACTAGTCGAGTCCGAACAGAGCTTCCGTGCAGGTGCCCTCCCCCAATTTGTCCTGACATCTCACAGTGTCATTGCTGTTGCTGTCAACACTTTTAAATAAAGATGCTGTTTAATGTATGTGATCTTTCAGAGGGTCAATTTACATTCAGACAGGGCAGCACAAATAAGAGCATATTATGAAATGTGAGCCTAAGACAGGTGTACAGTAAACTCTGCTGAAAGTCAAGCTAGATCTCTCAACAAGACATTAAATACAAGATCATAGAAAACATGGAAAATTATTATTTTTTTCAATCGTTGCTCTTATGTTCTTTTAGAAATTGAAATCTTGCATTCACCACATTGTTAAAAAGAGCCACCTTACCTCTCTGAATTTGTTGGATGGAAGCAGAATATTCCTAATGTCTCGATCACCTCAGAGTTTACAGGAATTCATCCACCTGTAATGAATAAATGACAAAATAATTATATCTATATTGCAATATATTGCAATGTCTTCCAGTGTGATTTTAACTCTTAGAAAAGAGTTTATTTGTACTTCAAAGATACCAAATGTATAGATAGCTTATGGACCTTTTTAAATGGTACCGCCCAAGTTTCAGCTTTGTACCATTTTTTTCTAAGAGTGTACAAAAACTATAATTATTGATTTATTTATTTGTTCCATAGAAGAAAGTCATACAGGTTTTAAATGACAATAGGATAAATGAAGAGAAATTTTTAATTTTTAAAAAAAAACTATTCCTTGAAACTAACTGTAATTGTATTTTTGCACAAATCCTGTGTTTTTATTCAGTGCAACATCCACGTGGTTGTGAAATCTCCATGAATCCATATAGAGAGAGGGTAAATACAGTTGTCAGCTAGTTTTAATTGAATGTTACTGTCTGAGTTTGAAAGCTTTGACATTTGATTAAAGAGCGTTTATGCCAGTCTACTGCACTCACGAGAGGCTGCCTCTTATTCTCATGCAGTCTGACAATGAATGTGATAGATGTGATATTTTTGTGTTTTTCTGCTTTTTCTGTGTTTGACTGGATGGTCAAAAATACAGATGATGAGCAAACACGACGAAAACCCAACTTCAAATTTAATAATGTTTTACCGCATTCACAGAACGATGACTGCAAATAGAAATTTGCAGTGCAATAAATCTGGAGTAATTTGTCATAGATTTTGCAATCTGTTATTCATTAAGTCAACATGAAACAGGCTTGCATTTTACTTGCATTATGTGATGTAATTCTAATTGAAACAAGATATTGAACAAAGGGAAATAATGTAGGGCGGGACGTATTCTTTTCAATAGGAATTGATTGGCTAATGAAAATGGTTTACCGTATATGATGACAAATGGTGTATGATGTCATCACCCAAAAAGCAAAGCTGACATTTTTTGCAATTTAATAAACAAATTTTTAATGATGTTAACCATCATGTGTAAGTGCTAAAACCAAAGCGTCACCTCTGACCTCTCTGCGGCATTAATCTGTGAACAGATGAAGAAGTGAAGCTATAAAGGTTGTGGCAGATACCTCTTCAACAAGCTGTCTACAACTGTCCAAAGCACTTGAAGGTCATTAATGCTGAGGTGATCTATGGCCTGGCAAACACAGGTTGAAACATAAAGACAGGCTTGGGGATTGAAGACCTGCTGGTCAATCTGCTTGGGCGTCTGGAAACTACGGAGGAGGTCTGGTGTGTATGTGCGCGGATGAAAGGATTTCCATGGAGGTAAAAGAACCGGGCCAAATTACAGGAAAAAGCAAAGAGAGCAAAAAAAAAACGAGTTGAAAGATGAAGATAGAAGAGAGAGAGAGATCTGCTGGCTGTGCGTCTGTGGTTTAGGAGGTGTGGAGTGGTCTTTGGGGAAGGAAGGGTCTACTCATTACATTATTGATTAGAAACTGGACTAACAGCTGTGGGCCATAAGGCTTTGCCTTAGCCCATGCCTGGTTAAAACTGCTCAAACTCATTCACGGTCCGTTCTCGTGAAGAGATCTATAAAGTTCTCCCTGAGGTTCATTTGATCTCCGAGAGGAGGAGAAATCCATTTAAATCATCTCCCAGATTAAATGATGCCAATGAAAGACATTATGGGTAGAGAGGATACATATTACATCTCATATTGGTTTGGACAGTGCTGTCTACACACGCACCGTACATTTAGATATCAGATGGTGTTATATTTAGCCACAACGGGTGTGGTTTACATTTCCATTTAGGCTTTTAGCAGATGCTTTTTGTGTGTGCATGCATGGACAAGAACAATTGCAAATATATGCAACCCACTGTTAAAATGGCTGGGTTATTTTTAAACCATGCTGGGTAAATATTGGACAGAACACATGATAGGTTAAAAAGTACACAATGCTGGGATAAAAATTAGGTTAAAACAACCCAGCATTGGGTCAATTTTAGCCCAGCAATGTGTTCTGTCCAATACTTCCCCAAAATAACCCAGACATTTTTACAGTGTACCTAAAGGGCCTTATGCATTCAAACTATATATTTTTTCAGTATGTGCACTACCACAAAAATGGTCCCTAGCTGTCAATGGGGTGGTACATATTGGTACCTAAGGATGCATATTAGTACCTCAAGGGTGCATATTGGTACCAAAGGATTTATATTTGTACCTCAAGGGTGCATATTGGTACCGAAGGATGCATATTAGTACCTCAAGGGTGCATAATGGTACCTAAGGATTTATATTAGTAACTCGAGGGTGCATATTGGTACCAAAAGGATGCATATTAGTACCTCAAGGGTGCATATTGGTACCAAAGGATGCATAATAGTACATCAAGGATGTATATTGGAACCAAAGGATGCATATTAGTACCTCAAGGGTGCATATTGGTACCAAAGGATGCATATTAGTACCTCAAGGGTGCATATTGGTACCAAAAGGATGCATATTAGTACCTCAAGGGTGCATATTGGTACCAAAGGATGCATAATAGTACATCAAGGGTGCATATTGGAACCAAAGGATGCATATTAGTACCTCGAGGGTGCATATTGGTACCAAAGGATGCATATTAGTACCTCAAGGGTGCATATTGGTACCAAAGGATTTATATTAGTACCTCGAGGGTGCATATTGGTACCAAAGGATGCATATTAGTACCTCAAGGGTGCATATTGGTACCAAAGGATTTATATTAGTACCTCGAGGGTGCATATTGGTACCAAAGGATTTATATTAGTACCTCGAGGGTGCATATTGGTACCAAAGGATGCATATTAGTACCTCAAGGGTGCATATTGGTACCAAAGGATGCATATAGGTACCGAAGGATGCATATTAGTACCTCAAGGTTGCATATTGGTACCAAAGGATGCATATTAGTACCTCAAGGGTGCATATTGGTACCGAAGGATGCATATTAGTACCTCATGGGTGCATATTGGTACTGAAGGATGCATATTAGTACCTCAAGGGTGCATATTGGTACCAAAGGATGCATATTAGTACCTCAAGGGTGCATATTGGTACCAAAGGATGCATATTAGTACCTCAAGGGTGCATATTGGTACCTCAAGGGTGCATATTGGTACCAAAGGATGCATATTAGTACCTCAAGGGTGCATATTGGTACCAAAGGATGCATATTAGTACCTCAAGGGTGCATATTGGTACCAAAGGATTTATATTAGTACCTCGAGGGTGCATATTGGTACCAAAGGATGCATATAAGTACCTCAAGGGTGCATATTGGTACCAAAGGATGCATATTAGTACCTCAAGGGTGCATATTGGTACCAAAGGATGCATATTAGTACCTCGAGGGTGCATATTGGTACCAAAGGATGCATATAAGTACCTCAAGGGTGCATATTGGTACCAAAGGATGCATATTAGTACCTCAAGGGTGCATATTGGTACCAAAGGATGCATATTAGTACCTCGAGGGTGCATATTGGTACCAAAGGATGCATATAAGTACCTCAAGGGTGCATATTGGTACCAAAGGATGCATATTAGTACCTCAAGGGTGCATATTGGTACCAAAGGATTTATATTAGTACCTCGAGGGTGCATATTGGTACCAAAGGATGCATATTAGTACCTCAAGGGTGCATATTGGTACCAAAGGATGCATATAGGTACCGAAGGATGCATATTAGTACCTCAAGGTTGCATATTGGTACCAAAGGATGCATATTAGTACCTCAAGGGTGCATATTGGTACCGAAGGATGCATATTAGTACCTCAAGGTTGCATATTGGTACCAAAGGATGCATATTAGTACCTCAAGGGTGCATATTGGTACCGAAGGATGCATATTAGTACCTCATGGGTGCATATTGGTACTGAATGATGCATATTAGTACCTCAAGGGTGCATATTGGTACCAAAGGATGCATATTAGTACCTCAAGGGTGCATAATGGTACCTAAGGATTTATATTAGTAACTCGAGGGTGCATATTGGTACCAAAAGGATGCATATTAGTACCTCAAGGGTGCATATTGGTACCAAAGGATGCATAATAGTACATCAAGGGTGCATATTGGAACCAAAGGATGCATATTATTACCTCAAGGGTGCATATTGGTACCAAAGGATGCATATTAGTACCTCAAGGGTGCATATTGGTACCAAAGGATGCATATAGGTACCGAAGGATGCATATTAGTACCTCAAGGTTGCATATTGGTACCAAAGGATGCATATTAGTACCTCAAGGGTGCATATTGGTACCGAAGGATGCATATTGGTACCTCATGGGTGCATATTGGTACTGAAGGATGCATATTAGTACCTCAAGGGTGCATATTGGTACCAAAGGATGCATATTAGTACCTCAAGGGTGCATATTGGTACCAAAGGATGCATATTAGTACCTCAAGGGTGCATATTGGTACCAAAGGATGCATATTAGTACCTCAAGGGTGCATATTGGTACCAAAGGATGCATATTAGTACCTCAAGGGTGCATATTGGTACCGAAGGATGCATATTAGTACCTCAAGGTTGCATATTGGTACCAAAGGATGCATATTAGTACCTCAAGGGTGCATATTGGTACCGAAGGATGCATATTAGTACCTCAAGGGGGCATATTGGTACCAAAGGATGCATATTAGTACCTCAAGGGTGCATATTGGTACCAAAGGATGCATATAGGTACCGAAGGATGCATATTAGTACCTCAAGGTTGCATATTGGTACCAAAGGATGCATATTAGTACCTCAAGGGTGCATGTTGGTACCGAAGGGTGCATGTTGGTACCGAAGGATGCATATTAGTACCTCAAGGGTGCATTTTGGTACTGAAGGATGCATATTAGTACCTCAAGGGTGCATATTGGTACCAAAGGATGCATATTAGTACCTCAAGGGTGCATATTGGTACCAAAGGATTTATATTAGTACCTCGAGGGTGCATATTGGTACCAAAGGATTTATATTAGTACCTCGAGGGTGCATATTGGTACCAAAGGATTTATATTAGTACCTCGAGGGTGCATATTGGTACCAAAGGATGCATATTAGTACCTCAAGGGTGCATATTGGTACCAAAGGATTTATATTAGTACATCAAGGGTGCATATTGGTACCAAAGGATGCATATTAGTATCTCAAGGGTGCATATTGGTACCAAAGGATGCATATTAGTACCTCAAGGGTGCATATTGGTACCAAAGGATGCATATTAGTACCTCAAGGGTGCATATTGGTACCAAAGGATGCATATTAGTACCTCAAGGTTGCATATTGGTACCAACGGATGCATATTAGTACCTCAAGGGTGCATATTGGTACCAAAGGATTTATATTAGTACCTCGAGGGTGCATATTGGTACCGAAGGATGCATATTAGTACCTCAAGGGTGCATATTGGTACCAAAGGATTTATATTAGTACATCAAGGGTGCATATTGGTACTGAAGGATGCATATTAGTACCTCAAGGGTGCATATTGGTACCAAAGGATGCATATTAGTACCTCAAGGGTGCATATTGGTACTGAAGGATGCATATTAGTACCTCAAGGGTGCATATTGGTACCAAAGGATGCATATTAGTACCTCAAGGGTGCATATTGGTACCAAAGGATGCATATTAGTACCTCAAGGGTGCATATTGGTACCAACGGATGCATATTAGTACCTCAAGGGTGCATATTGGTACCAAAGGATTTATATTAGTACCTCAAGGGTGCATATTGGTACCAAAGGATGCATATTAGTACCTCAAGGGTGCATATTGGTACCAAAGGATGCATATTAGTACCTCGAGGGTGCATATTGGTACCAAAGGATGCATATTAGTACCTCGAGGGTGCATATTGGTACCAAAGGATGCATATTAGTACCTCAAGGGTGCATATTGGTACCAAAGGATGCATATTAGTACCTCAAGGGTGCATATTGGTACCAAAGGATGCATATTAGTACCTCAAGGGTGCATATTGGTACCAAAGGATGCATATTAGTACCTCAAGGGTGCATATTGGTACCAAAGGATTTATATTAGTACCTCAAGGGTGCATATTGGTACCAAAGGATGCATATTAGTACCTCAAGGGTGCATATTGGTACCAAAGGATGCATATTAGTACCTCAAGGGTGCATATTGGTACCAAAGGATGCATATTAGTACCTCAAGGGTGCATATTGGTACCAAAGGATGCATATTAGTACCTCGAGGGTGCATATTGGTACCAAAGGATGCATATTAGTACCTCAAGGGTGCATATTGGTACCAAAGGATGCATATTAGTACCTCAAGGGTGCATATTGGTACCAAAGGATGCATATTAGTACCTCAAGGGTGCATATTGGTACCAAAGGATGCATATTAGTACCTCAAGGGTGCATATTGGTACCAAAGGATGCATATTAGTACCTCAATGGAACTTTTTGAAGGGTACTGACCCAGTGACAGCTATAAGGACAGTGTGTGATGTGTATTTTACGAGATGGGAAATACGCATGAACTTGTATGAAGTGAATCGTAGAAAAATGAATGATTATTAGAATAAAAATTATAATGATAGCCCACCTCTTACCCCTACACTAAACCTAGCATAGGGGAGGGGAGAAAGCAAATTGTACAAAAATGTATACATTTGGCCATACGAATTTATATGAATTAGCCACCTCTTAAAATAGCTTTGAATTGCCATGAGACTGCTGATGTTTTTTTTTTGTAGCATTCACAGAAGCAGTCAGAGTTAAAATTCATTTTAATATCCACTTAAACGTTTTTAATCAAATTCCTCTAAGACACAAGTATCTAAGCAAAGCAGATAACCTACAGTACAGAAGCTGAACAATTGCACCGTTTGTATTTTCTTCTCTAAGATCTGAGGTATAAGCAAACCATCTGAGATGAGATGTAATTAATGACAATGATTAATGTAACCGAGAACTCCATGAGCGACCTCAGAACAATAAAACTGCTCTCTGGACAGCTACACATTTGTGAGCGCGTGTGTGTTTGCTTTACGCCCTTGGCCCTTTTCCCTGTACTCAGCAGACAGAGCCGAAAGATAATGCTGCGGGTGTCACAAGGACATTTCTCTGCACCATCTCTGGCATCTGCCGCTGTACTGCTGTCATACAAGTCTCACGGCCCAACCCCAGAGACCTGTGTACTACAGCTCTGTAGGGTCACACACACATGCACCAATACAACATATGCATGCACACATACACGAAGAGAGAGAGAGAGAGACCCTCCCAAAAGTCTGAATGCACGAGGCCTTTTAAATCCTGGGCGTTTGTGTAGCCACACTAAAGTGTGTGTGTGTGTGTTTAGTTCACAGAGTAATCCCTCTGTAAACGTGTTGAAATAGGATTTCACAGTAATACTGAACACCATTTGTTCTCTTAGTTCAACATTATACTTCCCCTCTGATATTTACGCATTTAAATTCAGCATCTAAACACAAAAGCTGCTTTTGACTGCAAAATTTTCCTTCATCTTTTAAGACTTCCTAACACATTTTTATAGTATATATATATTTTTTTTGCTTTTTTAAGATGTCTTAACTGTCCAACACAACCCAGACATCTAGGCTAAAACAAGACAAAATGTAATAAATTGAAATAAAATAAAAAAACAAACCCAAACCCCTTGTAATCCCTGACCTTGCTTTGATGATGGGATATCATAGATCTCACTAGGTATTTTGGACAGAACGACATATAACCAAATTCAAGTTTACTTTGGCTAGAAGTATTATTTTGGCCTAATATAGCTTAAATATTTTGAGTCTAAATCAAGATGGGAAAATGACGGCTATTGATTGCTGGATAATGCTATTTATGGATATGCACAATTGTATAACATTCAACACAAAGAAAATGACCCTAAAATAGACCACAACTATTTAACCTAACCTGGTATATCTGGTGCATAATTTAACTTTATATGGAGTTAACTATTTTCTCTATGAAACTGCAATTAGTTAGCATATTATAAGTGTGTAATGCATTTATCATGCATTCATCTTTTAAGACCTACAGAGTTTCTCTTTTTTATCTAGTTGTAACATCCTTTAGTTCAGCATTAGTTGCCCAAAAAACTGTAATTCTGACTGTGTCTAAGGTTTAATAGACTTATTTATTTATTTCTAGGAAAACTGTCAACTTTCAGAGTGTCCAGCAGGTGGAGACTGTTCTTCTTTTTCAACAGCTCACAGCTAAACACAAATGTATGATGTCAAGATCGTTTGATTCCTTACAACACAAATATTCTTTTTTTGCTTTAACTTTAAAATTAAATCAAAACTTATATATATTTATGAATATCCTCTAAATTAGAATTTTCTATTCAAAATAAAAATCTGTATTTAACCTGTGTATGTTTTTTCATAAATAATAATACTTATAGATTTGTTATTATTATTATTATTGTTGTTATTATTATTATTACTAATGTTGTTGTTGTTTTTACATGATGTTGTTGTTCTTTATGTGTTTTTATTCCACTCTGATTTGAGTTACTTTCATGTAACTAAGAAAATAAATAACCAAAAAGCTCAGTCATACTCATAACCATCCCAAGGGTATTTTGTATCCAGTCCTCTTATAAGAGGTCACATTTCCCAGAATCCCGTTTACATTCCAGTGTCACAAAAGCAATGCACTGCAATTTCCCAACCCATAATCCCCCTCTGGTCAACTGGAATGGAATGACCTTTTCTGACGATTGGCTTGCACCTTCATTATAAAAGATGACAATCAAAATCTCAGGCACTTCTTATAGACATTCAGGATATGCAGCTCTCAGTCCCAGAGCGACAGAGAAAGAGAGAAAGACTGGACTCTTCTCTGAATGTGTGTCTGTGGACTGTGGTCACAGTGGGCGAGAGAAATCCTCTTAAGAAGACACTTTCCTTTTCAATCTCTCTCTCTCTCTCTCTCTCTCTCTCTCTCTCTCTCTCTCTCTCTCTCTCTGAGGGTCTTTCCAGACCACCTTTTCTCTCTGCTGCTAATGTAACAATGCTCTCTGTGATTTCACCAACCACAAAGTGCTGTGTGTGTGTTTGTGTGTGAGTGCTTTCTTTGCCTGACCTCACCTATGGAGTTGAGTTTAGTTGGCACATTACTTTAGACTCATACATACACACATGCACACTTTCTCTCAAAAACAACATGTTTGTCCTTTAATAATTCTAGAAAAACTTATTTTTGATGAAAATTCATTAAATTAAAAAACAGTGAAACAATGAAACCGTTACAGTACTTTTAGGGTTGGGATTAAGGTTAGGATTAGAGTTTGGCCTAAAATGTAAGATTAGTTGCATGCAATTATGCATATTTTATTGTTATTACTATATAATACTTACATATAACATGTTTAACAAAGACACTTTCAAATAAATTGTTACCAAACAAAAAAACATTTTGATAAAAACATAAACGAAGCCTAACTCAAACCATTTAAGTAAACCGGTTGCATTAGACCATTTAAGTTTTAAAACACATACATTTAAGTACTGTGAACTTGAGTAATTTGCAATTATGCACTTTTATTTAAGTAGTGTGAATTTAAATATAAGTGCATAACTGCATATGACTCAATTTGTTTAAGTTCACAGTACTCAAATGTATGTATTTTAGAACTAATGCAACCGGTTTTCTTAAATTGTTTGAGTTGAGTTAACTTTTAGATTTTATAATTACATTTTTAAACCACTAAACTCTTTTCTTAACCTTTAAATCAAAATTAAAAAACCTAATCACAACAATAGAAGAATCAACGAAGAAATACCCTTTGTGACTGTGACTGATCCTTTAAACTCTCTCTGGTAAGACTGAATCAGTCTGAGCTAAACCACTAAAAGCTTTATTGATAGATTTCATGCTTATTCAATTTAATTGATCTCTGGAGTGCCGGGAGCTCACTATGTTTACAGACATTAGAAAATAATGACATGGGCATTTATTTCTGTTTAAAAGAAAGCATATAGAAAAAAGCTTTAAAATATTATTACTAGACCAACATATTTGTTTTTCTAAACCATAATAAAGTGAGGCTAGGCCACAATGACAATAATTTACACACATAAACAATAAAATATGCAGCATCTTTTGTCAAAACAACATTAGTCTCACCCCATGGCGTCAATATTTGACGACACTTGACCATTCGTCAATATGTGACGCGGAGGGTATACCTTTCGCGTCATTTTTTGACGAACTGGGGACTTCAATACTATTACGTCCGTTGCATTCTCTTCTCCTATTTTCTTACCATTTTCGAGTCGGTTTAGGGTTAGATTACGCAAAATTAAACAGTGTACGCAAAATTAAACAGTGTACGCGAAATTAAACAGTTGTCACCTGGCGTTGGGGTTAGAAACAGTTGTCACCTGGCGTTGGGGTTAGAGTTAGGTTTGGGTAGGGATGTCATTATGTAAATCTAACCCTAAACCGACGCGAAATTGGTAAGAAAATAGGAGAAGAGAATGCAACGGACGTAATAGTATTGAAGTCCCCAGTTCGTCAAAAAATGACGCGAAAGGTATACCCTCCCCGTCACATATTGACGAATGGTCAAGTGTCGTCAAATATTGACGACATGGGGTGAGACTGTGTTACAATATATACTGTATATATTATTATTATTAAATTACATATGTTAAACAATTTCAACTTGTTTTTATAAGTTATGTCAACTTATTCTTCTTATCTTAGTGAAACACACTTACTGTATCTTACTGTTTCTGTATAACTCAGAGCATTGTGTTTGCAGTGCAAAAGGTCATGGGTTTGGACCCAGGGAACACAAATACTGATAAAAATATAGAGTTGTAATGCACTGTAAGTCGCTTTGGATAAAAGCATATGCCAAATGCATAAACATCATAACTTTAGGTAGAATTGACTTTGACAACTTGGCAAGTGTAGCCTACTTATAAAAACATTGCTTTCAACAAAGCTTGTTCACACAAGATGCTTTAGACAGACATGGTAAAAGATGGTAATATGTTCAATTTGTCAAGAAATTGAAGTGTACAAATAACACTTTACTTAACAAGGTTTTGTTCATTTATATTACGCAACATATGAGCTAACAACGATGTTTAAAACCAATATAATAATTTATTCATGTTATAATTACAGTGTGCTTCAACAGATAAAGCTCGATCTTAAATATGTATTATTGAATTGGTAACACTTTACAATAAGGTTGTTTTTGTTAACAATTAGTTAATGAATGATCTAACAATGAACAATACTTCTATAGCATTTATTAATCTTAGTTCATGTTCATATACTAATACATTTACAAAATCAAGCCTTGTAACTGGTAATATTAATGAATGCACCATGAACTAACATGAATGACTGTATTGACATTAATCAACATTAACAAACATTAATACATAAACCAGGGGCATTGCACAAGATCTCGGGCCCCATGCATAGGCAGTCCTGATGGCCCCCCATCCCCATAATATATTCCAGACTTTACAAGGGCCCTCTCTTTCTTTGGGGCCCTGGTAATCAGTACTGGTTTGTACCCCCAGTCCGACGCCCCCTATATTGTTCATTTGTTTGTTCATGTTAGTTAATGCATTCACTATTTTGTCCATTTGATTTTAATTCTTTTTATTTCTCTTGTTTTTATTCTTATTTTTAACTTTTTTATACTTTTATTCCAGTTTTATTATTTTTTCACACATTTAAACAATTTTTATTAAAATCACATTTATTTTATTTTAATTCATATTTTAAATTCATGTATCTTTGATTTTTTGTTTTTTGTTTTTCTCATTTCTATGTAAAGCACTTTGAATGACCTCTGTGTATGAAATGTGCTCTACAAATAAACTTGCCTTGCCTTGCCTAATGTTTTCTACAACCTTATTGAAAAATTTTTACCATTAAATTACATAAATCAAGATTATCATCAAGTATCACGGTTAATAAATTGTGTAGCAGCATTGTTTACTGTAAGTTCATGTTAACTAATGTTGGCAGCTGACGGTAACAAATGTAAAGTGTTATCTGCAAATCAATGAAAATCTTTAGATTATGTGAATTTTTAATAAGATCTCTAGAAGAAGCAGGATGATTAGTGAAAATGACTTCATGTAGTTGTAATAGATGTGATTTTACACATGATTTAATCTACAGTATGTGATTTCATGAAACACCCAAAACACAAGCTGCTTGCAGTAGAGAACAGAGCTGTACTGTATTGAGTGGTCAATCAGGATGGGGTCTCCAGAGGACTCAAGGTTTGTGAGAAATCAGCCGAAACAACAGATCGCTGGTAAAGCCTTTATTAGAAATGACAAATAATGTTGAATGCTAGAGCACAACATGTTTCTCTGTCTTTGAGTTAAGTGTTTTTTTATTATTTTTTTATTAATTTACAAAAAGCTCTTAAACTTTATTTTGTCCATTTCTGAGTTTACAGTATAAAGCACCATCGTCTGTTTGGAAAAGAGCAGCCAACTTTATTTCATTCACTGAAGAGAAAGACATAATTTAATGGTCAACCATATGTGTGCTTTTAAAAGTCGACTTAATGAGCTATGAGTTCATTTACACATTTGTATTTTTACATATACGCACATACATGCATGTATTAATAATTCTTCTCTTCTAGGAAATCTAAATAAATAAATAAAGCTATGACTCTTATTTGCACTCAAAAGATTTTTTTCCAGTTAAAAGGAC
The DNA here is from genome assembly GCF_030506205.2 of Paramisgurnus dabryanus. Taxonomy (NCBI): domain Eukaryota; kingdom Metazoa; phylum Chordata; class Actinopteri; order Cypriniformes; family Cobitidae; genus Paramisgurnus; species Paramisgurnus dabryanus. The sequence goes on along the minus strand of NC_133349.1, from coordinate 29,164,817 downwards.
TGTCAATAAAAGACTAGTAGGTTAATGTCTGTGACATTAGGAGAAAGGTAAATATTTGAAAATGAAACATAAATGTATAGATGACTCAAGAGTGTGAAAGCTGATGTTTTGCATCTGCACTAGAATCCCAGAGAACTACATCTGCCATCTCTCCACACATCTAATGCTGGGTTCAAGAGGAAGATAGCACAGTTGTTGGCGATTACAACAAAAATTCAAGTGCATACATACACAAAGAGGAGATATATAGGACATACATTATTAAAGTGATACTTCAGCCAAATATGAAAATTACAGTGTCAGGATTGCAGGAAGAACCCAAATGCAGACGGAGATGGAAGGGTTAACAAAAGACTTTAATTGTGAAAACACAAGACAAAACAATAGCCCACGTGGGGGCCAAACCCATCAACAGGGGATATACACTTAACAGAGACTTTTTACTAAACTTCACGAACAACTAGACAGATTAAAACTAGACTTGACTTCTTGACGAACATGACCGGCAAACACACACGGTACAAAATGATCCTGCACAGAACAAAGGAAACAGTGACATTAAATAAGGAAAACCAAACAAGATAACAAGGAGGGAACAGGTGATGGGAATTAACTAATGATTAACAATAAGCAGGAGAACGAGGGGGCGGGGACAAGAGACAAGACACCGGAGCACACTACCTAAACCAAAGGCCATGAGCTACCACACCAAACATGGGCACTGCCACGATCCTGCCACATGAACTATGAATCACTATGACAGGAAGGCAGGACCATGACACACTGTACTGTGCAAAAGTCTTAGGCCACCACTGTTTTTAATACTATATACACATGTCCTGTATTTCTGGATGTATTCTATTAAGAGATTGAGAAACAATTATATATCATCACTATAAAATCCAAAAACAATCAATCTAATTGTGGCATTAAGACTTTTGCACGGTACTGTATGTCCATCATCTTTCAGACGAACACATTTTGAGTTATTTTAGTAAATGTCTTTGCTCTTCAAAGCTTTATAACGGAAAAAACAGGGTTCAGAGAACATCGTCTCACTTTAAACTCCAAAAAGTGCATTCATCCTTTTACATAAGTAACCCACACAGGGGTTAATGTAGGTCTTTTGCAGGTAATGAATGTGATTTTCTAAGAAAAATATCCATATTTTAAAATTTATAAACTGTAATAACTAGCTTCCGAGTGTTAATAACGAGCGTTGGTTGCCATCTGTACAGGGCCGGCGTCAAGGGGGTCATTCGCGGGCCATGCCCCCCAAACAGGTTGTTGTGCCCCCCCCACAGTTTTTTATTTATTTAATATATATCAAAAATAATTAAAATAAATTACACATTGAATGTCTCATGACTTTTAATGTAATCAAATGATGAAAATATATTTGATATATGTTTTTTTTATTTTTATTAAAATAGACCAGTTTCTATGATTGGTATTGCGGAGTCTCATGCAGTTTTATGTCTTTAGCATATTAATGTGACTTGATACTAGAAACGTGTTTTTTCACAGCATTTTATGGATCGTGTAAAATATGGATATTAGAACATTTAGAATGAACCAGCAACCGCCTGCTCCATCTGACTTCATGCAAACACCGATTGGCTCACACTCGGAGATTAGAGGTCGAAGTGGAATTTTCAAATCTACAGGACACTGTTTTAAGGAAGTTTAATGTTCGCACATGCCGCCTTTAGCTTTTTTAAAGGTAAGTTAGCGTTGTTTTAATTTACGTAAGCTTAAATGTGAAGTGTGGCTATAGACCGTTAACAGCATTGCGACTTGATTATGGTAATACTGATTAGTTTGTGATCTTCTGCACTTTATACGGGAAATGAGCTGACAGTCTGAACCAGTTGTATGAGTGTGTGCTTGCACTGTATTTGTTGTTTTAATGCCTTGATTTTGCAAGTTATTGTTGCTAATTGCGTGCCCCCTGTTGGAAGCCGCGTGCCCCCCGTTAGATATGATCTGATGCCGGCTCTGTGTCGGTATTTTGCGCAGTGAATCTCGTTATAACTGCTATAAGCTTGGAAAAGCAAGAAGATTGACTAAAATATATTCAAATGTGGTTTCTGAAAGATGATGGACATATGTATCTCGGATTGCTAAAGGTAATTTTGATATTTGTCTGAAGTATCCCTTTAACCACTTGCAGAACCAACAGAAGAATGGGATCTATCTTTGATGATATGTTTTTGAAAAGCTATGTTTAAATATATGTATAGCCTCATACTGATTGTTGTTTTACTACTTTTTAGCTAAAATGTGACAAAAACAGGCCTTGTACTATTTGGCATAAGAGATTTATAAGTCATTAATCATTATAAACGCACATGAGGGCTGAATGTTGGGATGGAACCAAACTCACCAAAAGGCAAACATCAGAAAGAATCAGATGTTCATTTATAGACTTGACTTGTTCATTATGAATCCCAGGTGCTATTTGATTAGATATGACACATTTTCCTTTAAGGTTTTTGATTGTTTTTAATTTATTGTGAGTAATAATAACATCATGCCCCTAATACAGGTCCAACACTGATGGCAAAACTTTGCTTCAGGCTCTCCCAGGTGCAGGGATACCATCAAAACTTGCATAGACAAATAGATGGAGAATTCCAACCTGTCACATCACATGCATCATAACATACAGATAGCTGCCAGATGTGTAAGAGCACGCCACCCATCACACACTTCAATAGCATGCAAAACTCTGTGAATCCCTGTTCCCATAATCCATCATTGTGAAAACAATGCAGATTTACACAAGAAACGGCATGAATCAAAACTTAATATAATATTTGTTTCTCATTACAATGAGGTCAACTTAAAGGAATGATATGACATCATGAACATTTTGACTTATAAACTGTTTATCATTTTGACGTTCAATATATCTTCTGCTAAGCAAAAAAAAAGTATGGAGAAAGAATTATAGTCTCGTGACAACAGCAGTAATTCATTAAAAACACAGCTTAGATATTTTGCAAAGTAATCACTTTACAGAAGAAAGAAAGTGATACAGGTTGGGAATTACATTTTTTATTTAAAATACTAAATGTGTGCATTTTTTAATGGGTTAACCCTATTCTTTAAATTTAAAGGGCACATATTGTGCCCATTTTTACAAGATGTAATATAAGTCTTAGATGTGCCTAGAATGTGTCTGTGAAGTTTCAGCTCAAAATACCTTAAAGATCATTCATTATACAGTAGCAAAAAAGTGTTGTTTTTATTTGTGTACCTTTACATGCAAATGAGCTACTGCTTTTGATTAAAAATAGATCTGATTTCTGACACATTTAGACAAACTTTTGGGTAAAGTTAACCAGTCAGTCAGTGGTTGTGGGTGGAGCTTTATCAGTGGTTCATGGGTCATTCTACAAAAAAGGTGGAAATGGAAATCATTTAATTTGACCCAATAACCCCATAATGATATATATTTAATATTTTTTTTCATTTTTTAAACTTTTTTTTCCTGAAAATAGCCCTGTCCATTTGATCATACATGGAAGTTGAACTGTGTACTTATTATTGAAAACCATGTTTTTTTATAAAACAAATCTAATTTATATTTACCTTTAACCCTGTATGAATTTACTACAACACTGAAATGGTAAAAATACACTATTAATATGAATAATATCAAATAAATATTTGTCCCCCAAATTTATGTCATTGGTGTTACCCTAAAGCACTTTTATTTTGAAACAATGCATCAGCTCTTTGAAGTTTTTCATGGGTCAAGAGGTCAGTGAAAGATGTGCAGTGGAGGAAGGCAAAAGGTTTGTGAGATGTCTTACCTTATTTCTCTAGAATATCATGATATATCTAAGAATTTTGAGATAAGATTTTTTGGATGTCATTAGTGTTACTCTTTTTTTTTTATAGCTGGGAGTGTTAAGATCTTTACATAAAAATGCATTATATTGAATAAGTACACACTAAAAACTCCTGGGTCAAAAACAACCCATAATGGGTTATTTTTGACCCAACTCCTGGGTTAAAAAGGGACCAACTAATTTCTGGGTTATTTCAACCCAGAAAAATGGGTTATTCTTTTTGACCCAACTTCTGGGTTAAATACCTGACCCAACTTCTGGGTTAAAATAACCCAAAATTGTAGTTAATATAACCCAACTTCTGGGTCAAAAGAACAACCCCAATATCTGGGTGGAAAAACCCAGAAATTAGTAGATCCCTTTTAACCAAAGGTCAAAGATAACCTAAATTGTGTAACTATGGCACTATGCCTTATTTCAGAAAAGAAAAATTCAGACACTTACACACTTCAAGCAGTTTTAAATTTTTATTGGATTCAATTAAATTCTATATAAAAATGCACACTTGGACCTATTTATTTTAGGTCACACTGTAATAACATTAGAAAGGAAAAATAGAATAATAAACAACTCTCAAACATTCTCTCTCAAACATTTGACAACATTCAATAATTGGATTGAACTTGAGGCTTTAAGTCTTCAAACATTGGTTGTGTGCAGCTTGAGATCTCCCAGAGGGGAACGGCTTCGATTGCTGAAGGTATTCCACCAGTGGCGGCCGGTGACTTCTTTATTCGAGGATGCTCGATGCAAAGTTCGTCACAACATGTATGTAGCTTGTCATGTGTGTGGTTTGTAATTTTAAAATATGTGTTCTGCCCATTGAGAGATCCTGTGTGCATCACGTGTCATGTCAAAATATGTTCCTGCTGCAGACGCGTTTAAAGGGTTTATGATAAAACAGATGCTCGCGTTTGCCAGATACTCGCATAATCTCATGCATAATAGGAGTTTACTGTTAAGGAAGTGTCTGGCGTGTATTTTAGAAACATGAGCGTCTCTTTTATCATAAACGGTTTTGACGCGTGTGCAGCAGGCACTTATTTTGACAAAACACGTGATGCACACAGGATCTCTCGACACGCAGGACACATATTTTGGAAAAGGGAACCACACACGTGACAATCTGAACACTTATTTTGAATTAGCGCATCTTTGGATGAGCAGTTACGAGCCGCCACTGTATTCCACCATATTTGTTCCAACCTAAAACAGACAGAGACAGAAAGATATAAAGTGAATATTGTGTAGAACGTAAATTGTAAGCAAGATAATAGACTACCAGTTTGTGTTATAATGCTGATACTAACTGTACAAGGAAGCCAAATGAGCTGTGGTTCTTAATTGGTGTCTTCATTTTGAGTGGGTACAAGAAAATGTGGGTTGAGAACCACTGAGTAATAAAACTTAACATCTTTAACTTAACTTTTTAGTCAGATTGCTACCTTAGATGGCATCGCCCAAAACTGAAATACAACTGCGAGGAACCTTGAAGTTGTTTTTTTAAACCAGGATTCACCCTTTAGCTTCCACATGAAACATGTCCCTTGTATAGCCTTCTTTCACATGAACAGTATAGTTATAGAATTAAGAATATTCTCTCTCAGAGTGGTGCTGAGAAACTGGTCCATTGTACTTACAGACATTTGGTGTATGAACGCTGTCAGGGACTCTTCAGTGGAATGCCGGATAGTCTTCTTCTCAACCCTGTAGATGGCCTGTAAATGATGACAGAATTTTCATTTTTGGGTGAACTATCCCTTTAAGCCCTATTAAAGAAAAAGTATTTCAATATTTTACTATGTTCTTACCTTAACTTAGACAAAATAATACATCCTTTTTTCTATGCATGCAGTTCATCTTTGTACAGCGCGTTATTAATGCATTTAGTCTAGCCCCATTCATTCCTTAGGATCCAAACAGGGGTGAATTTAGAAGCCACCAAGCACTTCCATGTGTTCCCTATTTAAAGACTGTTACATGAGTAGTTACACCAGTAAATATAGTGGCACTAAATATTTCTTTAAGCTGATAAAAATGAGAACTATATTGTATGGCGGAAGATCACTTAGTTTGCAGCACTTTGACCTCTGGTGCAGTAACATCATCACTCATCACACTGATTTTGAAAAAGATGAGAGAGTTCACAGGAGTGATGTTACTGCACCAGAGGTCAAAGTGCTGCAAACTAAGTGCTCTTCCGCCATACAATATAGTTCTCATTTTTTAATCCGCTTAAAATATCGTCACCTCTTATTTTGTGCCACCATACTTACTCGTGTAAATACTCATGTAACAGTCTTTAAATAGGGAAAACATGGAAGTGTTTTGTTGCTTCTAAATTCATTCCTGTTTGGATCCTAAGGAATGAATGGGGCTAGACTAAATGCTAACACATTCACGACATGCTGTACACGATGTACTGCACGCATTAAAAAGACAGGGATGTATTATTTTGTCTAAGTTGATGTAAAAACATAGTAAAATATTGAAAAACGGTGTAGTTTTCCTTTAAAGAAAAATGTTTCGGTATAGAGAGATGATATGAGGGCAATAAGAGTAAAAAGCTCACCTTAAAAATGTCTCTGTCAGCTCAAACAGCCGCCACTCAGTTAACTTATCAGTGACAAAGCTGTCCATTTAAAAAGACCTGGAGAAAACATATAGAGGTTAGCAACAATTTGAAGACTTGACCTGCTTCTTTAAATCTCACTACTTCAGCCAGTAGAGCACTGTATAATATTATAAGCATGGTGCAGCTGGTAAACATAACTCAAAGCAACGCAACGGTTTGTTTTGCCGGTTGTTGATGAGTAACAGCTGTGAGTGATCACAACACGCTTAAGCAGCCACATCACAGGATAATAAGTGAACAGTGTCCCAATGTCAAGTGAGCTAAATTCCTTACCAGTGCCCGAACCTGTGTACATGATAAACTGATTCACGACCTCGGGAGCTAGGGAACGAAGAGACACAGGGTACAGTATGCGTGTGTACCGGCGGCGCCATTTTGCGTCTGTCTGCGGCGCCGAGCGCCATGTACATAGTTTTAAATTTACACTTATTTGTCTCAAATTCGTCGTTAATGTATATACGGACTTCACCATGTGCTGTAATGTACATTAAATTTTACATTCATTTACAGAAATGAGCTACTTTCATTAAAATTGGTTGATATTGGATTTTCAGGTGATATCCTAAATTCATTCAGTTTACGGACGCTCTGAGGTAAAGTGTTCAGACTGCAGACTCAGCAACGATTGTATCATAACATAGTACTGATATATCTTAATTCCATAATGTCCTTAAACATAACAATATTGCTGGCCATAATCTGAGAAAGTGCGGGATACCTCGAGTGGTCTTATATACGGCGCGGCGCTTCTCGTCCGGTGTTCCCCCTTAACCCCCTTAACGTTGCACGAAGTCATAGCTGCCCTGTACTTATCGTATTTTTACCGGTATTATAACAATGAGATAAGCAACGGGGACATGGACACAGAAAGTTTACGTTACATTGACACTTAAAATACTTGCTTACCTTGAATACACAACGAAGAAGCCCAGGCCAAAACGGATCGATCGCGCCGCGAACTCCGGTGACAGTTATTTCAATCGACTGTTGTGAGAAAATTCCAGAACAGCGGGGGGCGGGGCGTTAACCCAGAACATGGGTTAACCTTTGAAAAATAACCCAGAAACCCAAACAACCCAGGAATTCTGATATAGTATGACTATCCAGGGCCCAGGTCAGGAAACAGACGGATCGGCTTAACCGTCCATCTGTTAGCTGCCGTGATATGTCAAGACCACTTATATCCCAGCACTTCGAGTCAATCTTACCGAAATATCAGCACATTTCAACTGTATCTGTTCCCCGAACAAATAAATACAGGGCACCGCTTGTTACATCTGGTACAAATCTGATTCAAATAAAATTAGAAAACAATACATTAACAGATGAATCTCGATTCTTAAAATTCGGCCTTCTTAACATTAGATCGCTTACCAATAAAGAACCTATTGTCAATGAAATAATTACAGACCAAAACTTAGATGTACTCTGTTTAACAGAAACCTGGCTTAAAGCAGACGACTACATTAGTTTAAATGAATCCACCCCACAAGACTATTATTATAAACACGAACCTCGATTAAAGGGGAGAGGGGGTGGTGTAGCTACAATATACAACACAATGTTTAAAGTAAACCAAAAATCTGAGCTAAAATTTAAATCATTTGAAGTAATGTTGTTAAACATGGAAATAACTGATCGTAACCACAAACAGCTTTCTTTTGCTTTAGCGACAATCTATAGACCACCGGGTCACCATGCAGATTTCCTTAATGAAATAGCAGATTTCCTATCTGAGCTTGTAGTCACTGTAGATAAAGCTCTTATTGTTGGTGATTTTAATGTCCATGTGGACAACCCAAAAGACGCATTAGGACGTGCGTTTATAGATGTTCTAAATTCTCTCAATATTAGACAAAACGTGACAGGGCCAACGCATACTCGTAATCACACATTAGACTTAATTCTGTCACTCGGACTCAATATTAATGACGTCGAAATATCACCTCAGAGTGATGCAGTTTCTGACCATTACCTTGTGTCATACACTGTACTACTAGATAGGATCACTCAATCTACAACATGCTACCGACTAGCCAGAACAATAATTTCCACCACTAAAGATAGCTTTATTAGCACTCTTCCAGACCTGTCCCAAATGAAACATGTAGCAGATAACTGTGACGATCTAGATATTGAAATAGAAAACCTAAACAATGTCTGTTCTAACACATTGGATGCCGTTGCTCCCATTCGAAAAAAGAGATTCAAAGAAAAACCGCCAGCCCCATGGTATGACCATCACACAGCAGCCCTTAAAAAGGCAGCTAGAAAAATGGAAAGAAATTATAGAAGCACAAAGTTAGAAGTATGGCGCGCAGCATGGAAACAGAGTGTTAAACACTACAGACAGGCTATTAAAACCGCCAGATCTACATATCTTAGCAAGCTTATAAATGAGAATCATAATAACCCTCGTTTCCTCTTTAGCACAGTTGCGAAACTGACTAGAAACAAAGAACAAACAGAAACCAATAGTAAACTTCAACACAATAGTAACGACTTCATGAACTTCTTTTCTAACAAAATTTCGGCTATTAGGGAAAACATCGTAGCTACCCAGGCAGCCACCACTCTACCCATTAGTTCACTTAACACTAGACTACCATACGAACATCTTGATTCATTTAAACCTACTACAATAGATGAGCTCTCTAAACTAGTCACATCATCCAAATCATCGTCCTGTATATTAGACCCCGTTCCCACAAAACTACTTAAAGAAGTATTCCCTGTAGTGTCAACCCCGGTTCTAAATATCTTTAACTCATCGCTAGAAATAGGATACGTTCCAACAGCTTTCAAACTAGCAGTTATTAAACCGCTGATTAAAAAACCACAGCTTGACCAAGGAGAACTTAATAACTTTAGACCAATCTCAAATCTCCCTTTTCTTTCGAAAATATTAGAAAAGGTAGTGGCCTGCCAGTTACGCACATTCTTGACAAATAATAGTACATATGAAAAGTTCCAATCAGGATTCAGGCCCCACCATAGCACAGAGACAGCGTTGCTTAGAGTTACAAATGACCTCCTATTAACATCCGATCGTGGTGAAATCTCAATTCTTATATTACTAGACCTTAGTGCAGCATTTGACACAATAGACCACAGAATCCTACTCAATAGACTAGAAAACTATGTTGGTATCAGTGGTCAGGCGCTAGCCTGGTTTAGGTCATATCTAACCAATCGCTATCACTTTGTTTATGTAAATGAGGAAGAGTCATATCACTCCCTGGTTAAATACGGTGTACCGCAGGGATCAGTTTTAGGTCCTATCCTGTTCTCGTTATACATGTTACCCCTAGGAGACATTATCAGGAAACACAACATAAGTTTTCACTGCTATGCGGATGATACCCAGCTTTACATCTCCTCGCATCCCAGCGAAACACACACGTTTTCTAAGCTAAAAGACTGCATTAGCGATGTTAGTGACTGGATGGCACATAACTTTCTTAAGCTCAACTCCAATAAGACAGAGGTACTTATTATTGAACCAAATCGCTACAAACATAATATGTCAGATTACAAATTGCACATAGATGGCTGTACTGTGGTGCCATCTTCCACGGTTAGGAACTTAGGTGTGATGTTCGACAGCAACTTATCCTTTGATAGTCATATTGCCAACGTCTGCCGCACAGCATTCTTCCATCTTAGAAATATCTCAAAAATACGCCATATACTGTCTACATCTGACGCAGAGAAGCTTATTCATGCTTTTATGACCTCTAGAATAGACTATTGTAACTCGCTACTCGGGGGATGCCATTCAAATCAGGTCAACAAGCTTCAGCTAGTTCAAAACGCTTCTGCAAGGGTACTTACTCGATCTAAGAAGTATGACCACATAAGCCCAATTCTGGCATCTTTACACTGGCTACCAGTTAAATATCGCATCCAATTTAAAATATCATTAATCACCTACAAAGCTTTAAATGGCTTAGCACCCTCATATCTTAGAGAATTACTATCAGAATACAATCCATCACGCACACTACGGTCGCAAAATTCTGGCCTATTGATTATCCCTAGACTATCAAAAGTGTCTAAAAGTGGAAGATCCTTTTCCTACTTAGCCCCTAAGCTCTGGAATGATTTACCAACCGATGTCCGAGAATCAGACACAGTCGATCATTTTAAATCTAGACTTAAAACTTTTCTCTTCAACAAAGCATTCGCATAATTTGTCTAGTAAAGGTTCTTAACTCGCAATAGTTATTTTCACGGAACAAAGCACTCACGGTCATAACACAGACCAACCAAATAAATAAATAAAAACCTTTTCTACATGAACACTTAAAATGAATTGCATTAAATAGTTTGCCACCGTTTGCCACTGAACCTGCATTAACGACGACAGTGGGGCTTTCGGCCTTAGTCAAACGGTTTGGCACGTATGGTCGGGTTGCGATTTTGGTGCTTTCGTGTGTCTTGTGAATAGTATGCCATACAGACCCGTTTGCCACTGAACCTGCATTAACGACGACAGTGGGGCCTCCAGCCTTAGTCAAACGGGTTGGTATGTATGGTCGGGTTGCGTTTTTCGCGCTTTCGTGTGTCTTGTGAATAGTATGCCATACATACCCGTTTGCCACTGAACCTGCATTAACGACGACAGTGGGGCCTCCAGCCTTAGTCAAACGGGTTGGCACGTATGGTCGGGTTGCAATTTTGGCGCTATCGTAAGTCTTATGAATAGTATGCCATACAGACCCGTTTGCCACTGAACCTGCATTAACGACGACAGTGGGGCCTCCAGCCTTAGTCAAACGGGTTGGTATGTATGGTCGGGTTGCGTTTTTCGCGCTTTCGTGTGTCTTGTGAATAGTATGCCATACAGACCCGTTTGCCACTGAACCTGCATTAACGACGACAGTGGGGCCTCCAGCCTTAGTCAAACGGGTTGGCACGTATGGTCGGGCTGCGATTTTGGCGCTATCGTAAGTCTTATGAATAGTATGCCATACAGACCCGTTTGCCACTGAACCTGCATTAACGACGACAGTGGGGCTTCCGGCCTTAGTCAAACGGGTTAACACGTATGGTCGGGTTGCGATGTTTTTGGCGTCTTCTCCTGGTCCTGTAAATGGTATACAATATAGACCCGTTTGCCACTGAACCTGCATTAACGACGACAGTGGGGCTTTAGGCCTTAGTCAAACGGGTCGTCAGGTTTCATTTTCTCTTAAAGATCGGAAGGTGACCCTTATTTACCATATATACCCTCGCATTGGGCCCCCAATTTGCTAAATCCTCAACTGTGGATAATATTATTATGCCGCAATATTTAGTCTGTCTGGAACTAAGCTGAGTTAAACCACATCACTGTGTGACACTTCAATACATATGAACGGCTGCTACGCTAATACGATTTTGTTTTTCTCTCCCTGTCTCGTCCTCGACCCGAGGACGAGACAAACAGACCCAGTCCCGGTAGATGTGAAAGTCGGCACACCTCTGATCTACTGGCCGTCCTTCAACGTTATGCCCAGCTGATACCTGACCAACGATCACCGGCAGAACCACTTAATCTCCGCTAAATCTCCATTTCCGTTCTCCCAAGGGTTTTTCCCTCCTAGGACTTATTTTTCCTCGGATAAAAGCACGGGGTTTTTTTTCTCCTAGGGGGTTTTTCACCCCGGGGAGGCAGCCTTTTTGGGCTTTACCTAGCTTCCTCTTCTATACGTTGCTTTAGTAATACGTGCAATTATAATATTGAGTCATAGCCGCAGCAAATTTAACTGCTCATGCTATCATGTATTCTGTTGTGCTATCTGTCGTTTTCTGTGCTTTTCACTGCTTCTATTTATGTAAAGCTGCTTTGAAACAATTGACTTTTGTGAAAAGCGCTATATAAATAAAATTGAATTGAATTGAATTGAATTGGGTCAAAATATTAGCCCTATAACCCAAAAAATGGTTACTCTCTGAAAAAATAACCCATAATTTTAACCCAACACAAATAACCCAGAATATGGGTTGAAGAAATAACCCAGGAGTTTTTAGAGTGTATGTGATTGTTACATCTCTGATGAAATAGCACATGGCTAATGGCAGCCATTTTGTTAAAATATTAGTTTTTCCTGTAAATTGTCATTGGTGTTACTGTCATTAGTGTTACTTCTCTAATGAGTAATTCCTAAACACTATTCCTTTAACTGACCAACATAAAAGCATAAAAACAAAACTGAAAATTTTATGAAGTTTTATCATATTCATTTTCTATTATTATATTCTAATTTTGTCATTGGTGTTACATTGTGTCATTGGTGTTAAAACAAGCTTTGTTGTTATGAATGTATTTTCTTGTACTTTCTAGTAATATTTTGTTGTTGATATGGGATGTAAGACATTGTTGATATTTCAGTCTTTGCATCAAAGCCTTTTTGGTGGAATATTTTTGTTTTTGTTGGTTTTAAAGACAAAAGTCAAACTGAGAATCAAATAATTTCATACAATGCTGGGTAAAGATGAAGAATTTACTTAAACAAATATTAATAATCAATAATTGTTCTTGCTGCTATCATTCCTCTACTCAACCTTTAACTAAATACACAACCTGTAATGAGAAGAAATATTTAGTATCAACATTAATGTTGTTTAAATCACAGGTAACACCAATGACAAATAAATGACTCATGGATTCTTTATTAAAATGTATTAAAAAGGTAAAAATAGATAAAGCTCCCCGTTTTGCGGATTCATAGATTTGACAAGTTAATTAATACTATTAAAGAAGTTTTGGGTATGTTGAAAGAAGTTCATTTAAGCAAATTTCCATCACCAGAATTCCACCTTTTCTGTAGAATGACCAACATCACATTAAGAAGAGAATCAAAACTGCATGTGTAATGAGACGGCTTTGGTTTAACTGTAATTAAAAAAGGAGTGAGTGGATTTTTTTCATTGTAGGGTGGTTGTATTCACATACTGCCAACACACATTTATGTCCAAACACCTTATAGAAGTCCATTTTGCATAATATGAGCCCATTAAATTCATTAATTTAGCAGGTGCTTTTAACTAAACCAACTCACAATGAGAGAGCATTTAATATATTGTTAGAAGAGACAACAATAAGAGTAGTCATAACTATGTTTAAAAGTAGGAAAAGACTTGTAGCTGGGGAACGATTCCTCTTACTTTTCTATTACAATCTTATTATATTTTTATTACACTATAATAAATGCTGGGTTATTGTCAATCCAGCGTTGGGTCAAAAAGGGACAAACCCAGCCGTTGAGTACAATTAACCCAGAAAATGTTTATATTTGACCCAACAATGGGTTAAAACAACCTCACATTTAAGGTTGAAACAACCCAGCATAGGTTCAATTACAACCTAACGTTGTTAATGTTGTGAGTTCGTCCCTTGTTGATTCAACATTGGGTTGAAAATATCTAAATAAATTGTTTTGAGTGTACATTCCTATTACAAAGCAGAAACTTAAGGTTTATGGACAAATACACTGACAAACCTTCATCATTTTCAACAGCAGTGATAAGATTTCCTATAGAAATAGTCCAACTGAAGTTTATAAAAGAGTTTATATAACCTCTGTTATTCTTTCAGATACTCAGCAATCATATTAAACTGAGCAGTCGAACCAAACCAGTCTACATCTCTCTGCACTGAACTGCATTAGTGCAAAAAGCTCTCCAGTGACATCAAACATTTTAAATGGGTTAAAAAGCTTCAACCATTAAATTTTCCCCCAGGAGACAGAAGGAATCGGGCAGACTAATGCATGCTGGTTAAGAGTTTAATGAACTGAACGTGGTCAGGATGAGCTAAATTAATAGACATGTTAGCCTCTCTTTAAGATGTGCGTGTGTGTGTGTGTGTGTTTGCCAGATTAGATGTGTATTTGATATGTGCACTATATGGTTAGATCTGAAGTCATTAGGATCACTAAACCGTACCATTCACACTTAATCCTCTGAAGGCTTTTAAATGTTGTGCTCTTTATTGATCTGTTACTTGAAGAATTTACTAATAAATATTAAACACTGGCCTTGATTAAGCCCGATTTATAGTCGTGTGTAAGCTCTATGCCTCAGTTTTCCGTAGCCTGTGCGTAGCTCTGTGTAGCCTGACGTGCACCTCGCAAAATTTTGAACAGCGCGTCAGTTCTACATGGGCCGGAAGCGCTGTGATTGGTCCACCAGAACCCCTCCTGTCAGGTAAAAAAACTGTGTCATTATTTCCGTTTGCGACGGTGAAAACAAAGATGGGCCAAGTTGAGGAGTGATTTAAAGGTCACGTTCTTCCTGATCCCATTTTTAAACCCTAGTTAGTGTGTAATGTTGCTATAATAGCATAAATAATACTTGTAAAATGATAAACCTCAAAGTTCACTGCCAGGTGATATATTTTCTTTAATAGAATTCCTCTTTCAAAGCCTACAGCGAACGGCTGGTTTGGACTACAACCCTCTATTTCCTGCTTTAATGATGTCAGTAAAACATTTTTTTTTTTACTAAACTCCACCCACATGAATACGTCAGTCGCCAGCTTTGGTTCAAACGGCTCTGCTAAGCCAAGCTGCTATCGAATCACAACACACTAAACAAACTACACAATCAGAACTCGATATGTATTTCTGAAGGAGGGACTTCATAGAATGAGGAAGACATCAGACTGTTTTGAGGACAGTGAAAACAGCGCTATACAGATGAGTAAATTGTGTGAAAAATACTGCGTTTTTACACGTGAAACATGAACACATGTTATATTGCAAACTATAAACACAATCAAAGCTTCAAAATCACAGAAAGAATGGGAGCTTTAACTCAAACTGCAACAAATGCTGCTGTTTATTTACTTCCATCATTGCTTGTCTTCTCAAATCATATACAACAAGCTGTTGTTTCTTCTTAGTTTGTGGGTTAACTTGCCAAGCTTCTTTTTCTTTGATGGTCGTGCTGCTACTGTGGTTAAAAGCGTGGATACTGCCTACCAGCGGACGATAACGCAAAAGTATACATAAAAAACCGACGCGGAACCTATGTCGTCGCGGCTATGCCGTAGGACCTATGCACAACTATAACGAGCCCTTTAGGCAGCTGCATTCAAAGAAATCATAACTGCGTTTCACAAAATATTGCTCCTTAAAGGGGCCATGAATTTATCGATTTTGTTGTTTTATACTGTTGTCTGAGGTCTTCTTATTATGTTCGCGTGGTTTTTACATTAAGAAACATCAAAAGCAATAAGTAATGAGCTATTTAGTAACATGGATTAGTGGCTCTCTGGAAAATGGTTGGTTTGAAGGGGCGGGTACGCATTGAAGACCTGGACGTAAACGCCCACTTCTATGATTGGACGGCTTCATTCCCTGTCATTACATGTGGGGAAATGTTTTAAAAAAAGTCATGTGTAAAAATAGCAGCCAACAACTTTGTATATTTCTATTGTGCTTGTGAGGTTGCTCTTAGATACACGTAACGTTACATACCACAGTTTGAGTGTTGGACCTTTCAAACGCAACTTGCCTAAATTACCGTATACAACACAGTAAGCGGGCATCATAATCTAAATTGCGGCTGATAAGTCCTTCCTTATCACTAACATTGTATATTTATACCGTTATAGTACAGTTGCATTTTTAAGTGTTGCACCTTTATTTATCGTTTAATGTTTTTAGTAAATTAAAACAGTCAAACATACGTGTTTAGACACGGATGTTACAACAGGACATCTCTTACAAAGCAGTAGTAAAAAGCAGTAACGTTATCTTAAATAAAGTAAAAAATGTTTTACTTACTGTGTATACTGCTGTGTCATTTTTGTCAGATCCAATATTAGTGGTGCTTTTAATCACAGTCTCTCTGCAAATCCAGCATCGACTTTTGTCTTCTTTACAAATGAATCCGCGGTACACAAAGTAAACAAACACTCCCCACGCCAGCTGGAACTTCTTCAAAAACAAACTTTAACCACGCATTCCTAATGTTATGTTCCGAGCCTCCGAGTTAAGGTATACAGCGTCTGTGTTGTTCCCAGACGGTTCTTCCACAGCCGAAGACTCCGTTTCCATGGTTATTCATAACAGATCACCGCTTCAAAATAAAAGTCCCTCAGGACAAATGTATTTAAAAGTAATTTTGGTTACATTTGGCAATCTTTAAAGACATGTTCACTGATTGTTGAGACACTGCATGGTTTGCTTGCCCCTGGCCAACATGTGTGTGACGTAGGGGTGTAACGATTAACCGTGTAAATGCGTGTTTTCTCAATGAATGAATTTGAATGAATTACGGTGAAATCCCGGCACATCCGAACCCCAGGGGGCGCTCTCATGCAGAAACGCCCTTTGTGCCACAGAAGACGTAGCATTACAAACGCTATTCCAGGAAATGTCTACAGGAATATTTATACACTGTTCTTCAAATTGTTTCAAGTATTTTCATAATAATAATGAATATTTTGAATGATTTTTATTTAACGAGTGTTGCTTTTTTAAATGCACGTTATAAACGACTCTGACTCATAATGAATTTAGATTGATAAGGACTTCCTACCGACAAAATGCCGTAGTACACGCAGAAGCTGTGCATGAAACAAAAAATTGTAGCCTTGCGATTCAGAATCGATTTCAGACAGGCATTTTTAATGGGACACGCAATTGAATCGTTACATCCCTTGTGTCACACAATGCTGTGGGCGGGGCTACGAAAGTGGACGTGTCCTTTTGGGTTTGGGGAGGTGTTTATATTCTACTCTGATGTCATATTTTTCCAAATTCCTCACTCGGCCATTCTACTGGCTTGGTGCCAAAAACTGTTATATTTCAGTAGCACGGACGTTTTCAGTACTGAAACTTGCAGGATGTTCATTTAAGTATGCTGACCTTATATATAACAAATTATCAAGTTAAAATTGAGTATTTGATTCACCGCTCCTTTAAGTAAATCACATATTGTTGCACACAATCATTTACTAAGGAGATTTCATTTTAAATGATCAACATAGGAGTGGACTTACTGTATAGTAGCTTAAAATGTTGTTAAAATGTTTTGGCAGGTGACTTAAAGTGTGTTTCTTCTGGTGGCATCTACACTAAATGTTACCAATGATTTCCAAATGTACCACAGGTTACGGCTTTTAAAATATTTTTATTTTTTTAATTGACCCAACGCTATATCACGAGAATTTATACATATTTTACGAGTTGGCTAATTAGTATTAAAGGGGTCATATGATGAAAATGTTAGCATTGCCACTTTGTAGGTGTGAGCAAAAATAGGTCATTGAAATTTGGCTTTCATTATGATGTCATAAGGATATCTTATTAGAATAATACCGCCTCCTTAATCTGAACACTCCAACCACTGCACTGCCGTTTAGTGCAGAGAGAAAGAAAGAGAAAGGAAGGACTTGACAGCACAATTGAGTTTAAATTACAACAAACCACCATCATTGTGATCAGTGTTTGCACTTTATCCGCTCATTTGCATTTTAAAAAACACACCCAAAACGACACATTTTTGCTCAAACCTACAAAGTGGCAATGCTAACATTTTCATCATATGACCCCTTTAATTCATGTGACCACATTTGTACGTTTTGGTACGATTTGCCTTGACCCCTGTGACATTTGCGGGTTATGAGCGGGGTTAGGGGTTCGGTTTCATTGTTGTTGTTTTTTTCATGAAAATCGTGCGATTTTGCACGATTAACTTTTTTGTGAGATCAGGCTGACTGATTAGGCAGAGTGCATTATGGGATTGGCAGATCAGGCAGAGTGCATTATGGGATTGCATTTTCTATGAAGAAAATGATCTTGAGAAAAACCTTGAAACCTAGCCATAGGTTGTAATAATCTGCTGGCCACTAGATGGCACTTATCCTTAAAACGTAACTGTAGGTCTCCAATAAGCAGCATGCACAATCAATCCTTGTCGTTTTTATTTTCATTTTTTGAGGAGGACAGTGTCCTAGATAGATATTTCATGGGATTATAAAGATAATATTAAATAACTCTAAGGTTCCATTCATACACAAATCTGCAGAAAACAGAGGGCTGTTTGTGTCAGGTGTGTCCCACCATTTAAATTTCTTCTCTCTGTCTCATTGCATCAGAATGTTCATCTGTGATGCATTGTGGGATAGAGAGATGAGAGGGTCCAGATAGGGAGAAATCACCTCGCTGAATTCCTTTATCTGTCCCTCTTCCCTCTCTCAGTTGACCTTCCCGTCTCACCCTCCCGCGTCCTGTCAGTCCAGCCGTGCCTCTGACGGTCCATCTGAGACAGCTGATCTGCATCAAACATACACACCTATTCACACATACATATATATGCAGATACACACATACCTTTGAGAAATTGAGCTCAGCTTGCTTTAGCAGGCTTGACGTTGAGTGCCGAGAGCATCACATGCGCACACAAACCTTTTTCAGTAAATCTAGCGAGTGGGAGACTCAAATATCAACATGGATATAGCAGCTGAAACAGTTCAAATAAAGCAATAAGCCAGAGGATTTACGCTTTAAGCTGCTGTGTGTATACTGTCATTTCTACAGCAGTGCCAAATCGTATTGTAAGAGAACAAAATGTATAAAAAAGTATACGTTTAGATGTCAAAATAAAATCAGGATGACTTTATTAAAATAAGTATTATGCAATATTAATGATGTTCATGTGCATAAATTAACTATTATGTTACTCCAAATGGGAAAATACTATTATATGTTGATTTACCATGATATAACAAACACAATGTGACACAGAAATGTGATGGCTAATGTAAATTGTAATGCTCTTTAAATTCCAAAGGTTGAATTTAGTTATCAAAGAAAATTTCATTTACTTTATAAGACCTACCCTATCTCATGGCAAGTTGTGTTATAGTCACAAAAGTTTGATTAATTTATTCCTGCTTTTTTGTCCCTGGAGCAGTTTTTCGTTTCTGTTCTTCATTGTCGCTTGGCGTTAGGGTTAGATTCGGGGTTTGCGTTAGGATGTAATTTTATGTATTTGTTTCTGTATGTTTTTCGTCCACTTTTAAAACTATTCTCGCCCGGAGTTGGGGTTATGTCCCAAAAAGTGATTCTAACCCCAACCCCAACTACAATGGTGAAAAATAGGAAAAAAAACTATGAGAAAATAAAATATAAAATGACACGATAAAGAAAGTCGTGCCACAGACACGAACAGCTTGGCAATTGTTTGCCAATTGTGTCAATAGCACAAATACATTTATCAAATATTTATTGTATATAACACATGTGTGCGGTCTCAAGGTATGCATATAGATATTTAGATCAATATGTTCAATTCTATCTCATGGCAATTCGTACGAATTTTACAAGGTGGTTAATTGTATTAATTCGTATGACCACATCCGTACATTTTTGTATAACTTGCCTATGCCCCTGTGACATTGGGGTTAGGGGTGGGTTTTGTTATTGTTTTTTATGATAATCGTATGTTTTTGCACAATTAACTTCGTAAGATTTAGCCTAATGTTATTAAACGGCTCTCTAAAATGCTAGATTCTGATTGGCCAATCACGACATTCATACCGCTCAAAACTAAAAACACATGGTAATCTGGATGCTGCAAATCATTTTCACAGGTACAGTTTAATATAACACAAAATTAAATATAAATATGTATTTTGATAACATATCCGGCATTATATTTACAAATTATTAAACCAAATAAGGTGTTTGTGACATTTGAACTTCTTATTTTAAAACCAAAAGTAAACAGGTTTTCCTCACGAAGGTCTGTATTTATTAAAAATTAGCAAAAAAGTATTTCAGATCAATATTTAATGCTCCTTACCTTATTTATGAGATAAATAGCCTTGAAATAAGCGTGATAATGTACAGGCACCAGGTTTTTATCACAAAAATAAGCCCCGACAGTATGATCAAGACCCGACGCAAAGTCTATATATTATCCCTTAAGATTTCTCATGAGATCAGGCTGATATATTTCACAATGGTTTATACGTGAAAGAAAAGAGAGTTCTTTAAAGGTGCAGTTTGTAAATTTTACCTGCATTTAGTGATGAGGTTGCGAATTGCAACCAATGGCTCAGTCCACTGCTCACCTCTTGCTATTGAAATACATAGAGAAGCTACGGTAGCCGCCACTGGGCAAACATGTCATCGCTGGAGACAACTTAGGAAAAAAGTTTGTCCGTTAAGGGCTTCTGTAGAAACATGGCTGCACAAAATGGCGGCTTCCATGTAAGGGGACCCTCTGTGTATGTAGATAAAACGTCTCATTCTAAGGCAATGAACACATAACGGTTCACAGGGGCGGAGTGGCAATCGGGAAAGTCGGGACTTTTCCCGGTGGGCTGGTAGTGTTTTAAGGCTGCGAGGGCTGGTCTGATAATAGCCGTGCTTTCAGTCTTTAGTCGTGCACTCCGGCCACACTAAAACCTATTTATCATATATTTAATATGCTTCAGAGCTCAAAATGTATCTGGCCGCACCGCTCTCTCTATCAAGCCCGTCTCCCCTGGAGTTCTATCAGCCAATCAAAAAATAAAGAAAGAGGCTACACAATAGCCAATCAGAAAATAGGACTGTTGTATCTGGGTAAGATTTAACGCAACAACCAATAAAAAGCATAGCCTCGCACAGAGGAATGGAGCTCCGAGCATCACTTTGAGCAGCAAAGAGTAGCCTAAGTCTGATCTCCTGTTTTAATGTTACAACAAATGCACAACTTTGACACAAACAATGACAACTTGACTGCTGTTAGAGAATGTTTCCCAGATAATCAGCATCAGTTTTTCACGAGTGTATGTAACTTAGCCAACAGTTTACAGCCTGTTCACTGACAACACCTGCTCAGAACATGTAAGTTGCGTTATATTTTCGTTATCACACGATGACTGACATTTTGTCACATAAAACATCTCTCTCCAAACAGGCTTAATAATTTTATAAGCAACTGCTTTGCAACCATAGTAAGCTTAATCTTACCTAAAACTAGGGAAATGTTGTTGACTTTAAGATCTTTTAAATAATAGTTATTACACTTGGTATTTCATGTTGTTGTGCAGTCATTTTATTGTAATTTTAGATTTCAGCATTTGCTTATTTTTTGACCATGGAGGGCTGGTGGTCTATGAAATTTCCCGGTAGATTTTTAGGTCCCACTCCGCCCCTGACGGTTCATTATGAAAGGTTTTTATTGACCCCTGATTATTTAGTTTTGTATATTATTTGTATTTCTGTCAAATGATCCTTCTAAAAATTACACACTGCACCTTTAAATTACCATTTATTATCATTAATACACAGCTCTCTGTAATGCTTAATTCTGATTGGCCAGTGGTGAGATTCCGAGATTTCTTATTCTATCTGAGTACTGCATGCCATCGTGACAATTTAGAAAAAAATACTTAACTCTTTTCCTGCCATTGACAAGTTATTTGCATTTTAAAAAGTGTTCCTGATGAGGTTTTATGTTAATCTGTAATACCGCAATTATCCACTAGATCGCGAATTTACCCAAATTATAAAAAAACTGAAGCCAAAAAATTATTTACTAATTTTAAACTCTGTGTATGTTTTGATAATCGTTCTGAATATCTCTAACAAAATTCCTTCACAAAAAATGCAATTATTTCAGCTTTCTGCTAAAAAATATTTTTTAAGAAAAATACCCATATTTAAGAGTTTATACAGTAAGCAGATAAAAAATATAGATAGGATAAAACCTTTTTTTCCCATTTTGTTTGTTTGCAAGCAGAGGGTCTGTTCTTTCACTTGATATATTTGTATGTTTATATATTTATGGAAGAAATTTTTCCTGGATGTCTTTTTGTGAACTTTTTGTGAAAATCACAAAAAAATGCTGGTGGGCAACTAAATATATATATATTTATATATATATATATATATATATATATATATATATATATATATATATATATATATATACAAAAAATAAAAATAAAAAAAGTGACAAATAAATAAGATTTTCTCACAAAAAAAAAAATATTTTAATGAAACTGGTTTGCGTTTGGGTCTTGATCACTCTGCTGAGGTTTATTCTGCAATAACAACCAGCTATATGCTATCACTTACTTAATCATCAATTAATCATTTGTTAAGATGTAATTTAATACTATGTCCAACTCACATTTTAATAACAGGTTACATCACTAAGGGTGGTACTCTAAAAAACAGACCTCTTCAATATGAAGAGGAAGAGATCTAACCCATTTTTGGGGTAACAACAGCTCACTGGTTGCAGCAGACCAATGTGTTGTATTGAGCATATGGGCTTTCATGTGGTAAATTGAATGTTACTCATATGTGAGTGCACACTGTTTTTTGGTTATTCTGCCCAACTTGCAGGCACTACCAGGGGACTGCTTTCCTTTTACTGAGAGCCGCTCTGAAGAAAATCTCAACAGGCCGTGGTACAATTACTGTGCCTTCCCTCTCCATCTCCCGCTCTCCCAGCCCCACAGCCAGCGGCCCCGGGGAATTCAGCGCACCATTCTGCAGAAGATTTGGGCAGTCAGGCATCAAATGCAGGCCTCTTCTCACACTCTGGAACTCGGCGGCGGTCGCGTCAAGGGACCGGGACTTTGTGTTTTCACAGACTTTCCTCCCTGGGACCCGGGGTTCTGCTGAAGCAGGAAGGGCCAAGGAAGAGGCATCAGTCTCTGGTCCATCTTCTGGACTGGATTGAGAGGGGGTGGAGGGGTAATGAAAAGGCGGATCTCTAATGTATGCTTTGTCTGTGTGAATCTTGCTCTGGTATTTCATTTTGCCTTTGTACTACTTTTCTATATTTTTCTTGATTTAAGAGTAAAGAGAAGGTCCTGTTTAGGTTCAAATCTGAAACCTGGCAGAATAGCAGTGGCAGAATAATGGTGTGGGGCTCAGGGAGGTCGTATGTGTGTGTGTGTTTGAGGTCTCTTTCATGGATATAGGGCATTTTTGTGTAATGTCACTCTATGCTGAGAGGTGGAGGTAGGAAAGGTGAAAAGCCCATAGGAATGCGGCTCCATCAGCCGTGGCTGTCTCACCTCCACTGCGTTCCATTAATCGGCCTACAGAAAGCAGCCAGATAAGTCCTAAAGCACTTCCTGTGGTAACCTTTCTATAATGAAGGACATGCAAGACAAATAAAAAGAGAACAGCCTTGCCCTCTATAGATTTGTTGTATATGTTGTTTAAAACATCTTTTAGATACCAGTGTGGTGATGTTAATGTGTTGTGGCATTGAAAGAAACTCCTACTTTCAGACAAAAATGTGCTGGGAGGACGTGGACTAATAACTAATCGTATATACATTTTATTTTACAGTGTCTTTGTAAAACGTGTAATTGCAATAGTAATAACAGTAAATTATGATTACATGCAATTAATCCTAAACCACATCCTAACCCTATAGTAGCCTACATGTTGTTAATCATTATTACTCAGTACTTAAACGTATAATTAAACTGTAACAAGGACACAGTAAAATAAAGTGAAGAGTTTGGTTCCAAAACTCGATAAACGCCATAAAAAATGAGTTACCGCCAAAATCATTGTGTATCAGGTCAGTAATAAAAAGTACATTCTTAACTTTACGCAAAATCCAATATCCGCCTAATATTTCTTCCTTTTTTTCAAAACTGCGATAAACGCCACTCTTCCTTCTCTGCAGAACGCAATAAATCCACTTAACCAATCACAGCGCACCATTCCACGCATTGTAAACAACAATGGCAGCGCGTTGAATACACACAGAATCCTAGTTTTCCTCATCTACTTTGTACTTCGTGATCAACAAACAAAAACATGATAATACTTTAGTTGGCATTGATAAACCTGTGGTGGTTTTCTGTGGTGAGCAAAAAAGAACGTAAGCCATCAAAATCAAATAATTTACGCGAGAGGCACTCGGGAGACGGAAAAATGCCGGCTGTTGCTTGGCCTCACATGACAGGATCAAGCTTCTGTCATGCTAACACATTCGATTTTACTCTAAGTCAACGAAAATCGAGCAGGATCAAAACATTTTACAGCTGATTGCTGTCAAAAAAGTTCAGTGATGATGTCCCAGCAGCAATCACAGTGTTTTGATTAATGCTTATTTTTTTTATCAGGGTATATCACTAGTCAACTAAGTAAGGGATAATGTAGAGGCAGCCGGTAGTTATTGGGAAATAAGCCCCGACAGTGTGATCAGGACCCGACGCGAAGCGGAGGGTCTTGTATCACACTGAAGGGGCTTATTTCCCAATAACTACCGGCTGCCTCTACATTATCCCGCTTATTACACGGCTACTTGCCACAGAAGAAAAAAAACTGGACATGAATATGAATTTGAAACATTTTATTCTCATATTTGTTTTAAATTAACATTTTTATCCTTCCGCGAAACTTTGCACAGATGCATACAATGATCGTAATACCTTATTAAGATCCTCTGCTTCATACTTGTCTGTCTCCATTTTTTTCTCTTTAACCAGTCGAAGTTTTAATGCCCATTCTGTATTTTTTTGTGTGTAGGCTTCGTAGCTGTCATGCTCTATTTTGTCAAGTTCAGTCTCAGTAAGCTCTCTGTGTCTTGTCGTGGTTGTCGAGTGTTTGTCACAAGATGGCGCCAAACAGACAGTAATCTTTATTAATCTTTATTGGCGCGGAGCGATTTTACTCATGCAAGTAGTTCCGGCTATGCGTTATTATTTTGGAGCGGTTATTATTTGAAAAGAACGAACCTGCAAATGTCTCAACTGACCAATCAGAATCAAGCATTCCAGAGAGCCGTGTAATAAATGAATATAACATGGCAAAGATGAATTGAGTGCGTTTACATGCACAGTCTTACACCGATTATGCTTAATAAACTGATAACACGTGGGGTCATGTAAACGCGTAAAACTGTTTTCTTTAATCGGGGAAAGCTCATAAACGGCGTAAGCAAAAACCGATCGGCAAAGGTAGTTTTTTGCTCATATTCTCACGGTTTTGTCCATGTGCGCATGTCTCCGAGTATGAAAGATAAACGTCACACGCGGAAGTAAGCGCAAAGTAACGCATAAAAGTCTCCGCTCGACAAAAGCAGTTGGCAGAGAAACTGTGAAAATAGAAGCTCATGTTACATTTACATTTACAGGTAAATCTGCACACACAAGAAGAGATACAACAGTACAGCTTAAGACAGATATGCCGTCGGCTTTTTGATCGACTATTATGTATATAGGTGGTGACGTCACTGCCTGCGAGAAAACTGA
The DNA here is from genome assembly GCF_030506205.2 of Paramisgurnus dabryanus. Lineage (NCBI taxonomy): Eukaryota > Metazoa > Chordata > Actinopteri > Cypriniformes > Cobitidae > Paramisgurnus > Paramisgurnus dabryanus. The sequence continues at coordinate 29,139,100 of NC_133349.1, read as the reverse complement.
TAAGTCTTCAAGTCCCATGTAAACGCAGTTGACTGCATAGCCGGTTTATTGATTTGCATGTAATCGCATGAAAACAGTTTTCTATAATAAGCAGATTTTTGATAGTTATCCGCTTATTCTGTGCATGTAAACGCACTCAATAGATTCAATAGATTTATAGCATTTTGAAAAAAAAGTTTTTATAATAAATCTTTGAGAATAAAATTATAGATTTTTTATGTTATTATAACCTGAATATGCTATGTGAAAGTTTGTAACAGAAATAAGTGGTTTTTATCTTTTCACTTTCTTGGTATAGAAAACAAGTTTTTACCGAAATTAGTCAAAATGGATTTTATTGCATTTTGGAACCAAAATCTTCTAGTGAAACTAATCTTTGTTAATATCATGTTTTGTTAATGTGAACTAATGTTAACAGATATAACCTTTGAAATGTATTAATAAATGTTCCAATGAACACTAACAAAGACTAAAAAAATACTTTAGAAGTATTGTTAGTGACTTATGTAGTTAACTAATGTTAACAAATGCAACATTATTGTAAAGTATTAGCAAATTATAATTATTATTACTGTTATTATTATTATTTCTCCTTCTTCTTATTATTTATTATTATTATTATTATTATTATTATTATTATACTATTATAATGGTACAATTAATATTAATGTAAATATTATATTATGAATATTATTATTATTATTATTGTTGTTGTTGTTGTGACTGTTATATTATTATAAGTATTATTATTATTACTATTATTATTATTAGTAGTAGTAGTAGTATTATTATTATTATTAGTAGTAGTAGTAGTAGTGTTTATAATTATTTGTATTAATTTATTTATTTATTATCATTAGTGGTAATCTACATTTAAATGAAACATCCCCATTTACATGTTTTTAAAAATAGCTTATTAAAAAAAGGTTGTTGAGGCACATGTAATCAAAAAATTATTTAGCAGGAAAACTAGTTTGAAATGCTCACATCATATAAAACAACCTTGCTGATGCTTAACTAAATAGTTTATTGATTCTTTGATAGAATAAGAGGCTTTGGTCTTTCACACTGAGAATGGTATGGAGCTTGTGGAGAAATGGGCAGGAATATCCTGTGGACTAAGGAGAAGATGGCCAAACCTTTGATCTATGAGGATATTACAGCGTGTCTCCACTCTAAATGCATTAACCTTGAAAAGAGGAGCAACAGTTCTCTATGGTCCATTAGACAGCACCCATCAAGAGTTTTCAACCACAGGAGAAGAGCTTTCACTTCTCAAACACACCATATAAACACTAGTTGCTTCAGTCAAAACTCTTAGTTGGTATGTTCAGACATTTGCATATAAATAACTAACTGATGATTTATTAATAACAAATTAAATATGAACAGATATATGTTAAGTCACTTTTTAAGACAAAAAACACCATTTTGCTGTTTTTATTTTACAAGAATGTGAATTATGAATGTATGAGTTTTATTTTACTGTAAAAAATTTTTTGAAAGTTTTCTTTATTGTTAGTATTTTTACCTTAAACTAACTTCTTGTATGGCTGCAATTTCAAACAGTTCCACTGTTAAGTTTATTAACATTTCAAAACACTTTCAATTTAAACCTATTTTTGCTTTTTATTTGATTTATTGAATCGTGTCACAAGAAAACAAAGGACACAACTAAATCTTTAAACTTCAATTCATACATCAGTCTTTGCATTCGAAAGAAGAACTGGCAGATTTTTTTCAGATTCCTGAAGAACTTCACGTCAAGTTCAACAAAAGGCAAAAAAAAGTGAGGACGGATCCAATTACACACGGATTCGCACCAAGCGGGGAAAAGTAGGAGATAAAAATGCCCAGGCCGGACACACACATCTTAATAGCTGCGATCAGAGGTGTCTATCGGGTTCAGGGAGTGTTTTTGGCAGCAGAGTTATGAATATTATTTGGAGCAGTACTGTGATAAAAAAGAGGGAAGTCGATGATGGCCAGTCGTCATTGTAGTGAGTGTGTAGGCAGCGTGACACAGTAATGCATGCTAATGTAAACATCAGCACTCCTCTCAAATCAATTCAAATGTGCTTATTCAGGTGGAAAATAAACAAGGCAGTGAAGGAGAGACACACTGTCCTCCAAAATCCGGCAGATAATGTAATTTCACGAGCCTCCTTTCTGCAGCCTTAACTTTATACTTTGAAGTGACCTTCGGTGGCAATGGAGTTACTTATTCTTAATTGAACCTCCATTTAATTATAAAGGCTTGTTTTACGTGGATATATTTCACACAGGCAAAATTCACCACAGCAATAACAAAACAATAAAAGGAAAATACAGTATAAAAGTACAAGTGCATCCATTATGAAAGTCAATACAGTTAGTTGATCACAACAATTAGCAAAATGCAAAGTGCATTTCTAAATATATGTCTTATTCATTTTAACTCTCAAGCATAAAAGCATGTCATAGTTTTGCCTTTAGTGCAAAGTGTCCATAAACTATTTTAGTTTGGATGAACTTTAACACGAAAACTCTAGAAAGTGCTGGGTTGTTTAACCCATGCTGGGTAAATATTGCACAGAACACACTGCTGGGTTGTTGTTACCCAGTCATGGGTTGTAACGCATTGGGTAATTTTTAACCCAGTAGTGTGTTCTGTCAAATGTTTACCATGGGTTAAAAATAACCTAGCAGTTTTAGTGTATAGATGTGCTGTTTTATAAGAGGCTATTTCTACCTGGTTTGATTCTTACTTCCCAAATAGGTTAAATCAGTCAATTAATATACCACATAAAGAACATTTGTAGTGTATTCGGCAAAACATTTTTACAATGTGTGGGTAAAATATAGCTTTCATTGATATCACTTTATCAACACTTTTTAAAATAAATAGCATGCATGTTGTCCAGAGCAATAATCCTTGCAAATCATTGTGGGAAACATTTTTTGCCCTCATTTAGACACACAAAATAATAATGCAAATTGTCATCTATTATATAACCATAAACAGTGTAGTTAAAGGGATAGTTCACACAAAAATGAAAAATCTGTTATCATTTACTCACTCTCATGTTGTTATAAACCCGCATAAATTTCTTTGTTCTGATGAACATGAAGGAAGATATTTTGAGGAATGTTTGTAACCAAACTGTTTGTGGACCCCATTTACTTCCATAGTAGGAAAAAGTAAACGGGGTCCACAAATGGTTTGGTTTCAAACATTTTTCAAAATATCTTCCTTTGTAATCATCAGAACAAATACATGTTTACAGGTTTGTAACAACATGAGAGTGAAAAAAAGATGACAGAATTTTCATTTTTGGCTGAACTATCCCTTTAAAGGTCAATAACACATTATAGACAGTTTCAGCGACAACAACATAAACAAAAGCTTTTGTGGACCAAACTTAACTTCCAGTAGACTCACAAAGAATCAATAACAAAAGAGTCCTTCTAGAGTAGATTGTTTCTGATAACAAGCAAAATAAATAATGACCTTAATTCAGTGTTTATCAATCACTAAGCTGACGTTACTGTGTAAAATTAAAGGATTACTCAACTTTCATTAAAAAATTCTGATAATCCCCCCCCCCATGTCATCAAAGATGTTTTTTCAGTCGATAAGAAATTAAGTTTTTTGAGGAAAACCTTCCAGGATTTATCTCCACTTTAGTGGACCTCAACAGTTTACAGTTTCAAAGCAATCCTTCCTTATCTAGTGAAACAAATGTCATTTTCACAAAAAAATCTACTTTTAAACCACAACTTCTTGTCTTGTGATGCACCAGCGTGACCTTACGTATTACATAATCATGTCGAAAGGTCATGCATGATGTATATGAAACTACCACTCCAGTGTTTACAAGTGTGGAGAAAGAGGTCCGTTCCGACATTGTTGAAGTTGAATGATTTTAAACTGCATAGAAACTGTTAAACCGTTGAAGTCCACTAAAGGGAGAAAAATCCTGAAATTTTCCCTTCAAAAATAAAACAAAAAATTTCAACTGAAGAAAGAAAGAAAGACAAACATCTTCAGGTCAGTTTAGACTGATACACAATCCCAGACCAAAAGTTAACTTCAGGCCAAGTGCGCAACTGCGGTAACTCATGTGCAACTGTCTATAAAAATGCCTGAGAAGAACTCCATATACATTAAAGAACTTAAAAATTCAGTTGTGTACACTTCTATATATACTTTATACATTTTTGAAAAAAAGTTTCTTAATTTAATATAATGGCTCAGAATATTCTTTGACATGCCATTATGAATATTCTAAGATTGTCTACATGGGTTACATTTGATGGTTTTCTTTGTCACGTCCTATACTACACTTTAAGTAAGTGAACAATTTACTACAGAAATAAAAATATACTGTGTACAGAGGTTTTCAAACACAAATTTTTGTTTCTTTTTGTTTCTTTATTACTTACACAAACCACAAAATGATTTACATGTATAACAGAATGTCCAAGCTGCTGTTCTTCACACAATAAAAGCGACCGCATCTGACAAACATGATTTTTAAGGAAAAAATTAAGTGAACAACAACAGTAACTTAAATGTATGTCAGCTTCTCACACACAAAAAAAGTTTTATTTCATTTAGAAGTTATATGTGGAACTTTCATAATACTTTTTCATGCTTGCTTTGTCCATTTTGGAGCCTGCCAACCTGTGGTCCCCATCCACTTTTAGAAACACAGCTCAGACATTCAGCTTCAGACATTCATTATCCACTGGTGTTCAACAGAAGAAAAGAGGGTTACAGGCAATTTTTTATTTGGGGTGAACTACAATATACATAAAATATAAAAAATCAAAATATTAATCTATAAAAAAATCACAGTTTGAGACGGCACACATGCGCGCTATACATTTAACAAAGCCTTTAGTCAATCAAACCCATCTTTCTCTATCTCTCTCTTCCTCACTATTTCTCTCTTTTTCTTTTCATGTCCCATGGCCATGTGTCAGACAGGTGGAGTGACACTGATCAGCCTCTGGGCTGCAGATGTCCACAGTCGACCAATCAGTCCATCCTGGTCCGGCTCAGTCAGATCCCTGCCAAGCATGAAGCCACATTGAGCTTAGGTCACACGGGACCCCCCAAGAACCTTCATGCACCTCACAGTACCTCCCTCAACTAAGAAAATTTATAAATAATTATAAAAATAAAAATATATCAATGGTAAGAGTCCAGGCTATGCCAGGCAGAATAAAACTTTTTTTTCTTTCAAAAAATAACCCATTTGCTATTTAGCTCTAACTTTCAGCTTTCCATCTTGGCCCACTTTTACTTTGAGTAAATCCACAATACACTAAAAAGACATTATTCATGACTTTTACAACAGTCAGTCAGCCTCATATTTCAGTCTGTGTGGGACATTAAAGTGTGCAAGTCCATGATTATCTGAAGATGGAGCCTGGGCACTCACGATTATTAATTTATCATGCTGCTTGAGAACACAAATGCATTGTATTGTCTCATTCAGCATCTTATTTTACCCATAAACCCCATAAATCTGGCAAATGGGATGCGTTCTAATGACAGAGCCATGTTAATATCAGAGCGAATAGGCTCTTCGGCGAAGACGGGAGCACAATGTGGAAATTCAATCACAAGTCCTTTCAATCACAGAACGAGGAAACAGGGATACATTTGAATATTTTTACCTCGAAGTATTACAATTATACAATTTTAATATCTATTTAACATGTAGTTGCTTTTTTAGCTGCATGCTTTGGCTGTTTGGTTTAAAAAAATGGAGAAAAGCAGATGGGTAAAGTCGAAATTCTCTTGGCAGTTATGAGCAGGACAAGGTCTTTCCACTATATTCAACTTTCTCTGATCTATTCTCTCTTCTGTTCCCGCAGTAAAACCCAGTCACTGACTTGTACATTTTTGCCTGCCTTTGTGTAGTTCCCTCTACTCGGAGGTAAACAAGTGGATCCTTGAACTGAAATTGCCTAAGGGTTTCACATACTTTATTTAGCTGCCTAAATATCTGTTCACCCACAGCAGAGACATTGAAATACTTGAGTGGAGAATAAAAAAAAACTGAATGACTAATTTTTTGTGAAATTTGTTCTATATTGATGTTGAATTCATTGCTGTTTTATGAGGTCATTACCTAAGACAACATGAAATATTTGATTTCACATTGATTTCAATCCCTGACCTTACTTAATATTAGTCAATATTAAAGACATCAAGAACGATTTTATGTAGAAAACAGTACATCACCCCTTTAGCTGGGTTTTTACAGAGAGTGTAACATTTATAGATTTAAAGGGGACATTTTACAACACTTTTTTAAGATGTCATATAAATCTTTGGTGTCCCCTGAGTACATATGATAGTTTTAGCTCAAAATACCATATAAATAATTTATTATAGAATGTTAAAAATGTCTCTTTGTAGGTGTGTGCAAAAAATGCCATTTTGGGTGTGTCCTTTTAAATGCAAATGAGTTGATCTCTGCACTAAATTGCAGTGCTGTGGTTGGATAGTGCAGATTAAGGGGCGGTATTATCCCCTTCTGACATCACAAGGGGAGCCAAATTTCACGTCCAATTTTTTTCACATGCTAGCAGAGAATAGTTTACCAAAACTAAGTTATTGGGTTGATCTTTATCACATTTTCTAGGTTGATAGAAGCACTGGGGACCCAATTATAGCACTTAAACATGTCAGATTTTCATGGTATGTCCCCTTTAAAATCACACTTTAGGCCCACTTAAAATTATCTATAAAATGTATAAATGTGATTAAGAGTACACTGTACAAAAATCATTTTGTGCGTACATTTTTAAGTTTAATCAACTTGGATTTATAGGTAATTTTATTCAGTTTCTAAATTACATAACAAAAGCAAATCCAACTTTACAAGTTAAAGCAACTCATCATTGTCAAGATAGTTGAAATGACTTAAAATTGTTGTTTACACTTAAAAATGTAAGTGCAAAAGGATTTTTTTACAGTTACATTGTGCATACAATTCACACTTTTCTTTACAAATAATAAAAAAAATCTTAAAAAGCTTACATTAATGGTATTATGCATCAAACACACACTTCAAACTATTAAACAAAATCATTCAGCTATCTCAACATGCACAACAAATAAAGGAATGTATTGTCTGTCGTCTGCAAAACTGTGTTAATGTAAAACAAATTCTGCATTAGACTAATAACAAAAACAAGTCTGATCATTCAGAATGGCTGTACTGTATAACATGACATACAGTAAATTAGCAGATTCCTCTAATCCAGATCCTATCGGCTGAGTGTTTGCATTCCTACCAGCTGTTTGAGGAACACCTGCTCAGGCTTAACTAAGCGGAGAGTGAGCGCACTGACCCTTCTGATCAATAATGTATGGAGAGTGAACAGCTACATGCTAAACCTCTTAGCCACTGCAGAAACACATCTTCTTCCTCCTAATGCTTCTCTGTTAGAGAGCATCAGAGGCTTTGATTGTTCAAGACAGACATGATAACAGCTGAAACATAGTAGACACTTTCTATTGACCCATATTTCAAAAGCTAAAATACATTATTTGAGACCAAGGTGTGACTTAATTTGTTAAAAAAAAAAACTGCATATTTTCATGCTATTATACAGCGCTTCTTTTAGACGTGTAATGGAAAAGCAAAAAAACGAATATATGCTCTTTAATTTTTCCCAATATGCTATATTTTTACCTTTAACCCAGAGCATACAGAATGAACCCTCGACCTTTAACCTACCCCAAAGCACTTTAATATATTAAGCAAAGTGCACCCAATTACATTTCTAATGGAACTTCAGTGTAAATACTCAACCATGACATTGTGAAAAAGCTTCATAAGGGTAATTATGTGAACTCAATGAACGTTAGATAAATAACAAATAGCAAACTATAGTCCACGCTCCCATGAGTCTTTGCTGCATGTTTACTATATTGACGTCAGTGATATGTGCAAAAGAAATGTAGTTTGAAAGAAATATGTTTATAAAAAATAAATACAAATACACACTAAATGCGTTGTCCCAGATTCCACCCATCTCTGTGTTATTATTGAAACAACACATTGTGTGTTTCTTTTAACACAACTTGTGTTTTATTTTAAAACAAAATGACACCTAATGTGTTAAAATTACACATAATTTGTTTAAAGCTTAACACAAAAAGATGTGTAAAAAAATTAACACATACTTTCTAAGAGTCTATATGCAAAAGTTAAGTTATGCTTTGTCCACAACTTTGTTATTTTCAACCAAAAGTTGGGTCAAAAAGGACAAACCCAACCATTGGGTTAAATTAACCCAGGAAGTGTTTGTATTTGACCAAACAATGGGTTAAAACATCCAGCATTTTCGGTTGAAACAACCCAGCAAAGCTTAAATTACATCCAGTGGGTTGGGTTCATACCGTTTGGATCCAGTGCTGGGTTTAAAATAACCCAGAATTTCATAGGTTCATAGGACTGGGCTTAAATGAGCTACAGAAACTTATTAGTATTAAAAACTTACACCCAAAGCCAGCGTTGGGTCGTAAAGGGACAAGCCCACCAGCTGGGTTGAAATTAACCCCAAAAAATGTTTGTATTTAACCCAACAATAGGTTCAAACATCCCAGCATTTTGAGTTGAAACAACCCAGCGGGCTGGGCTTATCCCTTTTTGACCCAACACTGGGTTGAAAATAACCCAAAGTGTACAGGAACAGGTATTAGCTAAAATTATTGTAGTATTTTTCAAAGGCAATACTTCAAAAAATCTGGTAACACCCTTACTCTCAGAGGAAAAACACAGTACATGTAAACTGTATAAAAACAGCAGAGAAAAAAACAAATGCATCTATTGTCAGTTAAATCATATATCAGTTAATGCCTGCCTGCCTCTGGATGATGATTCAATCTATAGCAGAGAAAAAAACAGGTTAAGCTAACCATGTAGAAGCTGAAAAACTTTATCTGCAGACAGCCTGAGAGCTGCTGGCGGCGTGATGTCATTCCTGGATCATCAGCTGTACCTGTCTCATCCAAGACTGACTCCAAGTTTGAAATGTTGTCTGAATGTTATTTACGCTCGACCAATATTAGAAAGAAAACACAAAGCATGCAATTAAAAAGAGGCTGAGGGGGATGTTGTAATTTTCGTGACAGTGTTTATTTTTTATAATAAATTAATGAAAATAAAAAAAGAAGAGAACGTTTAACAGTATTAGCTTACTTGCATGAGTACTTTTAATGATTGCATTTCTGGATAAAATTCTTCACCATAAACCAAAGCAATAAAGGTAAGATGAAGTCAAATGATTAGAGGTGAGGTCTACAGTATATCATGAACAAAAGCGCAGTCTCACCGTGGAAAGACTCATAACAGAGGTGTATGAACTTGTCAGGGCACTTACAGGAGAATTTGGAGCCTGCTTTATTCAGCCTGCCACACAAATTATCGCATCACATCTCTTCACACATGTTTAAAAATGGTCTTTGTTTAGTAATTATTTTGTTAGGCTTATTAAACCATACTTAAGTAAACCTTAAGGCTTTTGTTATTCAGGAGGTGGATGCTTATAAGATTTTATGAGAAAACGATAATTCAATTGAATTAATCATAAAAGAGGACATCATTGTTACTCTCAGCATGAATTTGTTCATTTTAAAATATTTCTTTATTTTGACATAATTAATTCATTTTTGCCTATATGTCTATATGTAGGCACACTTCTCTCTGAGCTGGAGAATGGAGGAGGTGTTGATACACGCAGTCTGTGATTGATTTGTGTTTGGTTTGTCGGAGACAACAAAAGGATGCCATGTCCTTTAAAAGTGTAATTCATTCAGTTTTGAGACTTTCAAGTGATGAGATCTTAAAAAACGCGTGACAGAAACATATCCGATTAGATATTTAGCAATAATTTTTGTTTTATTTTTCCATTTTTTTTTCAAATCCTGCATGCATTGCTTTCGTTATTATTATTATTATTTTAAATAAATAGTCGATCATGTCTGATCCAGATGTTTAAAAGAGTCAGGATTCGTTTAAATCTTTAACGAAAAACAGTCTTTGCGCAGACTTCATTATCCTCTAAAAGCATATACTAGTGCATCTTAATATTTAATATTGACCAAACTAACACCGAAAAAAAGAGAGAGAAAAAAAACATAATGTAAATGTATAAGGAAATCTATTGTGGACTTGCCTATCAACTTCAAGGATGCATTACCTGTTTTCACTACAGTCCGGTGCGTGAGAGGAGGAATCAATCATACAGTTGATGTTACTCGAGATAAAATGTCACGGGTTATTTTCAGAGAGAAACAAAAAGCCATTTAGCTCCGCGTACTGAGTGTGCGCGTGTGAATGTGTTATTAAATGAAGACTTTATACAGGATTTATTATAGATTTATTGTAAATATATTCAGTAGTGATATCATTCGTTATAAAAGTTAATCGAGATCTTATCAAATAATTTAGGATCAGGATTTCCGAAATGTGTTTTAATTTGTTTTAATGTGTAGCTTCAATTTATAAGGGGAAAGGAAACCTGAAAGAGTAAATGAATGAAAATGAAATGCTGCGCAAATGTGGGTCAGTCACTTGACCCCACGTCTATTAACACGCACACGCCGCGACATTTGCTCGGTTATTGTCTGACTAATTTAATTTCACAGAACACTTATTTTCCAAACTCAAGAGCATGCCAAAGGAGAGGGAACGGGTGAAAAAACTTGCCTGATAAAAGTCTAACTCAATTTGAGGACAAGTACCTTCATCTGTAAATGAAAGCAATTATGCGGCCCATATTATATTATGTTGGCCGGTCTCAAGATAGTCATCAATCACCCGCAATCGAGCTGTCACTGCGGGCAGATTCGTTTCTTGCAGGCAGTTTTCCAGCTGGGGAAAAGAGAAGTACATCATCATTAATTTGACTGTGACCCCGGGGCTTCTCACATGTCTGAACCCGGGCTTCTCTAAGCGAGTCAGCAACACACCATGGCGCACCTAGACTTTCATCACTCTAAAGAGCAAAATGTAGTCCTTTACATAGATAGATAGATAGATAGATAGATAGATAGATAGATAGATAGATAGATAGATAGATAGATAGATAGATAGATAGATAGATAGATAGATAGATAGATAGATAGATAGATAGATCATAAATATACCAAAGAAAACACAGTAAATATATTTTAAGTGTCTTAAAAGCACAACATCGAATTTGTTTATTTGCGTAATTTACGTAAAAAAAAATAGAAATTTAAGTGGCATGTAAAACATAAGACTATCCTTAAATAGGATGGCCAATGTTCGTTGTCAATACATTTTATTGTTCAATAAAAAATGATCTCTTTCTACCTTTATAGTATCTCGTGATAAGGGCATATTATGCCTTTTTTTCCTTTTCTTTTCTTTTCATTTCTTTCTTTTTTTTTCTTCATGTTCTGACAGGTGAAATGTCTAGGTTAATGCTGGCTAACTATTAGACTTTATTAGATTATGTTAGATTATTTTTCTAATTGACTTTAGATCAATGATTCCGTAACAAAATAAAAAAGATTGTCGCAAAAAAAGTATTTTCACTAGTTGTAATGACATTTTAGAGATCAGTTTAATTGATAAGCTCCATTACAAGTCCATTGTGCCTGAAAATTTCACCCCCACCCCTCTTGTCACTCGCTGGGATTTTCGTCCAGAGAAATGCATATTAAAGTTAGAGTCTGGTCATTTTGAGTGGGTTTCTTCTGACGTCAGAGCCACCGGCGTTTAAAACAACCCGCATCTGGGCTGACGTCTTTAATACTAGTTTTTATAACGCAAAATATGTATTTCTGACATCAAAGACGGCTACTCGAAAAAATGCTTTACGATGCGCCCGGTTGTGTTGTAGAAGTTTAATACAGGAGATTGCTACTGGAAATCCTCAGGAAGGCGTTTAAGCAAATTAAACATGGTAGTATTGCGCTTCGCCCTATAAGCGTCCAGCAGCTTTATGCTTTACCAATCAATTGTTACAGTGAAACACAGCAGACCTGCAGTCTCGCCTGCTTTCTCGGAAACAGGGATCACTCTACAATGTCCTATCCTCAATTCGGATATCCTTACTCTTCTGCACCACAGGTAAGCTCACATTACGCGGTAATTCTATTCTGAACTGAATGTAGCATTTAAATTCAATTTCTGATTTTAAAACATTTCAACTTTATAGTGGAAGCGCTCTCACTCGATCTGTCATAGCGCAATAGAGAGACTCAGTGGTAGGCTATACCCTTCTCCGGTGTTATTCAGGGGTTCCCTCTGCGCTTATCGTTTTACAAATCTACTAACACGGGTTCGAGCCGCAGACGCATGCAGAAGTGGAAGCGCGATGACAGGGGGAAGGAGGACAACAGTTGTTTTTTGGCAATGATCCATAAATCGCATTGTCCTGTGGGGGCTGTTTTGGCATTGGCAAAGAAAAATGAACTTGCATGCACTTTCATCGGAAACGTTATCTACTGATAAAACGCGTGTTTTTAGCTATTGGTTAATATCATGTGAACTTTTTATGAGCTTGGCTTTGTTTGAATTGTATTTCTTTTCACACCATTCCAGTTCCTCATGACCACCAACTCTTTGACATCTTGCTGCGAGTCGAGTACCAGATCCATCTCGGATTCTTCAGCGCAGACGCCCGTCTACTGTCCCGTCTATGAAAGCAGACTGCTGGCCACTGCCAGACACGAGCTGAGCTCCGCCGCTGCGCTGGGAGTCTATGGGAACCCGTACACAAGCAGTCAAGGATATGGGAATTATGTTACTTATGGAGCCGACGCCTCTGCATTCTACTCTTTGGTGAGTCCATAATGTCAATATGTATTATTATGTAAGAATAATGTTACGATTTAGACGACAGAAAGTGTGTTTCTATTCTAGGACATACAGAAAGTTTGTAAAGTATTCTGGTGTTAGCAAAGAAATTTGGAGAAGCAAACATTGTGCCTAAGTGTTATACAAGGGACACTTTATATTTTCTATATCTTGTAAAATAAAATAAAGTCCAGGTCTGCCTGTATAATGACATACACTCTAAAAAATGCTATAGAACCATGCATCATTCAAAAGCAAATTAATATAAAAATGTTATATATAGGCTACACCTTTGTTCCTGAAAACAAATGCCACCCAGAACTTTATTGGCATTATAAAAACGTGGCACATAAATGTATATGTGTAACTGTATGAACATCAGCACATACTGACAAGTGTTGCATTTGATTACAGGGAACGTTTGATGCCAAGGATGGAAGTGCGACTGCGCATGCGGGTATAACCCAGGCTGCCGCATATTACCCATATGATCCCACCCTGGGACAGTATCAGTATGACAGGTATTGAATACTGGCCCTCATTAAGCATCTCCATTGCCAATTAACAAGTGCATGACTGAATTAATTTCATCAATTTTATAAGCACTATTAAACTAACTATCTAGCTTTATGTTTGGATACACTTCTACGAATTACACAATTCCTCAGATGTCACGAGCAATGGTCTTATACCTTTGATATATATTTGATGTTATATCATGCACTTCACGGTTTACCCTTCAGGGTTTTGCCTCAGATGTTTTTAATGGACAGATAGACGGCCAGTGCATTCTGTGTGCACTCGATCAAGCAATTCGCACGCTCTATTATCCCACTGAAACATACATGTTCAGTGCCAAAACAAGAGTTATGTGAAAGTTTAGCCGGTGAAATATTTAGAACGAGGTAAACAACAGCTCAGCAACTTCTTTATACCATAGATACGGATCTATGGAGGGAGGAACCAGAAGAAAAAATGCCACCCGTGAGACGACCAGCACGTTAAAAGCGTGGCTTCAGGAGCACAGGAAAAACCCATATCCTACCAAAGGAGAGAAGATCATGCTGGCCATCATCACCAAGATGACCCTCACACAAGTGTCCACATGGTTCGCCAACGCCAGGAGGAGACTCAAGAAGGAGAACAAGATGACATGGCCACCGAGAAACAAGGGCTCAGACGAGAAAAAATACGATGACGATGAGGATGGATCACAGGAAGATCAAATCAAAAGTGAAACCAATGATGATGGTCAGCGCCACTGCATTCTTTACGCTTACAAAACTTATCCATAGGAAAATTAACCATGCTTTTGCTACAACAACCATTACAAAAAAACAAATTTAATATTGTTTTATTTTAATATAGTATCCTTATATTTGTAGTAAAATTATGGTAATAAAAACCGTAATCAAGCCTAAAACCGACATACAAGTGTAGGTAATTTCCTATAATAATTCATTATTTATTTTTATGTGTTACCATGCTGTTGATTAACTAAAATATAAGATAAAGTTTATATTTCATTTCAAACCACGAGCTAAGAAATGTTTTTGAATGTTTCTGAAAAAAAATGCAAGCCCAAACTTTTAAAGTTCTAGCCAGAGGATAAAAAGCAATTTGTCTTCATAATACTGATCCAAAAACAAACATTACATTACCATACATTTCTAGCTTAATATACATTTAATAACAACACGTTTTATAGAGTATAATTAATTAAATAGTTTTTTTTTTAGTTATACATTATTTTAATTTCATAAAAAGTTCTATTTATGTATATATATATATTGTCTCTCACTCTTTTCTATCTTTTCTTACAGAGAGTAAAAGTCGAGAGGACAAGGAACTTCAGTTAAGTGACTTGGACGATTTTGACACCATTGAGTCAGAGAGCTCGGAGTGTGAACTTAAACATCGCTTTCACATGAACGCGCACATGGCGACCACCGACGATCGCCCCAAAGAAACCTCTCCAAAACTCTCCATTCCGGGTCTGCTCGAAGCTGACCGCGATTTAACCAAAAGTTGCTTAAAGACGTCCGCCGATGACTGCGAACATGACGTCGGCGACCTTCGGCACACCAAAACGTGTTTCCAACAGCAAGGCCATCCATTACTGGACAGCAAACCACGAATCTGGTCTTTGGCCCAGACCGCGACCTCGCTGATCCCAACAGAGTACTCTTCATGTATGCTTAGATGTCAACCATCACCCTCTGCCTGCTCGCCTGTTAACGGCCTAGATAGACAGCAGGATTCACCGGTCACCACTCTCAGAAACTGGGTAGATGGAGTTTTTCACGACCCCTTGTTTAGGCACAGCTCATTAAACCAAGCACAAACGAACACTACAGTTTCTTGGACCACCACGACCAAAGGGGCCATCTTAGAAACAGAAGCCCTTGGACGCTCCATAGCGAACACCAACGTTATAAAAACACAGCAGCTTGAGGCCAGCAAGGACAGTATGACTTTTCCAAAGGGGGTGAATAAAATATTCTGCTCCTAGCACACCCATTTACTCTTTGAAAACCGCGGTGGACTGTTTGGAATAGCTGCTAACGATTTTTATTTCATAACAGTTAGCAAAGACTGTAAATCAGTGGACCCAAAATATGTCTTACTTTTTGCTACATAAAAATGGGCTGTCATGGGAAAGTGTATGTATTTATTGTTGTATTGACATCTCACTGGTGAGGGTCCCAAAAAGGGATTGCTTTACAGTATATATTTATTTGTTTAGTTGAGTTTTGTAACGCACGTTCAATTTGTGTAAATTAACAACTATGGCTGGAAAGTTTACAATCCGATTTGGGGTTCTAATGTTGATTTGGCATGCATATGTTCCTAGTTTTCATTGGATATTATTTTAGATGAACTCGGACATTGTTGCAATGACTCACAAGTGTCACTGTTAAGATCGTATCGCACAAATGCACAAATCCCTGTTGAATTTGGGGAATGTTGAGATCTGCTCACTATAATAAAAAAAAAACAGCTGATGTTTCCAAGTCTTGGGTCCGTGCGTCGATCAAAGTCGCTGTCCTTGGTGCTGAATGTATACGCGTTTCTATGTTACAGGTTTTGTTAAACGTTATCTAACTGCTTTGCTTAAAATCTGTAAAGATCTATTTCTGTAAACGAAACACTTTGAACAGCTAATCTGCATTTATCACTAAATATCTGACAGTCATAATGGTGGCATTTTTTACATTTTGATTGTAAATTGACATAATAAAACACTCCGTTCATTTTTATTAAATGTACTTAATTATTTATTTATTTATTTATAAAATAGCATTTTTTTTCAAAACTAGAAAATAATAGAAAAAATGTATTTGATTACATCAACCTAATGCCCTAACAATCAAAACACCCGACTATTATTTATCTAAATAGTGATGTTCTCAGCAGCGAGTGCTCGGTGTTTACTGTGTTTGGGTTTGTAATAATCTCTCAATCACCGTTTATCATTCTCTCTCATACTCTGATGGGAGAGATGAGACCCCGAGGAGCCATAAGACAGCGCTGGATGAGCCCCATTAACCCGCCATAACCAGCCTGTAATTGGGATGTTTTTAGTCATCATTCACTTCACCCTATCGATTTCTACTCTCGTTCTGATAATATTATCGAAGCACCAAATCCTTTACTTTGACCCAGCACTTGAGTTCTCCTGACAGCCCGTTTATATGGTGGAAGGCGAGATCATTTGAAATGT
Organism: Paramisgurnus dabryanus; assembly: GCF_030506205.2. Classification (NCBI taxonomy): domain Eukaryota; kingdom Metazoa; phylum Chordata; class Actinopteri; order Cypriniformes; family Cobitidae; genus Paramisgurnus; species Paramisgurnus dabryanus. The sequence goes on along the minus strand of NC_133349.1, from coordinate 29,122,537 downwards.
TCATCGTGACACAGACCCCTCAATTTCTGAATGTTCCCTGTACTCACCGGGGCACGTCTCTATAAGTGAAAAGGGCAAGAGAATTAGTTGGTCTAGATAAAAGGGCAAAAACGCGCAGTCGAAAGTACGAGTTGACAGTGATGGTGAAAGTGTGGCCCCTGGAGGACTGGGGCCCGTTGAGAGGGGCCTAAGTGATGAATTTTAATGTGAAAACCAAACGATTGAGATCTTCTCTTGGGCGATCCACTGGACAAAGACGTCTGAAAAAGAAACAGCACAATGCACAACAAATAACTACATAGCGAATTGGTGTTAAAACAGGATTAGTATAACAAATAAATGCAATTAAAGTCGTTTTATTTTTTTGTTAATAAATGTATAAGAATTAAAACAGATTTGAAACATTTTACAAAGATTTTAAAAAGATTTATACAACAGAATATAGCATCTTATATTCAATGTTATAGTAAACTTTCACAGCGTTGTAAAACAGGGAAGGAGAAAAGAGAGAGAGAGAGAGACAGAAAGAGAGATGTGAAGCGTTTGACTTACTCATTCATCCGTGGTAAATTCACAGCCACAGTGGAGGGATGATGCTGAATTAACGGCGTTTTTACATAGAAAGCAAATCAAACTGTAATCAGCGACGCGTTACTTTTCATTAAGCGCCCGTGACAGCAGCATATTCAGACTCGACAGGGGACACGGGGACCCCTGAAATAAACTGCTCTCAAAACAGAGAGCCATAAGATAATTCCTTAAGCTCCATTAACAACTCTTAGCCGCGGGAAATAGAAAACATCTCCAAATCTAAAAGCTTTATCGACCTGCGCAAACCTCTACTGATGGCTTCGTTTTTTTCTTTTATTTATATATTTATGTTCCTTCAGCTTAAGGGACAGGAACGTCCAGCGGCGGTAATAGACTTTAACACAACACATTAACTGAGCAAGACTGGCGAAAAGATTTAGATCTTCAGCTGACCAATTAGTGTGTTTTATTTTCTTCACTGACTCCGTCAACCATCGGATTTAAGCGCAAACACTGCGCCTGACCTGCAAATACTATAGTGCTTATATCTCTGGTTACGATTAGCCTACTATTTGCATAAGTATTAAATCGTTGTTGAAACTCCCTCTTAAATCCATTTTTAGCAAAAAGTTTAGAGGAAACACAGGAAATTTGAGTAACAACCAAATAAATAAATTAATTAATTAATATCACCTTTCTTCTTCCTCCTCTTCTTCTTTCATTTCTTCTTCTTTTCGTTAATACTATTATTATAATCAATTGTATTATTATTATTTGTTTTATTAAGGGCTGGGAAAGATTAATCGCGATTAATCACATACAAAATAAAAGTTATTTTTTTGCATAATATATGTGTGTGTGTACTGTGTGTAACTATTGTGTATATTTAACCACACACACATTCATGTCATATTTTTTACTTTATATATTATATATTTATTAATTTATATATACAATAGAATATATAAAAATATAAATAAATTTATATACACATGTAAATGTTTCTTAAATACATACATGTCATATATTCACATTCACATAAAATCACTTTTATTTTGTATGCGATTAATCGCGATTAATCTTTCCCAGCCCTTTAGTTTTATAAAAAAATGAGGCAGCAAGTACTAACGTATAAAGTGACATTCTAATGCAAGCACCAAATCTAACCCTAAACCGAAGCGACAATGGTTTAAAAATAGGATAAAAACATTTGAGTAACCACACGTGATAATCACACGAAAACAGGAATTCGTTATACGATCACGGAAAAACGCGGAAATTCGTGATAATATCACGAAAAAAGAATAAAAAAAAAAATACTTGACTACTGTATATAAGTTTGTGAGACTGGGTAGCAAGTGAACACAAGTATCATCACATTAACTGTACAAGTCCATTTATATTGACTAGTTTTAAATTGAAGCTTGAAACTTCTTTAATTTCATAATTTTTATTTGTGTAATGTTAAAGCATATACGTAAATAAATTCTTAATTGCATATTTTTTGCATTGTGGTTATTAATAACGTCACTCTTGAACAAACAACCAACAAGCCTTTTTTAAATTATATTAACAAAAGATATATTCAGGGATTACCTGCATCAAACGCAAGACACATGAGATAACGCATACAACACACGCAGGCCTACTCAAAGAACAAAATACACCATGTTGAACATCAGATTTCACAGCTCTTAACAGAGCAGACGCTTGTTTATCAGACACGTTTGTCCACATTTCCCTAAGGACACAGACAGCAGATCTTTAAATAAGAGTGACACACACACAAACCCAGCAGAGCAAAGGGCATGGAAAATATATTTGCACATCATTAGTAGCTCTCTAACACTGTGCTGGGCCTGTGTGTTTTCTGCATTATCAGTGACGGGGTCTTAATTAATCTGGCAGAAAGCTAATTAATAAAAAGCAATTACTGTAGTTTTACCAGAGGTCTGGAGAGTAAAATGCTGACACAGACTGTAGCCTGACAAGCACCAAACACACACACACAGATCTTAACAGCATTGAATTGGGGTTTGTACAAGCTGAACAAAGCAAAGCACTGCAGATCCAGCTACAAATGTTGCGATGAAAGTTTGAACCAACCATACAAAACATTATGTAGTAGCATATACGGTGTGTATTTGTATGTTGGCACAATAGGTCAAGTGGTAAATACGTGTAGCCGTCGTATCAAGCAGGCATTTCATACAAATGCAAATAATGTGCCTATTCATTTCCCATTTTTAACTTTAGTATTAAACTACATGTGTTTAATATTGCATTCAGCTGACACAACCGTTCCATCAGTCAATATTAATCACATATAAAACAGCAGATGCAAAAACCATTTGTTTTTCCCGCAGCTCTAAAATTGCATTTAAATGTCATTAAAGTTCACTAGATCAGCTGGTGTAATAGGCATCGATGCGGTCACAGGGAGCTTATCGGCGGTTCTCTTCAGTAAGTTACTGAGGGTGAGAGAAGGGGTCTGGATTTGGGGTGGTCTGTGCGTGGGGGGTTTGATAGGCCTGTCGCCACTCACAGGTGTCACATACTTCCCATGAGGCATCGCAGACTGGATCACATTACTAAAGTTACTGCATGGGTCACATGATTCCAATTGTCATATTTCCTAGCTATTTAAAGAGACTGAGTGTTGGTCTGTAGATGTTCAATATGTTTATTCAGTATATTGATGGCTTGTATGATTGCCAAACTTCAGTTTAAAGATTAGATTATGTAAGGGAAAATACAATAAAACCATCACAAGACCATATTTATCTTATCTACTACTGAGGATGCAATTGCTATAATCACGCCCAGCGTGACCCAACAAGAGCACTTCAAACACATCTTTAGATTTGTCAGAGTAACTTTGTAATATTTCTTTACATCGTGCAGCATCAGTGTTCTTATTCCCAGACATACCCGACCTCTTGTTTTTATCGTTCCCTTACAAAAACACACAAGCCTCTCTCATTTGTATGTACTGCTTGTCTTTTGCAACACAATTGGATATGGAGGCAAAGGTCAAGCTTAACTCTCTTATGCCTTTCATTGTGGAATGAAAACAGCATATACTATTGATCCATCCTAAAATGATGTACACAAATCTGGGGGCTTTACACAGTGCCGTCTGACCTTTGTGCAATTACCAAGGTGACAAAAAAGGCCAGAGTGATGTTAACAGAAGTTTTACATGAGGCGTTTATATATTTTTTATCAGTTTGAACGCCTGACTGCCGACAGATCAGACACACAAAGCATTAAACTGGTTCATTCAAAGTTTGAAGAAGTCAATTGTTATTATTGATCTGAAATGAATATTCTCTATCAACATGGAAAGAAAGTTTTAATCAAATAAGACATCCGCAAGCCATATTAGAGACACTATTGAATTCTGGTGAACTAGCAGAAGTCAAAAAACACTTGTATGATTAGTGTAATACTGTACAGTCATTGTCATTTGTTGCGTAATGTTTATTATACCACGGGTCTGTTGAATGCTTTATTCTGATTGGTTGGGATATGTTCCATGGGTGTTGATTATTCTTCTATAAACAGCACACCTAACTTGTCAAATGCCAAAAACATGCACCAGAGCCAAGTTTGTGATAACCGTGGTGTAAGCGGAACATTTTTAAATTAAATTATTCGAAAATAATGCACACCTGTGGTGTATAACCACCTTGGGTAACCATTATTTTTTTATAATTTAACATCCGTCTTCAATTATTCCTTACCTTTTCTAGGATGGTGGATTTATTGCACTGTATAAATCCTACTAAATTGTGCATCTTATTTAAAGTGTACTTTTAACAAGACTGTATGGTACTTACTAAATATATCTATATCTGTACTATTAGAAGACAATTCAGTCACACTATGTGACTTTATCTATGTATGTGTTTACTATTATATGTCTTAAAAGGGACATTCCACTTTTTTTGAAAATATTTTAATTTTCCTGCTCCAGAGAGTTAAATATTTGATTTTTAACATTTTGAAATTCATTCAGTTGATCTTCAGGTCTGGTGCTAGCACTTTTAGCATAGCTTAGCACAATCCATTGAATCTGATTAGACCATTAGCATCGTGCTAAAAATTAACCAAATAGTTTGGATATTTTTCCTATTCAAAACTTAACTCATCTGTAGTTACATCATGTACTAAGACCGAAGGAAAATTAAAAGTTGTGATTTTTTTAGGCAGATATGGCTAGGAACTATACTCTCATTCAAGCGTAATAATCAAGGACTTTGATGCTGTGACATGGCTGCAGCAGGCGTAGTGATATTACGCAGTGCCCGAAAATAGTCCCCTGCTATTGAAAGTAACCAAGGGGACTATTTTCATGCAGTGTGTAATGGATTCTGGCAGTGCTGAATGGATTCCAAAACGGTAAGAATCAAATGTTTGACTTTAGGGGAGGTGGAAAATGAGCATATTTTCAAAAAAAAAAAAAAAAACATAACTACTACAGTATGTACAAAATAACACATGTACAAAATTTAACAAAGGTGTACATACCTTTAGTTACATTTACTTTACCTGCATGTAAGGTTAGAGACTCTTGTCTATCAAGACCGGAGTCTGTTTTTACGTGTATGCGAACATACACGCAAGTTTATTTGATTTGTTTAACGCATGCACATTACGACAGCATGCAATGCATCTCATGGGCTACATACTACATTATCATGTAAGCGCATGTGTGACCTTCTCGTACAATGGGCTTCAAAAATCTGGTGTAAGTAAGTGCGCACTCTTCTGATAAGGAAAATTGCATCATGCACACTGTACGCGGACCTTAACAATGGGCCATACTTCGACCTTAACCCTAAACCCAGCCTTAACCATAAACCAACCCTGAGCAACATGTATACAATATGTATAATGTATCAAATGTTTTTTTTTCTGACATCTAGTGCTTCTTGATGTTATTTGTATTGTAAGTAGATAGTAGTTAAAGACACCTATTGGGACTAACATAATGTAATAATGTAAGGTAGGGAACATTAAATATTGATTTAAAATATTTTATTTGCTCATTTTTAACGAATGCAGACCTTCCGCGAGAAAACCGAGTTTAAGATAAGACAAGACATTCAAATGTTACGAACATACTATTTGGTTTATTTATTTGTAAATATAATGTCAAATATGTTATTAAAAGACATATTTATATTTAAATTTTGTGTAATATTAAACTTTACCTGTCAAAATGATTTGCAGCCGTGTTATTAGTTTTGAGCGGTAGTTTTTTTTTGAAGTTTAGGCAAAACTTATATTTTAAGCAAAATAATGCTTTAGTAAATACCACATTTGGCCCTTCCCCTTAGAAAAATGCCCGTTTCTTGGTCAGACTAGATCATGTTGCCGTGACCGTCGGTTTTAACTAGGCTGGTTCTGTTTCACACTGCATGAACTCAGAAGCAGATGCATGTAGCACACACATACATACTTCAGCTGAACCATCCATGCGAGCGGACCCTGCTTTACATGCCTGGCCTGGTAGATTCGGTGAGGAGAGGAAAGGGGCAAAGAGAGATCGGCCCTGTTTAAGGATGTGGTAAAAGAATGGGGAATTGGTGAAGTCTGGTCCAGGCTGCTTTTTATGCATGAGTCCGGACAGCAGGGGCAACCGGCTGGCTGCCCAGCCTTCATTAAACCGCCCGCGCCTGGGCACTCAAGCCTCCTTTATGATGTCAAGTCCACTGATTTGTGTTATGGCTATCAGAGTGAGTTAACATTCACAATGGGTGGCATGTCAGAGGTCTGAGGTGCCTGGGCCTGACACACAACAGACTCCCAAAAATGATCCAACAGAGACACTATTTCTCATATCGCACAACAAAAAGACTCATGAATTTCAAACACACACACACACATTCACACAATTCCCCTCCTTCACCAACACTCATCTTTAAACAAGCAATCAGCACTTATGCGAAAGGTCACATTTGCAATGCAGGGGACTTTTAAGCAGGTAATTGGAGGCGTGGGCCTGTGATACCTTTGGCGGATTGTGGCGAGATAATGTGATGGATAGGGAACGTTTTGGCGGGCAATTAAATGTTTTGGAGGTCCTGGATGTCTGATTTGGAGGGAGGGGGATGGGAAGTTGACATTGTGCCACCATATAAGCCGATTTCCCAGAAAAAACTGAGTCAAAGTGCTTTTAATCAAAGTCAAGTTTTTTGTGAGTTGTCTGAATAGAGAAAGAATAGAGTGGTGAAATGAAGGGCTAATTAAAGTAGGTCAGAATTGAGCTACATGCATAAGAAAACACTTTAAACCCCTTTCATTATTTACACATTCATTGCCTCTATACTGTAACCCATCTGCTTTAAAGAAGAACCAGTAGGACTCCACCACAAACAGAGATCTGATACCTTTTAGGATATCTCTAAGTAAAGTATTTTGAATTAATCCAAATGTATCTCCTTGTTTCTCTTTTCTTTATACAAAGTTCTGCATTACAAAGTGAAAAAAAACTAGCATTTAGTGCAAAGCAGCCATTATAGAGGAAACTAACAAATACAATCTTCAGATTAATGTGATCCCCATTAAAGGAATACTCCACTTTCATAAAAAATCCCGCTAATTTACTCACCCCATGTCATTCAGGATTTTTATGTCTTTCTCTGTTCAGTCGAGAAAAAATTAAGTTTTTTGAGGAAAACAATCAGGGATTTTTCTCCATATAGCAGTGTTGTTTTCGTCAACGATGACGATAACGAAAATATTTCGTTGACACACCTTTTTTTATGACGATAACGTGACGATGACTAGCTAAAAATGGCTCTAAGGTGACGAAAACATGACGAGATACTTTCGAGTTTTCGTTGAAGAGGTGAGACGGAACAAAGTCTGACGTTCACAATGCATGTAATTTACTATTTTGTGTGAAATCTGTCTGTTTTTAGCTAAAAAGTATCAGCAATGCTACCGCTTCCTATCTTTGTTTTGGGTACTCACACTACCCGGCTGTCGCCATGCCGCGCACCAGATTTCAAACAACAACAACAACACACCTGCAGCTGTGGCGAGTTCGAAGGACCGTGGCGGTGATGCCAATAAACGGAAACGACAAGATGATTTATGGACATACTTTCAGCATAATCCATCAGACAGAAAAACGGAATGCATATTGGGAGACGACGGTAAATGTGGCCACAAACTAGGTGGGAAGAATACCACCAACCTTAAGCGGCAGCTGGAGTTTCATCACGCTAATATTTTTTTAAAGGTAACTAACAAGTCACGCTGTTAACATATCATATAGATTCAATTTTACCCTACAATCGGCTTGTGACACATTTCATGGTAAGCTTAAGGTTTTACATGTATCTACTGGTCAAACCTAAGCCCATTTCCAATACTTTTTAACCTAAATTAATTTGTTAAAGACTACTTTTTTACTAAAATTGACTTAAACTTGACTAAAACCTTTGCGTTTTCATCAACTAAAACTTGACTAAAATCTTTTTGTATTTTCGTCGACTAAAACTTTACTAGTATAAGTATTAGTATAAGTGACTAAAATGTGACTAAAACTAAAAATCATTTTCGTCCAAAAGACTAAGACTAAAAGGGCTGCCAAAAACAACACTGCCATATAGTCGACTTTTGTGGACCTCATTGGTTTGAAGTTTTAATGCAGCTTCAAATTGCTCTAAAGGATCCCAACCAAGGCATAAGGGTCTTATCTAGCAAAATGATCGTCATTTTCGCCAAAAAAAACAAATATTTCTTCACACTTGTAAACACCGGAGCAGTAGTTTCGCATAAGTCATTTTAGGAAGAAAAAAGCTATGATCAAATTTGCCCACATAGGTGCAGAGAGTCAGACAACTTTGGCTTAACTTAGCACTTTACTGTATACGTTACATTATTACTACGCTCGCTTGTACGGTTTATCCTTAGCCGCTATATTCTACTTCTTAAATTATCTATTGATTTTCTGTGTTTTCTACTCATGTAAAGCTGCTTTGAAACAATTAACAATTGTGAAAAGCGCTATATAAATAAAATTGAATTGAATTGAACATTGACATCAGGTTGCCCAGATCATTGTCAAGTTGTTGCTAGGTGTTTTACTGCCTACTAGCCAAAGAAAATAAAAAAATGCATATAGATATTTGGCTCTTGTAACAGTATATGGCTCAGGTAGCTTCTTCCATGTACTGTAAATTGAAAGGTCAATTCTCCCATTTTATTGACCACTATCTAAGGGTGCACTCACATTATATGCTTAATCCGGTTTTGCCCAGTGAGAGTTTTTCTTAGGGTAACATATTGGGGCGTTTTCCCGGACAGAATAAACTTGTCCCAGACTTAAATAAATGTATGATGTACGAGCTGTCCAAACTGAAAACAACTTGCACTGACATATCTTAAAATATATAAGTGCCCTTTGTTTTGCCTTAAAAATGCACACAAGTAATGCTTTTAGTAAGGCATGTTTGTTAAATCTGGTTATATTTCCTAATTAAACTAAGGCCTAGTCCTGGTTTAAGATAATCTGTGTCTGGAAAACCACTCCATTGTGTTTACACGAGAACCAAATTTTTGTAAATAAAGCCTTAACCCAGCCCAAACCCGAACCCTATGGGGCGGTTTCCCGGACCAGGATTAGCTTAATCCAGGACTAGGCCTTAGTTTAATTAGGAAATATAACTAGTTTTAACAAACATGCCTTACTAAAAACATTACCTGTGTGCATTTTGAGGTAAAACAAAGGGCACTGATGTATTTTAAGATATGTCAGTGCAAGTTATTTTCAGTTTGGAGAGCTCTTAAAAGTGTTTAAGTCTAGGACTAGTCTAATCCCTGTCCGGGAAACCGCCCTTATGAATAACTGAACCTTAAAATCAGAGGGACATGAAAACAATGGCCTAGAACAGCTAATCCTGATTGTTAGCTTAAACTTGAAACAAAATGTAAACCTATTTCTGAAATCTGATTGGTTCATTGAAATGTTGTCCCATGCATGGTCAACATAATGTTGCCCTGAAAACATCAACCACTTGGCACAATCAGGAGAGCCCATATTATACCTAACCCAACCAAACTGTGCCCGAGAGTGACTGTTCCTCCACCCTACTCCCCCAGAAGCATGAACTCACACTGTACTTTGACCAATCTGAGCCCGAGCATGATTTCATCATTAGGATGCGATTGTTTTGAATAAAACAGGAAGTGCTCTCTTAACACTGGAGCCCATCGTGATGTTAAGTCTGTGTTTTTTTATTCTGAGTCGTTTGGGACTCAATAGTCCCTTTCACACATACAGTCTTAACTGGTAATTTACTGGTAAATTGCAGTGAACCTGTCATGTGTGAACAGAACCTTTCCGGTAAATCAGTGCTCCCAATTTACCAGTAAGACAGGTTGTAAGATTACCAGTAATTTACCGGTAAGCGCTATGTGTGAACGAAAAATATAGAATTACCGGCATTTAGAACAGACGACGTCAGACCGCGCTGACAGATCAGGCCAATCAGAAGCTTTTTATTCAGGTGACAAGTTAACCCCCGCACTGTTTCGGACGTTTCCACACACATGCTGCTTAAAAGTCTAGCACACCTGAAGTTAACATCCACATTCCTTCAAAGTTGTTTAAAACAGCTTACCATCTATTTGCCAAATTGCCGACATCCTTAGCACACCCTCTGTGAAGCCTAATGTGCAAACACAGGTTCCGTTTTGTATTTACTGGTAAATTCATTTAGGTAAATTCATGGTAATTTACCAGAATTACTGTGTGAAAGAGGCTAATGACACACATCCCTCCACATGCCATCATATTGCTTTGTTTGATCTGTGTGGAGCTCAGACATTCACGTAACCCTGCTGCACGCATTAGAAGGTTTTTACGAAGGTGAGTGGTCGAGCAATTGACGTCTCTCCTTTTAAACCATGCTCTGGCGCGATTTACGATCACACTATGCATTCCGCGCCTGAGCCCAAGTGAACTGCGCCTGAATTCACCTATGCAAGCCAGTATGGATCATTTAGACTAGTCAAACGAACCAGGGGGTCAAACACGCTTGCGCCAAAGCTATCTCACGAGAATTCATACATATTTTACGAGTTGGCTAATTCGTATTAATTCATACGACCACATTCGTAAGTTTTTGCCTCGACCCCTGTGACATTGGGGTTGGGTGTCGGGTTAGGGTTTGGTATCGTTGTTGTTTTTTCATGAGAATTGTATGTTTTTGCACGATCAACTTCGTATGAACTCATATTGGAATTAGCCAACTCGTAAAATATGGCTGCTCGGCTGCAGTTTGTTTTGGGTAATGTGAGTGCGCACTAAGTTAAAAACAGCTCACCTGAATGTAGACTGTAACAACAGTAACTTCACTCAACTGCAAATAATTTAAGTGCAAAGTGATTTATTCAGCGCATGGGTTCTGTATGTGTTGTTGTTGTTTATGTTGTGTACAGTATGTGTAACATTTGTACTGTGTTGTATGGGTTACTCATCTTGTTTGTGTAGTACTGTGGTACATAGTCCCTCTGGGAGGCAATGAATTGTGTACAAACCAAATTAATGAGCTTAACTAGTGTACAGTCATTTATGGTGTGCAGGAACATTTTCCACCTATGCTCATAAAACTCATGAAGAGTCATTGGAGATGAATAAACCTGCATTTAAACTCATGCATAACTCAGGGTTCCCACTCTAAGCCAAATATCAAATTCCTTGGGCCTCATTTATCAAGTGTTCGTACGCACAGAAGTGTGCGTAAAGTGTGCGTAGGAACAGTTTTACGCAAAGTGTGGAATTTATCAAATTGCACTTATACGTAGAAATGTGTGTAAATATACGCACACCTCGGAGTATGCGTACGCAGAGCATCTAGTTGTAGAATAGCGATACTTCACTGGACCGTCCATCCCCAGTGTTAAAAGAAAACTTTGTCTATTTATTATCCACCCCCATGTGTTAAAAATGATTACTGTTAATAAAGTAACTGGAAATCAGTGTTGAAGTTAATTAATGAAATTAGTGTAACCCTATGTAAGAAAGCTCCGTCAAATGCTTCACACAGTGCAATGGTTTATCTTGCATTATTGAAAGACTTGGCAAATAATCCATTCCGCTGGGAGCGCGTTTTCAAAGATCGCGCCGATGATGATGGTTATGCGGCTGTCCAAATTCTGTCGTTGTCTGTCCTCCTACAGTTGCACTGATTTCACGTCGGTGTGCTGTGACACGGTTTTTTTTTGGCTGATAATTTAATGTCAAACCACTTTTTTATTTCTAGAAGTGTTCTCATAACCAATGGAATTAAACTCACTGGTAACATGTTCCCATGCAGATTTGTTTTCTTTTGTTAGTCATTCCTCCCGTACTAAGTGAACCAAACAGATGTGTTATTAACCTCATCCACCAGTAACTCAATGTCTGTGTCTGTAAAGTTCCTCTTTTACACTCTCTTTGCCATTTTTGCGATGAGGGGAAAAAGCACAACCACGTGACTTATAACGGGAAGTGTTGTCACCATATATGGTTCATCGGAGGCGTTTCGGAATGCAAATGACCATGAACGTGCACGAGCATGGTGCTTAAGAACACATGGGATTTATCATCAAGGATTACTTACTGATGTGCGTACGAACCACGTGCGCACGTTTGATAAATCCCGATTTTTTTGTACTTAGGCACATTCTAAATTTCATTCGTAGGTACAAATATAGAACATTTTCTATGCAATGTTGATAAATGAGGCCCCTTGACTTTTTCATTTCCACTTTCACTGACTTAAAAGCAGATTTTTTTCTGACCTATGTCTGAGATCCTATGAGCCTGATAATGTAGTGTACACCGTGAGTTAATACTTTTTTTTGCTTAAATGCATGAAAGAAATAAAAAATGCCAATAAGTGGCAGTTTAGATTGTAGTCTTACTTGAAATCAGTGGAGGCTTGTAGCCGAAAAAAACATTTCTTACTTTAAAACTTAAAGGGGCGGTGAATTTGTCGATTTTATTGTTTTATACTGTTGTCTGATGTCTACTTATGATGTTCGCGTGGTTTTTACATTCAAAAACATCAAAAGCAATAAGTAATAGGCTATTTTGTAACATGGATTTGTGGCTCTCTGGCGAAATGGTTTGTTTGAAGGGATGGGGCCGCATTGACAACCTGGATGTAAACGCCCACTGCTATGATTGGACAGCTTCATTCCCCGTCATTAAATGTGGGGAAATGTTTTAAAAACATTAATGTGTAAAAAATAGCAGCCAAACACATAATGTTTGAGACACAAAAGATTCGGGGTGCTGAAGATGATACACATAAATGACAATACGTAAAGTAAAGTAGAAACAAAACTTTAAACTCGACGTGACTAAATTACCGTATACAACACAGTAAGCGTGCATCAGAATCTAAACTGCGGCTGATAAATCCTTATCAATAACTTTGCATATTTCTATTGTGCTTGTGAGGTTGCTCTTACATACACGTAAAGTTACATACCACAGATATATGATAAAAAAGCTTTGTTGAGTGTTTGACCTTTCAAACGCAACTTGCCCAAATTACCGTATACAACATAGTAAGCGGGCATCTGAATTTAAGTTGCGGCTGATAAGTCCTTCCTTATCAATAACTTTGTATATTTCTACCATTAAATTACAGTCGTATTGTTAAGTGTTGTGCCTTTATTAATCGTTTAATGTTTTTAGTAAATTAAAACAGTAAAACATGCGTGTTTAGGCACGGATGTTACAACAGGATATATCAAGCGATAGTGAAACGAAGTAACTTAAATAAAGGTAAATGCTTTACTTACTGTGTATACTGCTTTGTCATTTTTTTCAAATCCAATATTAGTGGTGCTTTTAATCACAGTCTCTCTGCAAATCCAGCATCGACTTCTTTACAAATGAATCCATGGTACACAAAGTAAACAAACACTCCCCACACGAGCTGGAACTTCTTCAAAAACAAACTTAAACCACGCATTCCTAATGTTATGTTCTTAGCCTCTGTTATCCAGCGTCTGTGTTCTTCCCATAAACGCGGTTCTTCCACAACCGAAAACTTTTTCTTTTTTTTAAAAGTCATTTTGGTTACATTTGGCAATCTTTAAAGACATGTTTCCTGATTGTTGAGACACACGTGTGTCACACGAAGCTGTGGGAGGGGCTACAAAAGTGGTCGTTGTATTTGGGTTTGGGGAGGTGCTTCAATTCTACTCTGACGTCATATTTCTCAGAATTCCTCACTCGGTCGTTATACTGGCTTGGTGCCTAAAACTGTTATATTTCAGTAGCACAGACGTTTTCAGTTCTGACACTTGCAGGATGTTCATTTACTGTAAGTATGCTGCTCCTTTAACAAGCAGATTACATTTTGATAAATGCAAACTAATATTTAAAGCAACAAACAAAATCCCTGATATTCCATGACTTGAACAAAAATTATATAAAACTCCCTGACTTTCAATGTCTGGAATAGACCTTTTAAAATTCCATGATATTCCAGAAATTCCATGACCCGTGGGAACCCTGCTAACTAAAACAATGTTACTGTAAGAATGTTCATTATGTGTAATATAAAAATAAAGATGCTTTAAGATGAAATAGAAGAATCATTTTTGCCTGAATGGTTCCACAAAGAACCTTGAACATCCAAAGAGCCTTTCTGTTTTAAACTTCCGTTTCTGTTTCTTAGATTATAAAAAGGTATAAAAGAAATGTTTTTCTCTAAACCTTTTACTAAAAGGTTATTTGAGGAGCTAAAATGGTTCTTTAATGTCATCATAGTGAATAACCCTTAAAGAACCTTTATTTTTATGCAATCAGTCAGAGTATAGCTATTAATGCACATGCTAAAGACAAACAATCATAGTCATAAACTTAACCTATGTTAGAAACTGTTTAGGCATTGTTGGTTAAACCACTTAACCCATAAATCTGGCTGGTTGATATGCTATTCCACGACCAACTAAAATGTTGATCCACAAACATGCAGTATCCAACTTTGGTTACATATTTAAAAATAATTTGTTTTATTATCAAACTATCTTAATAGATTTGTATCAAATCTATTTTCGACCTCCGCCGTCTTCCTCTTTTCCCTCCAAAGCCCAGTCTTTGCCATTGTTCTACACTGTTTCCATCCTTAAATAATAGAATAGGAGTCTGTTTTATGCATTCATTTTTGTCACGCTCAGTTTCACTGAAAAATGGAGCCACAGACATGGTGTACAGAGGACCCTGTGGCCGGCCCACCTCTGAGCACACAGATATAACACAAACTAACATTCTCCTCTCCAACACAATTAGTTTTCATTGAATGCTATTGATCTTTTTCCCCGTTCAATTACAATCCAACAGCGTCGAGAACATGAATGTTTGTAGTCATTAGAGTGGTTCTTTGTTGTGTCACCAACAGCAATTAAATCAAGCCGATGGGCCTTTTCCCAGAAACTTCCATGTGGAACCTCTGGAATCAGGACATGCACCGCTAGACATCTGCATCACTGCCTGTACATCGCTATTGTGACTGCTATTGCCAGGTCTATGGAGAATTTAATCTATGAAATAAAAATGATGTCACTAGAAAGTGTTTTTTTTTAGTGAGTGCTTCTGAATTTTTTGTTTCTTTAAATCAATACAAACAGTTTTAGTACTAACCATGGCATTAGTCACATGTTGCACTTAATTTTTTTTTTAAGTTGAATCAATTTGAAAATACAATTCATTTCAGATTTCTTGACTAAGTTGTTATATATTATAAAATATAAGCTGAAAAAAATCAGCTTATTCAACTTTATTTTTTAAGTCACAGTAACTCAAAAAATATTAAAATGCAAGTTGATTCAACATTTAAGTGCAAAAAGGACTTTTTGACAGTGTAGATATTTATTTATTACAATTTTAAATGTGATTATTATAGACTGTAGTACACCCTTTATGTGAGGTTTATAGGTGGTTTGCAAAACAGATTTGAAAGTGACTCTGTCTTACAAAATAACCCCATTTATTTATGGTGGATTATGTTTGCATGATCCAGATAATAGACAGAGAGCTGTTTGAGTCTGTGAAACTATTTGCTGAAAACCAAAATAACATTTATATTGACTCACCAGATTTGGACATTCACTCCCAGTTCAAATTTACTCTTCCTGTCTGTCGTTTATGGCAGCAGTGTAGCTTTCCATTGTGCTGGCTGAACTTCAAACCTGCGATACAAATATGTTGTTGGAAAAATAGCCGATATTTAAATATATATTTAATCAGTCTGGAATACCTAAAATCTGAGAATGATCACATTTCCACAAATCAATCTCAGATTTAAACAGTAATAGAAAATAGAGAATATACAGTAGCCTATATTGGCTGTGTGTCTGAAACTGTCACACATTTTACTCCTTTAAGCATTTCTCATGGTAAGTTTATTTTTAAATGTCAGTTTCTTTTAAGAAACATGAATATAATTATCGCCATTGAAAATTCCTTAAGCCCAAACTGAGATAAGTCATTATATGTGCAGATGACTATACTGTATGGGGTAAGTTGTCACGTTCCATTACATTCCATTAAACACACTATGAAATAGGTCCACATAATAAAATATAACAATACACATACAGTATGTTTAATAATATATGATGTAGGTTTAAAAATTCCTCTTTAAAATATGTATAACATCCAAAACAGAATTGCTCACTGCATTACAAATTTCATAGCAAAAAAAAAGAACATCCTTGCTTTACAATTGAAACAAGCTATAAATAAACTTAATCTCCCAAAAAGTTCATAAAACTGACACCTGGGAGAAAAACTAAAGAAAAGTTAGTTTTAGTTGTAGTCAGCAGTCAGTGATGTGAGTGTGCAGGTGTTGAAAGAGAATCAGAGAAAGAAAGTGTGTGCCAAAGCGAAACACGCCGCACTTCACTTTCGCATCTATCAAGCAGCGTTTTTTTGTAATTACACGCCGAAATGACTTAAAACTCGCAGTGAGAGGTGCACAGCACCAACAGCCCTTAATGGTGTGCCACTTCACCTCAAGCTCTACTCATACTCCTGTCCTGAACCAACTAATTACAATCTCTCATAATCCTCCTGTTTTCACACCAGTCAACTTCTCAGTGTTCGGCTTTGGAAAAAAAGGGGAATTGAGGTAAAAATGCAGTGATGGCAGATTGCCACCACAGACGTGCAGATGTGCGGAGGCAGCATTACATGTACTCTGCCATTCACAGAAACACATCATTAACTGTAAAGGTGCATGATGCTTTGGGTGGGCATGACTGTGTTCATCGAATAATGGAAATGAGATTTCAGTGAGCCCTTCCTCAGGAAACCTGCTCGTAAAGATGTGCCAACCCAAAAAACACCCAAGTGCACCTCTGACAACAATGCTTTTGGTTTACTTTATGCTTATAAGGACAGTACAACCCACCACCCTAATATACATACTCATTTAAACCTACCAAACAGCTCAGTACTGTTTTAAATACAGATTTGATTGCTGTTCAAAAGTTCAATTCTCTGAAATGGTCTCATATTCCTGCTTTAAAAACATTGAAGACAGACATTTTGAAGTGTGGGTTACACAAGTTAGTTGAGTTATGGTCAAGAAGGTAATGCGTTGAACGCTCAATAGTGACTCTTTAAGTAAATCAACAGTGACCTCTTTCTTTCAAAACTGGAATAACAAGGCAGATCAGAATATGAAGTTGGTCTTGAAGCACAAGAAGAAACTATTATCTGACCATTGAGCTATTTCCAGTATTTGCCATATAGTTAACTTATTTTTACTGTCAAAATATATATATTTTTTTACATAAAAACAGATAATGAAGCAAATAGTTATAGTTATAATATTTGGTATTTTGATTATTATTTATAAAAAAAATTTACAGTTATTTATTAAAATTAATACAATCATTTATTCATTACAATTAATAAAAATATTTATTTATTAAAATTAAAATTTATTAACATTTCAAATTATACGTTTTAATGGTTAACAGAAATGTATTTGCTGCAAGCAAAGTCGCAAGAAGCTGTGTTTTACTCTGATTTTTGGGGTAGTACATACTATAGTACATGTGTCTTTGATAAATTTGTGACCCTATATGTGAAATCCAGGCCAAAGTCTCATAATCTAATTATCAAATTTTTATTTCACTCATGAATTTCAATCTATGACATAGCCTCATTGAATTATATTTTCACTGAATGTTCTTTACATGTAGGATGATTTTAAGTTAAATCTTAAATTTGTCCGCTCACACTGATATCCATTTACTCTGACTTCTCTCAGACTCGACCACGCTCAAGTGAATGGATGGCACATGTCAGTGACTCCCTAACTGCCAGGTGGTCAATTCTGAGTACTGGGTGCCATTGACTGTGACCGTGCTGGGTGAACGAGTGTGAGACCTCCGGTCGAACATTACAAGACAAGGGCTTGTCGACTTGGGCGAGTGTGAGGGTTTGGTTCCATTGTCCTGGTGCTCAAATTCAGGTGAGTAGATTAGAGCACCTGTGGGACTCTTTAATAAGTGTGGAGTGGGACAGGGCAAGACCTGTCAGAGTTGATCAGTTCGGTGAAGAGGTCTGTGCGAGTTGACGGTAGCTGCGAAGCACATTCAGAGGCAGAGGTTTCCCTCGATGCCCTCGGGCTAGGGGGGAGTGGGGGGATGGTTTCACCCGAAAGCTTCTGACAGCATGTCACGAACTCAAGTTGCACAGCACTCCAATGTACTTCGGCGTGTTTATATTTGTTGCCGAGTTGTTGTGGGCTTTTTCCCCTCTGTTCCCGTGAATGAAAACATCTTGCTGTCACGGACATCAGAGAAAAGTGTTGTGGGGCCGGTCGGCGGTCTGACATGCTTCAAACACCAGCGCAACCTGAGACAAGGTTAGAAAAATGTCTACCTGAACTGAAGAGTCACTTTCGGTTCAATGCTACTGGTGTTTGGATATGATTGTAAGAGGGGTCTCTTGCCACTTTTATTGAAAGGACAGAGGGGTGGACAGAAAATAAGAACCAGATGGGGAATTGACATGAGTTCGCCTCGAACCTGCAGTGTCTAAGCATCTAAGCTCTATGTGTCCAAGCTAAGGGTGCCTCATAAGTCTTGAAAAGTGAAGCCTCTGGCTCTTTGATCGCCCCCTGGTGGCTGGTTGCAGTACACGTCATAAACCCCGCCCTCTCCATTCAACAATGGGACTCTTCCAATATTTACACTTCCAATAAAAGTTTCCGAAAGATGGTTTTGGTCCTTTCAAGTAGTTGTTATCATATGTTCAAGTGTTCATTTGTGTGCTAAGTTTCATTTTAGCTAGTAATTTGATGATATAGAAACGGGGTATGTCGTTAAGATTGGCGTGGTTAAAATTGGTCGCGCAAGCGTTTGGGCGGATTTTTGATCTCGCCTCTGGCTCCACGGACGATTCTTTCTGCGCATGCCTTGGCTCCAAACTGAAGTTTTTACGAAACATGGCGGCGACCATGGGCTGACATTTTTGGCTTCAATTCATTACAATGGAGAGAGGCGACTTGCGTCGTCCATCTTTTTTACAGTCTATGGTCCAAGCATATGTGGTATCCAGAAGTCTGTGGATCTGACTATCCATGAGATTAAAAAATAGCACACTGCTGTCTGAGCTGATGATGTAGTGCGCAGTGCTCCAACATGTGGCGCAGATGTGCTTTCGGCAACCCAATTTGATTCCAGGATCGAGGTCCCATATTGCTCTTTCAACCTATGCTTTCTTGTCTAGTCCTTAACCACTGTCTGTCAAATACAGGCAAAAATGCACAAAACAATCCTTTATGTGAGGATTTTCAAATCTAGGAAAACCAGGTTAGGGATAAGGGAAGTCCAGTTGGATTTGTATTCTTGATAACTCTACTGTACCACTTCAATAAAGAGCGACAAATCCCACCACTGTGACCCATCATGGGAGCTTCGGTCAACACAGCAATCCAACAGATTAAAACAGATCGCATTTATTTGCCCCTTTGTTTGCATCACGTCGCAAAAAGAAGCCCTGTTTTGTGTTTTCGGATTCCGTTGGTGGGAGTTTGTGACAGCACGTATTCCAGGC
This sequence comes from Paramisgurnus dabryanus, assembly GCF_030506205.2. Lineage (NCBI taxonomy): Eukaryota > Metazoa > Chordata > Actinopteri > Cypriniformes > Cobitidae > Paramisgurnus > Paramisgurnus dabryanus. The sequence goes on along the minus strand of NC_133349.1, from coordinate 29,102,910 downwards.
TGCATTGCATCCGCTCAGAGGTCTGCTTCATCTGATCCCGGACGTTAAGCTGTTTATGTTTCTCATTCAGCGGTTACACAGGCCAGCTAGTGTAAACACAGCAGTAGCTTTTTTAATTGTGCCATTGCTACTGTCGCTTCCCTGTCAAATTAACACTCGCTCCCCGCCAGATTAGAATAGCCCAACGCCACACCGCTTGTCACTGGATCAGCTTAAACTTTGCACAGAGAGCGTGCAGGGGAGCGATAACACGGCCAGCTCTGTTTGCCATGATCGGGCTTTAGGAGTCTTTAGTGCCCCCCGGTCCTCTGCTTTGGTTCTCAGAGCGAGAGAGAAAAAGAGCTTGTTTGTTGTCTGAAAATGAAGGGGCATCTTATCTGTCGCTGGCGACATCAGAGCGGATGGTGCGAAACGAGATGCAAATGAGATAAACGTGTCACAACCAACAGATCTGAGGATGTGTTAAAGGTTTATTGTATTGACTTTATCTTTTGGCGATATCGTGGTCACATCAGTGAGAGTTTTGAAGATCACAATCCAAGCATTAAGAATTAATAGATGATCAACTAAAAACTACATTTTTCATTTGCTGAAAGAAATATGGGTTCATGGGCGTTACGTTGATAGAGTTATAAATGTTTTTCTACGATGCAATTTCTATGGTGTCTATTCCAGTTGGTTGGGCATGAAAGAATCATTGTTCTCATTAAAAAGCTTTTGGGTGAAAATGATCCTAAAGGTACATACAAATATTATGAATTTACAGTATGAACCAATCCTGTTCATCCCTGACGTGATGCGACACACATGGCGTACATTAGGAGCAGTTGTTGACCAGCTGCCCTTGTGTTAGCCTCCATGTTAGTGGCACACGTTTGCTGTGTAAGAGAATGCAGTCAAAACCTCTTCCTGTCTGTACACAAGCCTCTGGCATCAGGTTCAAGCATCGTGACACTTTCCGACATGCCAATCTGCAAAGCCTCTCATTAATATGCAAATCAGATCCGTATTTCCTTCCACAGGAAAAAATAATGGAAACACAAATAAGTTTTGAACAAACGCAATCCATATTTCATGCACCATGGGCTTTCGCAGAACGATCAACTGGAATTTAATTGGTTTGGACGTTGCCGTTTTAAAAATGTAAAGGTGTTGGTGAGAGAGATGAAATGTAAGACACCCCCAATTTCTTACTGTTTCAACAGCACCCGTATTAACCATCACAGGATCAGGGGATCTTGAGACAGACATGCGCCGGGTCGGTGACCTTTCACATTCATACGGTGGGCTGCACGTCAACAGGCGGAGGCGGAGAAGAGCCCGACGTTTTCTGACTGTCCCTTATGAATATTGTAATGACCTGCTCCGCGTCTCAATACATGGCTGAGCTTTAAGGGAGCGGGTGACATGACATAAGCATAAAGAAAATCCCATCACTGCCCGGATCTGCGGGGAAGAGGCTCGTGGTCCCTGAGCCCACTCATTAACCCTTTTCAGTCTCAGCACATCAGCTCGGATGAGGGACAGAGACGACGCTTTAATTGGTCCATGTGATATTTCGAGCGAGCCGCCTCGGGGCTCTGATGGGTGTAGAACAGCTGCTGGCTGTGACATAATGAGGGTAGATCTGACTAAGGGGAGGTGAAGCTGAAGATGATTATTAAATGAATGAGGACGACTTGTTGACTTATGAAAAGAGATGAGAGGTGTGGAATGCGCACCGATAGTTGAATAACTAGATCATTTTCTGTGACTGGTGTTTGCCTGTGAGTGGTTAACAGGTCATCGCTGTGTGCTTGCTAGTGTGGCTGCTGGGTTGTCAAATCATTAATCGGATCTACTCGGAAAATCTATTTATATTCACAAAATATTAGTAACCAAATATTTAACATGTTGAAGTGAAGTGATTCTCAGGCATGGAAACCCATACTCAAAATGTCCCCTTTGCATTTAACCCATCACAGTGAGTAGTGAACACACACACACACACCTGTAGAGTGGGCAGCTATTCTTGCAACACCCGGGGAGCAATTGGGGGATAAGGTGCCTTGCTCAAGAACACCACACTAACCTGCGCACAGTACGAATCGAATCCCGTCAGGTTACAAGTCCGTCTCTCTAACCACGACTGCGCCCATGTTAAAGACTACCTGAAAATCACAGGCAGGTGTTCAAGTAGAGTCGCATAACTCAACCAACTAATTAATCAGGGAAGGAATTGATTATGCTTCTTATTATTTATCATAAATGGGTTACAATTATTTTGATGGTCCCCAATCCCCATTAAACAATCCGTTGACTACAAGTAACACTGCACCTACATGTCAACAAACTCTCATAAGAGTATTAGTTGAGTATTAGTGGACTATTAGGGTAGGTAAAATAAGCTGGCATTCAGATGCAAAGGTATATGGAATATCTGTTTGGGATCATTAGTATAAAGTGTTAGCACTTAGCAGATATCAAGCAGTTGGTCTACTAATACTAAAATCCCAAAATCCAGTGGTTCTCGAGCTGGGGGTGCCAGGGAGGCCCCAGTTTTATGACATTTTATAACATACATAAATTCAGTGTAATCAAACCTCAGAAAAATATAGCTACCAACCAAAAGCACAGCATGTTATAATTTAATATGTTAGGTTTAAGGGTCATTCTACAGAAACGTCCACTTTTGGTATGGCAAGATGTCTTCAAATGTATTTCTTTTTCTAACATTTAGGGCTCTATCTTACACCCGGCGCAATGCAGCGCAATGCGCGACGCAAGTGTCTTTCGCTAGTTTCCACCCTAATTTTCACGTTTAGCGCCGCGTTGTTTAAATAGCAAATGCATTTGCGCCCCCTTTTGCGCCCATGGGCGTTCTGGTCTGAAAACGAGGTGTGTTCAGGCGCATTGTTGGCGCGTTGCTATTTTGAGGCAACTAAAATAGACTACGCCATTGACCAACAAAAACCTGGTCTAAAGTCTAAAGTCAATGGCGCAATAGTGTTTTATGTTATTTAAAGAGCGCATTAGTAAAATGCGCCTATACACGGGAGGACAACGCGGGTTTGCTTATCACAAGGTACATGAATGCGCATAGCACAAAAATGTTTTCAAATATGAAAGATTAAAGGATTGAATGTAAAAGATTATTATTGAGTCTCTTGGACATAATTGAGGACTAATTATGAGACGTTAGAAGGCGCAAAGAGCTGCTTCACCTGCAGCCTGGTAAGTAAATAAATGCTTTGCTTTGAACAAATTCGTCTGTTTTTAAATGTTTTTTTTAATGCTACCTCACAGATTTATTGTATATGATTACTCTGTAGCTGTGGATATGGTGAGATGAGAAACATTTTTAAGTAATGCTTAAAAAAAACGGTGTCCAAAGTGCTGAAACGTGAGGAGAACCGTTTGTAAATTCTTTACCTCCTGTTTGTTACAAATAAAGTATTTTTAGAGTACAAACCTTATCTTACCTACTTGTAAATTATTTTTTGATGATATTGGATAGCCATACATTTAAAGCAATTACAAGCCTGCTTTTTACTTCCATGACTAAAAGAAAACGGGTTTTAAAGGTTTTAATAAAAAAATAACAATTTCAATACAAGTGAAAAACAACACAATTATTTAACATTAATCTTAAACTGGGGATCTTCTTCCTCCGCTTAGTTTTTCAGTTTACAAAGTCCGTCATCTAAATAGGGATTAGACATAGCGCCAGCGCAACTTGCTTTTAAAGGGGATGAGAGCTGTGACTCTCATTGGTTTACTGCACGTTACGCCCAAAATACTCCCATTACAATAGGACCTACCCTTTTCGACCATGCGCTCGGCGCAAAACCCATTTTTCCCGTCGTTAAATTAGCAAAAGTGGATTCGGACACGCCCATTTAGACGTTGCGCTGTGCGCTTTAGACAATGCGCTTAGATCGTTAAAATAGGGCCCTTAAACTTAGACCACATTATTAGATTACTCTTTGTCTTTATAAGTACACATAAATGTCAGCTTAATGATTTTTTATTTTTTGTGTGCATGTACTTCAAGACTGCATAGACCTTTTTTTGTCACTGGTGTTACCTTACTTCTTTAGCAATATTAAAAGGTGTTTATGAAGGCGTTAAAGCTTTATTCTTAAGTGTAGCAGAATTCAATGAATTTCAAATTATCACATGTCACATGTGAAAGATTTTATTTAATGTGAAAGAAAAAAAACACAGTAACACCAGTGACACAACAAATCACCAGTCACTGGTGTTACTGATTTTTACTGGCGTTACCCATATAGATAACACCAGTGACAGTAACACCAGTGACAATTTTCATGAAAACTGCATTTTACAAAAGTTCTGCTGCAAAGTATCAAACCAATAAATAAAGTAGTTTAATCCATTTATATTTTTGTATTCATTTTTTTTACAATTCCCAAACAATAAAGGAGGTCATACTAGTGAATTAAACTAAAAGCTTCATATAAAATCATGAGATAAATGAGAAGATTTCTGATAACTGAAAAGAGACAGTGGACTTATATGGGCTTCTCTTCAAAGATCTCCAGGAAATTGAAAGAAGGAAGTCAAGTGATGTCATCAATGTGATTCTGATTTAAAAATAAGAGCTTTTTTGTTAAACGGTAACACCAGTGACACAACTCCAGGGGACCACTACTTTCATTATATATTTTATAATATTTATTTAGCATTTTGTCTTTTAATGTAATTTACATCATATATTTGATAGTTATGGACACATTATTGTATTTTAAATGGACGAAAACACTGTTTTTGATCTCAAAATAAAGCATTTTCCCTCTGTACATGACTGTGGGGATGTGCACTTCTGTGGTGCTTGGAATTCTAATTAATTAATAAAATCTAATATTGCTACATTGATGGCTCAAAAAGGTGTAATTGTTCAAATAGCATATTGTCTCATTTTTAAATATAAAAAAAATTGTAATCCCAAATGGTGTTTCAAGTGTAATATTTCTGTAAATGCTAGGGACAGAAAAATTGACATTTCCGTAGAATGACCCTTAATTCAAATTCTAAGTTTGAGATTGTTTTATGTCATGAATTTTCTTTTTTGTGGCCATGAAGGGATGTACCCTACAGAAGGAGGGGGGTTACCGAAAAGTTTAAGAATCACTGCTTTAATGAGAGTTAGCTGACATGTAGGTGCAACGCTCCTCCAATAGGGGAGCACCAAAATAAAGTTATACCAATCAATGTTACCGTTTTTAACATTTGTGTCTTTTGGTTGAGGCAGCATGTTATGATGATTTTACCATAAAAGGGTTTTAGACAAAATGCAAAGTGAACACTGCACTGTAAAACATTTCTGTAGAAATTACAGTATAACTGGGTATTACTGGCAACAGTTTGTTCAAAGTTAAATTAACATTTTCAGTCTTTATCTTCTACAGTAAGTTACTGGCAACCAGCTGCATAATTACAGCAATTTTTTACAGTGTGGGGTTATTGCTTTAATGGTAACTCTTGCATGCAACTGCGAATAAATCAAATTAACGCAGGTTTACGGCACAATAACAGTCACAGGCTGGCATCGAGGTGTGTGCTGTTTTTCCTTTCTGCTACTGTGAGTTTACATTCAATAAAGAGGCATTTGAGTTTGCAGACAGTTTTTAAAGAAAACCCCTGCTTCACCGATCTGTAAAAGTAAACTTGAGCGATTTTCTCGGTTGCCGCGGCTTTCTCAACTGTGTCTGGGGCTATGACAATATAAAAGATACGCGTTTGCCCGATATGGAATTCAGAACCGCGTGGAGAAATAAAATAGAGCGCAGACAGGGGAAGGGGCCGCGGAGGGCCCGCTGATGAATCAGAATGCAAATGAAACAGGTGAGGTGAGGAAGGCACGGCGTGAGGACGCTGTAAGAGCGTCTTCTTTCCTCACCATCTGCCTCTCTTCAAACTTCCAGAAACATCCATCCAGAACAGACAACATATTCCCCTCATCAGTGAAGCAGTGACAACCTACTGTCACAGTATAGCTGAGAGACAGCGAGAAAGAGCGAGAGAGAGAGAGAGAGAGAGAGAGAGAGAGAGAGAGAGAGAGAGAGCAAATTAGAGACGCCCACTGAGATGTTGTAAATGGGAAATTGAGGGGAAAGTTTGAGCTCCGGATGTGAAAAATTTACACAGACAGACACACCGCGGCTTTACAGACAGGGGACAAATATTTGATAGCCATCCTGTCACTAGTTTTTAACGGAGCAGATGAAATCAAGTTGACAGCCACAGCACAGACGAAACACACACACACATACAATGAAACAATGGACAGGCACCTACACTTGCAATTTTGGTAGCTTTTTTCTTTTAAAAGAAGTCAGACTGTGTGGTTTGAGTGACATCAGCGCTAACCTTCCAGGTTACACTAACAGACATCAAGGCACCAATCAAGGCTGCCAAAGAGGGCCTGTCTGCCCGAGTTTGGATGGGAGCTTTCCGCTCGGCCGTCTCCCACTGACAAGCACCTTAAAGAGGCCTGTCAGTTCAACATGAATTGCGGTGACCCCCAGGGCCTCATCCAAGAAATTCAAAAATTAATGTAAATGTACTTGAGGGGCGAGCCATTCTTCTGTGAAGCATTGCCAAAAAATGAAATATTCAAAGGTGAGAGTTAATACCTAGAAATCGGGCAGCGGTACATGGTGGACGGATCTCCACGCTTTCTTCTGGGAAATTTTTAGCTGAATATATTTTAGCCTCTTCTGATTTGAGAGACAATTTCTAGTTGTTGAATTATTCAGATGGTGAGCGTTTCAAAATGATATGGTTCTTTATCTGAGCAGGAGTGTAATAGGTCGTCATGTGGCGCTTTGGGACTCTGTGCTACAGTACTGATTCATTTCTGATTCATAATTTTTGTGGGCCTTTTGGTAGGTTTAGTAGGTTTTTCACTTCAGTGACGTACTTATAACCAGTGTGATGCTATAAAGATCCATAATCACTCTAGACCAGTGGTTTTCAACTGGTTTTGCATCAGGATCCAGATAACATTGTGCATTGAGTGTTGACCTTAAATTAAACTTTGAAATTATAATCAGTACCATCTACTGCATGGGTCCATTAATATGCAAAATTATCAACATGGCATAGGCTGAGTTGAAAAATTGAACATTTTGGTTTCACGACTCCTGGCCGGATCCACACCGAATCCACATTATGCTCATGGCCAGCAAAATACAACAAATTTATCTCACAGGAATTTTTACATATTTTACAAGTTGTGTAATTCGCATAAATTTATACAAAGTGAATCATACAAAAATTTATGATTATTATACAAAAAAAAAAAAAAAAAAAATGATACCCTAACCCTGCCCCTACACCTAACATCACAGGGGCGAAAGCAAATCATATAAAAACGTACAAATTTGGTCATACGAATGTTTACAAATTAACCACCTCGAGTACAAATCGCCATGATTGTGTGTTAAAAATACTGCTAACTACACCGTAAAAGATGATTTGTTGGTTCAACTTAAAGTTAATTCAAGTTTTAGTATTAATAAATATTAAAAAAAATATAAAAAATATTAGTTGACACAACAATTTTTACATAACTTTTTGGAGTAAATAATATTTTTAACCCTGGAGAACCCATGGGGTCAAATTTGTTTAATAGAATAAATGGGTTTTTGGATTTTCCTGGGTTCTCCAATGTTAAATTGAATGAACTGAAAATTTAAAAGCCAACCAAGTAACTTACTTTTTTAAGTTAAAGCAACAAATCTTTTTTACAGCACACTTATATGGTTAGATATATTATTTGCATTAACTATTTCCCCACCATTGATGAGTTATCTTGTCAATTAAGGGAAAACATTTGCATAAAAAAACGCAAAAATGTGTTCCTGATGAGGTTTTATGTTAATCTGCGATACCGCGATTATCCACTAGATAGATAGATCCACTTACCCTGATCTCTAACAAAATTCCTTCACAAAAATGTAATTATTTCAGCTTTTTGCAAAAAATAATTTTTAAAGAAAAATACCCATATTTAAGAGTTTATAAGCAGAACAAAATATATAGATAGGATGAAATGTTTTTTTTTTTTTTTCGTTTTGTTTGTTTATTGTTTGTTTGAAAGCAGAGGGTCTGTTTTTTTCCTGGAAGGCATTTTGTAAAACTTTTGTGAAAATGACAGAAAATACTGGCAGGTAACTTTAAAAAAAATGACTGGCGGGGAATGAGTTTATCATCTTTTTTCAGATCAGAACACGGACACATTTACTGAATAATTTACAAATAAAACTCTAATAAGTCTAATTAAACACCAACATCTGGAAAATTAGCTACAGTACATAAAGCTATTGTGCAAAATATGATGAAGTAGGTTCTTATCAGGATGTAGTTTACTACATATATTTGTTTTATTGATTTCACACTGACCCAGTTCCAATTTTCTTTATACAGACTTCACCAACTTTTGTATGAGCAGTGCTGTCTTTTAATCTTGTCAACCGAAGCAGCTCGTACACACGTCTCATCTTCCAGGGTGGGCTGAAGCTGTCCCGTGGTTTTCAACATCTCAGCTCTACGTACGGATGAATAAAACAAGATATTAATGAATTTTGGATGAAAGCTTCACAGAGGGGGCCTGAGTGGCTCATTAGCAACTATATTATTGATCACAGATTCCTCTGTGTTTGGAAACGCGGCACTCTTCAAAAATGCAAATATCCGGTAAATTGAGTAATGCCCTCTAACTGAACATATTATAAACAAATCAGCATCACCAGTCGACACAGAGATCTATGTGATTAATGCTGAGAGGATTGTCACACTTAATTAATGCATCAGAATTACAGGTCATGCAAAATACAACAGCGACAGAGAGGCAGGTTTCCTCTCCCGTGATGTTTTCTGTTGCTTTGCATTGGATCGTGGGATGTCAAACGGAGACTGTTTTAAAGTTTAAAGACATTATTTGTTATCAAAGCAAGTACTTTAAAAGGTACACTGATGACCTTATCCTAGTGTTGATGCCCTTATACACATCTTTGAAAATATGGATTAAAATCTATTTCTTCATTGGAACATGAAGTATACATTTTTGAAGCATATCCTGGCTATATATCAAGCTCATAATTGAAAAGTTTCCAAAACTGTACAATAGATTATCTTTAAAGTTGCATGTACTTTAAATTATTCAAAAAATAATACACACCCAAGCTGGTAATGCGGCATGACGTGAAGCAGTGCATTATTTTCAAATAATTCTAGGGAACGGAATCAATTATTCTGCTTATACCACAGCTACCTACGGAGCCCCTATAATGGGACATGGAGCAAAAATTAAACAAAGTTTAGTTTTGCGTGCGCAGGTCAAACTATTGCATGCTCACGTGAAACTATCGCGTTTAGTTTTGTATGCTCACGTGAAACTAAACGCGATAGTTTCACATGTGCATGCGATAGTTTTACGTGAGCACGCAAAACTAAACTTTAAAAAAAATTCTGCACATGAAAGTTTCACATGAGCACATGAAGCTAAACTTTAGATTTTTTTACTCCAATGTCACCTTAGGGGCTCGGTAGTTACCACAGACATTGCTCTGGTGGTTATTTTAAGACATCTGATAGGTCAGCTGTGCATTTTTCAAAAAAATAATGCAAACCTGAGAAACATTTCTTAACGAATCAGAATAAAGCATTCAACAGTCCCATGGTATAATATGAGATAAGTACTTTCTTATAACTACAGTTTGTAGTCATTTTAGGTGTTTTCACATGAAATCGGAACTCTATGAAAATTCAGATGCCGCATTATTTATTTATAAATATTGTGGGAGTGTGCATGTGGTAATTACCGATAAATACATTTGGTCACAAACAATTTGGAACTGGAATTTGGAAATGATAATGCCAAAATGTTTATTTTTGGGTGAACAGTGTAGTTAAGGTAAACTATATATCACACTGTAAATGACACTAACAGAGTTGGGTCATTTGAATGACCAGTGTAGCAGCAGTTTGTTGGTTTGTGTAAACCTCTTTGTGGATTGTATCATGTGAGTGTATATCACCCCTCACACAATGCCAGCTTGAGACGGTGATGAATACTGTATAAATGGAGGACTTGCATTCACTATAAACACGAATCTCCTGAGAGATTTCCCCCCATCAATAAGTCCCTGTTCTCTACCATTTCTGATGAGTAAAAAGCACATAGCCTCAGGCAAGGCAGAGAAATATCACCATAAGCCCCCAGATACAGAAAAACACATTTACTTTGTCATTTTTTGGGGAGCTTGAGTATTCATGACACACAATGCTTCCCTCATGATGGCTCAAACCAGCAAATCCTTTAGTTTTTGCAAATGTGAATCAGTCTGATGTCTTTATTATAGAAGGGGAACATTGACAGTACTTAATTAATATTACATGACAATGATGAACTAAATACTGAAAATCTTTTACTTTGTGTGTTTTGTTATGAATACATACAAACTGGAAGTTCCCTAAGTTTCAGGCGCGTAAACACAACAATGCGTGTGCCTCAGATGAAACGGTCTATAGACGACAATGTCAAAATTACCCTCATTGTTAACATAGATCCATGAAGGTGACTAAAACGCGATAGTATGCATTTCAGGTTAGTAGTTTCCATTGTTACACAATGTCTAAACAAACTTGTGTTTACATTTAGGCTTCCTGGATGCCATTGCTGTGTAAACGAGTTGCTAAACACATCAAAGGTTTCAGTTTAAAGTTGAAAACAGTTTTTTGTAAACAATCCCTCAGTATGCATCAGGTGTCATAAAGTACTAATATACAATAGTTTTTTTTTGCATCATTTAAAAATACACTGTGTATCTTTAAGCAGGATAGAAATGCATTATAATATGCATTAATTATATGTTTAGTGGTGTATAAAGACCTTAAAAAATGAACTGTTATGTTTTTAATACATTAGAATGAGTCATTTTTAATTTATCTATATGCACCGTGGGTCCCCTTACATGAAAGTCGCCATTTTACACTGCCATGTTTCTACAATAGCCCTGAATGAACAAACTGCTTAACAGAGCGCATTTTGTCACTACATTGTCTCAGAAGACATGTTTGTTCTGTGGTTGCTACTGTAGCTTGTCTGTGCATTTCAAGAGGGAGGGATAAGCTGTGGACTGAGCCGTTGGTTGCAAATCGTGACCACACTGCTAGATGTCGCTAAAATCTGCACGCAGCACCTTTAATGGGGTTAATATTTATACCTGTAAGTCTGCCTTTAAAATGTCCACCTACACTCCATTTATTATCCTAAATTAGATGCACCTGTTTGAGGTCGTTAGCTTCATAAAGACACCTGTCCAACCCATACAATACGTAAGAATCCAACTACTAACATGGCCAAGACCAAAGAGCTGTCCAAAGACACTAGAGACAAAATCGTACACCTCCACAAGGTTGGAAAGGGCTACGGGGAAATTGCCAAGCAGCTTGGTGAAAAAAGGACCAGAGTTGGAGCAATCATTAGAAAGTGGAAGAAGCTAAACATGACTGTCAATCTCCCTCGGACTGGGGCTCCATGCAAGATCTCACCTCGTGGGGTCTCAATGAAAGGTGAGAAATTAGCCCAGAATTACACGGGAGGAGCTGGTCAATGACCTGAAAAGAGCTGGGACCACGGTTTCCAAGGTTAATGTTGGAATACACTAAGACGTCATGGTTTGAAATCATGCATGGCACAGAAGGTTCCCCTGCTTAAACCAGCACATGTCCAGGCCCGTCTAAAGTTTGCTAATGACCATTTGGATGATCCAGAGGAGTCATGGGAGAAAGTCATGTGGTCAGATGAGACCAAAATATAACTTTTGGTAATTTTTCCACTAAACGTGTTTGGAGGAAGAAGATGATGAGTACCATCCCAAGAACACCATCCCTACTGTGAAGCTTGGGGGTGGTAGCATCATGCTTTGGGGGTGTTTTTCTGCACATGGGACAGGGCGACTGCACTGTATTAAGGAGAGGATTTTGGGGAGCAACCTCCTTCCCTGAGTTAGAGCATTGAAGATGGGTCGAGGCTGGGTCTTCCAACATGACAATGACCCAAAGCACACAGCCAGGATTACCAAGGAGTGGTTCTGTAAGAATCAAGGTTCTGGAGTGGCCTAGCCAGTATCCAGACCTAAACCCAATAGAGAATCTTTGGATGGAGCTCAAACTCTGTGTTTCTCAGCAACAGCCAGAAACCTGACTGATCTAGAGAAGATCTGTGTGGAGGAGTGGGCCAAAATCCCTCCTGCAGGGTGTGCAAACCTGGTGAAAAACTACAGAAAACGTTTGACCTCTAATCTAATTGCAAACAGAGGCTACTGTACCAAATATTAACATCTATTTTCTCAGGTGTTCAAATACTTATTTCCAGCATACAAATTAATAGTTAAAAAATCATACATTGTGATTTCTGTATTTAAATTTTTTTTGTTAGATTATGTCTCTCACAGTGGACATGCACCTACGATGACAATTTCAGACCCCTCCAAAAAGGTTTAAAAATACATATTTTTTATTTTTCTTGTCAAAAATGACAATAGTTTTGCTAGATAAGACCCTTATGCCTCGTTTGGGATCGTTTATAGTCCTTTGAAACTCCGTTGAAAAAAACGTTAAGTGTTGAGTTAAGAATTAAATGTTGGGCTCTATTAAAGTCCATTAAAATGAGAAAAATCCTGCAATGTTTTCCTCAAAAAACATCATTTCTTCTCGACTGAACAAAGAAAGACATCAACATTTTGGATGACATGGTGGTGAGTAAATTATCTGGATTTTTCTTTTAAGAAAATGGACTAATCCTTTAATTACAAGATGACTGTTTACATATAAAGTCATTTTGTAAAGTGCTTCTCTTTAAAATGTTGGTAAATATAAGTTTTAAATAGGTCGATACAGTTAATGTTATAGTGTCAGTTAGTTGCTTGATTTTATTACATTACTGAATTGGGACATAGAGATGTATTTGAAAGACAAACAGCAGTTAAAATGGTCTTGTATCACATTCCAATGTTTTATATCCCCTATTAAAGTTGGTTGTTTAAGCATGCCAACTCAACCCTAGTTATGTGTGTTTTGTTTTTTTTTCTAGGTGGCTATTTTGTTTTTCTCAAGAACAGCTTGCCATGAAATATTTAGCGGTTGTTAAGTGACTAATGCATTTTCTCAGTCCCGAATGAGAGCGATAAAAAATTAACAATGGAAATAATTAATTTTGATCGCAGCCTACAGATCTAAAAACTTGTGTTGTGCTGAATTACTTACGTATTTATGCGGATGCGAATTCCTCAGTCGCCGACACCCAAAATAACGTAAGTGCGTGTTCTATAAATTCCTCAAGACTTTTAACTTATGTTCCTACATGTACTGTTGCGGTTACCACATGCTCCCCTGCACACAGCGAAGTTGAAAATTTAATTGTTTTTATTTTCAATTCAGCCTAGACATTTAATATGCATATTACCAGAGGTAAACAAGCATTCCTAGCAGTGTTTCATTTTGTAACTATTAATGTTTACCTTATTTCTGCCATGTCTCAGTGACACACTAACATGCTGCTTGTGTTCTCCTCTGGCTGCTTGAGTTGGCAGTACTCTTTGCTTAATTGTTTTTTTCTATAGCTCAATCCGTGTGATGTCATTTAGGTGAACATTTATGGAATGACTGTATTTACTGTACCTACTGTTTAATTTGGAAAAAAAACTATAACAGACGAAAAAAAGATTTTGTCAATGACACTTTTAAAAATCACTCATCAAGGTATAGTGCTCTGGACAGGCTATACATGTACATACTTTTAGCATTAGCTGAGTAGCTAAGCATCAAGATCATATATCCCAAAACAATGAGACTTCATCTCAGTCTCAATCTGGACCTCATCCAATGCATCTTGACAACAAATGGATATAAGCAAGAGAATATGTTTCTCCTCACCCCACGCGTATTACTAATACATATTCTGTTGGTTGCATCGCATAAATACTTTAATAGACCTCCATTTGTAACTTGCAGCAAACATTTCCAGAGATATGAAATATATATTGTCGTTTGTAATGGCCCTGCGTGTCACGGTCTGCGGGGACGGCATTGTTCAGCGTAAGACAGAGTAAATTGAAATGGTTTCTGTGGGGACTTGTCTGAGTACAAAGAAAATACATTTCATCTGACACTGTCGCTGTAATTATCCTCTCCTATTATCTTTTATAGAACAGCAAATGAGTTCGGACCGCTATGAACGTGTCACTATGTTAACTGAGGCAAGAACTGCATCTGTTCCCCCCGAGATCTGATTTTCTAAAAAGCAGGTGAGGTCTTATGGGGAGGACAGGTGTGTTTTGTGTGCAACTTGTGATGGAAGCCTGTAAAATTCCTGTCCTCATCCAAAAAGCCCTGAGGTAAAAACATGGCATGTCACAGGATGTCTTGAAACCAACAAATGGATTACAACTTTACCACAAGACTGGCTGTTTTAGCAAGCATGTCTTACATTTCTTGTACAACTTGAAACTAGATTCCACGGTTGCTTGTGAAACATCTGCTCGGCTTGTCGCAGCTTTAGAAACAAAGCAAACAGATTAAGGGCGAAGTAAGGTCCATTTTTACACGTACGCGAGGGTCCATGTGCATGAAGCAATTGTCGTCATCCGAAGGGTGCGAGCGTACTGTACACCATCAAAATGTTTAAACCCTGTGTAAGGGTAGGTCGCACATGCGCCTACAGGAAAATGTAGTGCAGGTATGTAGCCTAAAAGATGCATTGCATTTTGTTGCACCGCCCATGTGTCAAACATTTGTGTACACTCAGGAGTCAAATAAACTATACTTTGCAATACGATTGCGTACTCGTAAAACAACAGACTCACTGTAAAAACAATTCTGTAGAAATTACAGTATTATCGACAACAGTTTGTTCAAAGTTAAATTCTGCACCATGGCTCCAACAAGGATTTGAAGGAGGCTGGAAACAGCTTTTTGAATTTGTACAATGTATTAAGAATGCAACTAAAAATCTACAGATTTCATCTAAACATGTTGTTATTCAAAGGATATACAGTAATATAGTTTAGCCACCACAAAGTTGCTAATATCTGGACATCATTTATATGTGTTACCACTAAATCTTCCACTTGGAAAGGACTGACCCTACCCAATCTCTCTCTTAACCCCTGCGGGCTGCTGACAGACTGACATAGGGGTGGGAGGAGGGGATTTGTACACCTGACCCCTATTTTGGAAAGGCCAAGCGATGTGTGTTCTGGGCACAGGCAATAGCACATTGCCAAGGAAGGAAGGAGGTCAGTTCTGTCACTCAGCAAGTTTACCTCCCCCTACGGTGGCCTCCGAACACACATACATGTTCTGGCACACGTGGTCTGTGATACACACACGCACATGTACACAAACCGGCACAAACACACACGGTTTGCCGTGGGCCTCATTACCCCCATAGCTTAAACACACAGTGGCCCTGACCCCGGCAGTTAGGAATGAAAGCAGTTTGACACTGTGTCCAGCTATTATCAGCCTCTTCTAGTCTTCCTGTTGTTGCTATGTTTGTCAGTACTGTCCATCTGTCTAGGGTGATAGGCTCTAGCCCCATGTGACCCTGCAGAAGACAAATGGGTTTGAAGAATCGATGAATGGATATGGGTTTTTATATGTGTTTGATGGAAAGTATCTTCAAATGTCAACCCTGTTACTGTATCTTTGTTTTATAAACAACTGTAAATTGAAGAGTTAATTTTTATAGAAATACCAGCATTAAACTTTCTTTCTTTAAACATATAGTTTAGGGGTGGCAGAGTGGGTAGCACTGTTGCCTTACAGCAGGAGTGGGGAACCCTGGGTCCTGGAGGGCCACTGTGCTGCAGAGTTTAGTTCCAACCCTAGTCAAACACACCTGCATTTCATTTCCAAGTAATCCTGAAGACTTTAATTTGATTTTTTCAGGTGTGTTTAATTAGGGTTGGAACTAAACTCTGCAGGACCGTGGCCCTCCAGGACCAGGGTTCCCCACCCCTGCCTTACAGCAAGAAGGTCCCCGGTTTGAGCCCCGGCTAGGTCAGATGGCCCTTCCAACTCTACCTCATGGCAATTTGTATGTATTTTACGGGATGGCTTATTGGTAGTGATGAGGACGAGACCGCCTATGCTGAGTCCGAGTCAAGACCGAGTCTTTGAAGGGTCGAGACCAAGTCGAGACAGAGTCTGTTGGTTTTCAAATCGAGGTGAGGCCGAGTAAAGACCGAGTCTTTGAGGAAGCAAGTCTGAGTCGAGACCGAGTCCTTTAGGTCTTCAAGACCATAAAACATGTCAGTTTTCATATTCATGATTTAATATCACCCCAGTTAATAATCAACAGTTAGGCCTACAGACTAAGCTAGATTGGGAATTGTTTAGAGGAGCAGTCTTAACATCTTAATATGCACTATGCTTTTACTTTCATTAAAAAAATCCCTACCTATGCATCATCTTCTGCCAATGTTTCTAGAGATAAATAAATGGCACTGATGGCAGTACCTTTGCATTGCACCATGGGATGTCATTTTCAAATAATGCCCGTCAACATTGAATTTTATTATTATTGTTATGTGCTGTGTGTTTTTTTTATATGAACATTAAAAGATTTGTTGGTCTTGAGGACTCATTCTGAAATTACGAGTCCTTCTCCTTCCACTGTGATCCGAGACCGAGTCAAGACAGAGTCTTTGAAGGAACAAGTCCGAGACGAGTCTGAGAAAGCAGAAATCGGGGTTGGGGTTAGGGGTGGGGTTTCGCTATTGTTTTTTTTACGATAATTGTACCTTATACAATTAACTTTGTACAAATTAAAGCTCCCGTTCTTCCTGTGTTTTTGAAGCTTTGATTGTGTTTACAGTGTGCGATATAACATGTGTTCATGTCTCACGTGTAAAAAAGTGGTATTTTTCACACAATTTAATTATCTGTATACCACTGTTTTCACTGGCCTTAAAACAGGCTGATATCTTCCTTGTTCTATGACAGGGGTGGGGAACCCTGGTCCTGGAGGGCCACGGTCGTGCAGAGTTTAGTTATAACCCTAATTAAACACACCTGAAAAATCTAATTGAAGTCTTCAGGATTACTTGGAAAAGAAATGCAGGTGTGTTTGATTAGGGTTGGAAGTAAACTCTGCAGGACAGCGGCCCTCCAGGACCCAGTGTTCCCAACTCCTGTTCTATGAAGTCCCTGATTGTGTAGTTTGTTTAGTGTGTAGTTATTCGACAGCAGCTTAGCTTTAGCCAGAGTCGTTTGAGCCAAAGCTGCCGACTGACGTATTCCTGTGGGCGGAGTTTAGTCAAAAAACTGTTTTATTGACGTCAAAAAACTGGGAAGTAAAGGGCTGTAGTCTAAACCGGCCGTTCGCTGTAGGCTTTGAAAGGCAAATTCTGTTCAAGAAAATATATCACTTATCATTTTACAGGTATTATTATTTATGCTATTATAGCAACATTACACACTAACTAAAGTTTGAAAAATGGCTTCAGAACGTGAACTTTAATATGAATTAGCCAACTCGTAAAATATGTAAGTTTCTTGTAAAATCAGCCTGGTCTTTTTGTGAAGTTTGCATGTTCTCCCGGTGTCAGCTTGGGTTTTCTCCAGGTACTCTGTATGGATTAACCAGTTCTCACCATGAATTTAGCCATCGATGTTGGAATGGCGTTAAGTATAAATAAACAAACAAAAACATATAGTTTCACCACTGAGCATTAGGCATGCGCAATATCTTATCGTTTACGATATACCGCCAAAATGTATCCTTGCGATGAAAATCTGTCGGCTCACGATAACAATGATAAATCTAGTTGATGAGGTAGTTTGTGCGCACCCAATTCACTGTTCACGTGCGGAGTAAAAACAAACATGGCGGAAGGTGGACGTGAGGCTGAAGAGGTGCTTGTTGTTATTACCATGAATTTACCAGAATGTATTTACCAGTAAATACAAAAATGTGCTGTTCACACATGCAGTGACGTTCCGTCTTTTTACCAGTAAGACATCATTCACACATCAGTATCAAAATACCAGTAAACTCTGAGAAAAAGCGGAAGTTACCTGTGGCGCACGGCCGATGAGCTCAGTGTCATATTTGTAAATAATGGCGGGTTATGACTTAATATCCACGGTCCGTATTTTGTTGTTTTCACATCTGTGGCAAATGCTGACGGTCGCGAAGTTGCTCGTGACCAAACAACATTGCGTTAGGCGGCGTCAAACGAAACCTGTGTTTGGCTTCACAGAGGAGCGAGGTAAAGTTAATTTTAGGTTTTATATTCGCTGCATATACGCCTAGGCTGCTTTAGGGGCCGTCTGCAAATCACAGAGGGTGTGCTAAGGACGTCAGCAATTTGGCAAATAGATGGTAAGCTGTTTGAAACAACTTTGGTGAAGAAATGTGGATGTTAACTGGTGTGCTCGACTTTTAAGCAGCACATGTGTGGAAATGTCTGTAAACAGTGCGGGGGTAAACGCGTCATCTATATAAAAAAAAAACGTTCTGATTGGGCCGAAGCTGTCAGCGCTGTCTGATTAATTACTGGTAATCCACCTCTCTTACTGGTAAATTGGGAGTACTGATTTTCCGGAAATGTTTTGTTCACACATGACCTGTTAACTGCAGTTTACCAGTAAATTACCAGTAAAGGCTGTATGTGTAAAAGGGACTATTGACTGTTTCACACTGAACTTCTTTACTTTATCAGGTTACTTTAACATGTTTGTTACTTTATCAGGATTTATTTGCAGTTGTACTCTGTTGTAATTTTGAAACACATCTAAAGACATTGTTACTTTTCCTGTTTGCACTATTTTTGCACCATGGGAGTATAAATAAATACAGAATCTGTGTTTACATTTTAAACTTGTAATTGATTTGAATTATTATTGTGTAATTGTTGTTGTGTGATGTTTTTCATTACAGTCACTGGAACACAACTTAAACATAACCTAATCTGATATTTTACAGAGGAGAATAATTTATCGTCATTTTTATCGCCACCGCAACAAACAACTGAAATTACCGTGATACATTTTTTTAGGCCATATCGCCCATCCCTACTGAGCATATGGTTTGTATTGCCAAAACAATATAGTACTTTCAACCCTGTTACTGTCAGCTCTTTAACCTTTCATCCCACGATTACTTCAGGATGAGGTGGTACAATGTAATTTGTTAACACATAATTTTTCTACTAAAATCCCTAAAATTCTTTCAAAAATGTACTTTCAAAATCACCTTATCGCTTGAAAAAGATGCCCAATTCACAGCATGCATCACAAACACCTGCACAAGTACGCACACACTCTTTCCCTGACAGGACCTCTTACACGCTCTTTCATCATTTGACAAGAATCAGATTGAGCTGGGGCTGGAAAGTATTGCTCTGATCGGACTGGGGCCACTGCGAGGTTATCTTGCACCGTGGCCAGCCCCACCACGCAATCTCCCTTCTGCTCTCTTCACAACCTTTATCTAAAGCCTCTTTGATTGGAGGCCCGAACTCAGTTTATAGGGCCGAGAGAACCAAACCGTCATCCCGGACCCGACAGGCAGCCTGCCGCTGATAAATGAGGCCGGTTACCGTAATTTGCCGTGGCTCAGGGAGTGGTGTCTGTTCTGTTTTCTTCTCCGACACGAGCCTGTTGCATTCCGTCCAGTCGTCTTTCACGTTCTGTCCCAACAAACATTGCCCCTGCAGATCTGCCTTGACCTTGATGACAGGTCTGCAGGACAGGTACAGTATCCGATAAGATGATGAAGGTTCTATCTAGTGTCCGAAGCTCTCCGAGATTAAGACGAGAGAGCATGGCAGGGAAGATAGAAGCGTCACCCTTCGATTCGGCCTGATAATCTCTTTATCCCGCTGTGATAAGTATATATTGGATCGGTATGGTCTGACTGGAGGCTGTCTGGTGAAACACACAGGGGATGGATAACGTTACAGTTAAACACTTAGTGCCAGCTGCCAAGATGAATGCATCTGAAGGCAGAGGGAGCCAGACACATGCACTGTGATGGATATTGCACTAATGGAGGAGATGCGAGGGGGAGGGCGGTGAGGGATGCTGCTGGACCGGTAGCTAAAGGTTAATACGTCTTCGAGGGAATATTGTATGGCAGGGACGGTGATCTCTTCATAACTATCCGGTCTATTTCCATTAAGCCATTTTACCCATCGGCAAAGGGAGGGAGAGAAAGCCAGGGACATCGAGGGACTTAATCGTTTTAAAAACCCTCTGTGGCAGTCAGGTTTATCACACTCCATTGAACTTTCATTTTATTTGATGAGTTAATGGAGTGGTATAATGTTAACAGTGGGAAATATGCAGCACTTTGGATCTGAATGTATTAATAAAATGGGATTAATATTCCTCCAACGGGTAGGATTTCAAATGAAAATGACGTGTGATTTCACTGTTATACAGACAGTTTAAACCCTAATAGGTTATTTGTAAGAATTAATACATTAAACGAGTTCTGTTTATCTTGATTCGATCTAAAAAGTATGATCACATTAGTCCAATTCTGGCATCTTTACACTGGCTACCAGTTAAATATTGCATACAATTTAAAATATTACTAATCACCTACAAAGCATTAAATGGCCGAGCGCCCTCGTATATTACAGAATTACTGTCAGAATACAATCCACCACGTAAACTGCGATCACAAAATTCTGGTTACTTAATTATCCCTAGAATATCAGAAGTGTCTAAAGGTGGTAGATCCTTTTCCTACTTGGCCCCTAAGCTCTGGAATGACTTACCAAAAAATGTTCGAGCATCAGACACAGTCGAGCAATTTAAATCTAAACTTAAGACATTCTTCTTTAACAAAGCATTCACATAGAATGTCCAGTAAATGTACTTTTTCCCGCAGTAGTTATTTTGTCTAGAACAAAGCACTCACATACCTCATATGGGTAATTTACTCTTGCCGCAATAGTTAGCCTGTCTGGAACCGAGCTGAATTAAACCACTATAATCTATGACACTTGCATTACATGCGAACGGCCCCTACGCTAATAGAATTCTGTTTTTGTCTCCCTGTCTCGTCCTCGACCCTGAGGACATTGAGACAAACAGACCCAGCTCCTGTTGCTGTGAAGGTCATCGCACCACTGATCTGTCCTTCAACGTGATGCCCAGCCGATGCGCGACCAACGACCACCGGCTGAACCAGTTTAATCCGCTTACCCGCTTCCTATCCCTACCGTGTCTATATATATATATATATATATATATATATATATATATATATATATATATATATATATATATATATATATATATATATATATATATATATAAATATATAAATATAAATATTAATCTCTCCCTAGGGTTTTTTGTCCTTCTAGGAGTTTTTCCCATCGGGTTTTCTCCTAGGGGGGTTTTTTAGTCCCAGGGAGAGTCACCCAACTTTGGCTTAACTTAGCACTTTACTGTATACGTGACATTATTAATACGCTCGCTTACACGGTTTATCCATAGCCGCTTTATTCTACTTCTTATACTATGTATTGATTTTCAGTGTTCTCCTCTACATCTACTCATGCAAAGCTGCTTTGCAACAATTAACAATTGTGAAAAGCGCTATATAAATAAAATTGAATTGAATTGAAATTGATTCGTGTGTATCCAATATTCTTAAAAATGATCATATTTATCGGGCCCTGCAATAAGGGTGGCCACTAAAGTCCTCTATAGTAAAGTAAACTTGTATATTAATAAGAATTGTAAACATATTAACATAGCACATTGCAAATTTTATGTTAAATTGTTGTAATATGCGATGCTTTTGCATTAGTGATGCGCAGGACTGGTTGGGGCGGGTAAAGTAATTGTCACTTTATTTGCAGGGCAGGTCACTAAAAACAAAATGAAAAACCCATGTACTGTATGTTGCGTGCAATACCCTATAGCTTATA
This sequence comes from Paramisgurnus dabryanus, assembly GCF_030506205.2. NCBI lineage: Eukaryota > Metazoa > Chordata > Actinopteri > Cypriniformes > Cobitidae > Paramisgurnus > Paramisgurnus dabryanus. Next base: position 29,080,942 of record NC_133349.1, on the reverse strand, counting down.
TTAAATATTTCAGAATATATATTTTGATGTTTTATTAGGTTCTTTAATAAGGTTACAATACGTAGGCCTACGTAGCAACTTAACTTGCGCAATAGGGATGCTCCGATCGATCGGTGGCAGATCAGTCTCTGTCAATAACAGCATTAAATGACACGATCGGTACTCGCTAATTTTGCCGATCTATTTTCGTTACTTTTAACAGACATCAGCATTTTTAAAGGCATATTAAATTTCTCTTTGCAGAAGAAATATTTGTTGTGGTTATTTATTTGAAAACAATAATATACCTAATTGCTGCAAGTAATATAACACAGGCAACATCTGTGGCATTACTTTATCTAGAAAAATGTTAACAGTTACAGTCATCAGAGCTTGCATATCAGATTGAAGAATCGGTAACTGCATTGGTATCGGCGATCACGAAGGCAACAAACCGGTAATCGGTATAAGCTGCAAAAATCCTGTTCGGAGCATCCCTATTGCACAATGTCCTTAAACCTTTGACCTCACATCATGAAAGCGCCAAACAAGCTCCCTCCGCCAGCCACAACAACAAAACAAATCGAGAAATAAAAGTGAAGATTAAAATCGAGGTGCGAGGAAATTGGGGTCGGTAATTTGCATCATTTATTTATTTATTTTATTAGGATCCCCATTAGCTGATGCAACGACTGCATCCGCTACTCTTCCTGGGGTCCAAACATAACACAAAACTCACATAACAATACACAATCCTTTTATCCAGTCCTACACCACAAACAGCAAATAAATAATACTCATAAAATACAAATATACATATACCCACTCACATATACACATATACATACAGACGCATATACCTCTACATACACATACAATATACTCTATCTACCAATATCAGTTAACATAAAAATTCTTTTATTTGTTTTTTAAAACTCATAATATTTTGAATTTTAGCAATATGACCTGGAAGAGAGTTCCATTCAACCATAGCTCTATACAACACTGTACGTTGTTTTGAATTTGTTCTAGATTTTGGAATAGTATATTTACCAATAACGGCATGCCTCGTGAGATGTACATCAGAGCTCATACGAAGTTGCCCATACAGACAATCTGAAATCTTCATTAAATAAATTTTATTTATAAAGCCAAGAAGTGATACTTTTAATCTCTCATCAACCGGTAACCAGTATAACTTGCTGTGCATTTTTTTAACATTAGCCCTCATTGTACAGCAAAGGGCTAACCGAGCAGCTCTGTTCTGAACCCTCTGTAGTTTCCCTATATTCTTCTTTGTAGTTCCTGACCAAACCACAGAGCAAGAATCTAAGTGTGATAATACTAATGTCTGCAGAACAGATTTAATCAAATATGAATTTAAACCTTTTGACTACAGATATATTTCTCCCCATTTTTTTCACCACTTCCTCTATATGTCTTGACCACGACAAAGTACAATCTAATGTTACCCCAAGAAGCTTTATTTCATGCACCTGCTCAACAGCAACATCATTTAGTACCAAATCCAACCTGGGCCTTGTTTTTTAATGAACATTTAGTTCCAAATAATATACTTTTAGGCTTGCCTATATTTAGGAAAAGTTTATTATCAATTACCCAATTAGATGCCATCTGCAACTCATTGTTGAGAGTTGCAGAAACATTTCCTAAAGCTGAAGCAGGCATATAAAGTGTTACATCATGCGCATCCATAGACACAGAAGCCCCTCCACAGACCATTGGGAGATCATTCGTGAATTTAGAAAAAAGCAAAAAAAAGCTTTTTAATCATTAAAAAGAAAAAGAAGGTAAATCTTCTAAATCTAATGTGGAGGTATTTAACGTTTTAGTTCTTTGATACAAACGCTGCTTTGTAAATGTTTATCATTCCTATCTTGTTATTAATATGACCATGTTGTTTGATCTTTTTAAAGGGACAATAAGTAGGATTTACCTCCATCTAGTGGTGAAATTGTATTTTGCATTCAAACGAACAGTGCTCTCTAGCGCCTCGCTTTTCCAAATGCGTGTTGCAACTACGGAAGCCGTGATGTACTCACTGATCTCCTTGTCCGTTGCAGCTAGTTCAAGTGTTCTGAATTAAAATGCGTTGTGGAAACGCATTGCTTTTTGTCCCTCTCTGCTATTATAGTTTATCAATACGGCGGAACAACATGGAGCTTGGACTTTCCGTTCAATGTAATAAAGAGAAGAAATTCTAGGCTTACAAAGAAAAGTCAGATCATCGGCAGAGGTCATTTGACACCAATAAGGACATATTTATGAATAAAGACATTGATTTTGATTAATAAAACACTTAAAATCTTACTTACTCTCCATTTAATGGTTGCAGGTGCGGGTGGGTTGTAAAAATAAATACAGTGGTGTGGGGCAGGCCACATAATTTCATAAAAGCGGGACCCACAGGTTGAAAAAAAAAACAGACCGGAATAAACGGATTCTGCCTACAAAGTGGTATTTCTGAATGACCTAAGGCCGGGAATAAGCTGATTTAAAGCCTAAGTATTTGATGAACATATAATCCATGCCGAGAGTATTCGGTCAATATCATTATCTCATTTTTGACGGAGGTAGGGTCTATCGAATTTTGCATATTTTAGTTTTATTCTGTAAAGATAAAGACTTAATGTTTAATGTTCATTTAACGCATGTTGCCAGTAAATAACATACATTTAAATAACAGCAAACAGCTGCCAGTAATACTGTATTTTCTACAGAAACGTTTCACAGCGTATAGTACTGTACATCATTTTAACAGTCAGTTCATATTATATAAACCTTTTGAAAAATTATCTAATCGACTTACACTTGCATTATTTGTCAGTATTAGTCTATACGTGTTAAGGATGGCGGTCATCTCTCTGGCTTTTTTACAGGTGCAGTAATGTAATCCGCTCAGCATGCAGTGCACGCGCCGTGTTCGATAAGTTTCCATGGAAGCTGGGCTCCGCTCCCAACCGAATGCAGATGCAGGCAAACATTACAGTCGCTGACAAATGAACTAACAGACAGTCCTCTTTATTTATTGGCTTGTTCCCTCTAATAAGAGATATTATTCACCGAAATGCAAATGTAGTCTCAATCAATTTGCGCTGTGTCTCACATAATAAAAGCTATCCATTTCACCAGACTCCTTGCATGTATCTAACAAGGTCCTCACACTGAAACTACAGTCTTCACGATCTGTTCGAGAGCCAGATAACGCATGCAAAGGAGAGAATTAACCAATAGTCAAATTTAATTAATGACTTTCCCATATGCATCTGCTGGATAATTAAGTATTCACAGGTGAAAAGGAACGATAGTAGCGGCCTTCCTAGACAAATCAAATGAGCCGTGATAGCATCAATGGCTCGGGACGTTTTTTTCCTCCTTTTCCCCTCCGTTTCTTGCTGGTGTCCTTTGGTTATCAAATTATCAACAAAATTTGTCCACCATCCTTCACCGAGAAGTGGAAAAAACTTTAATTATGGTCCTGTCTGATGGCAGGTCATTAATAAAAGCTAGTTATCTTCATTCTGGGACTGGGAAGGCCTTTCTCCGATTTCTTCCTTATCTCGTAAAGAAATTTGGGATTTTCCACAAGAATAATTCAAGATGGTATCCAACCGGATATTCAAAATGTTGTAACACGATAATCATTGTGTAATGGAAAACTACCGTGTGTGTGTTCGGTGGACAAATGTGTTGGAATTACATGGCCAGGCTTCATAAACATTGATGGATCTTACCGACCTGCGAATGCAGATAAGGAGCAAATCACGGCCAGGTTTAGTTCTGGCAAATGTATATTTAAGGGCCTATAGGTTACATATGCATTATTTATTTCTTGGCCATATACGTCAATGCCGTGGCAGAGAAAAATGAATGGGCAATAATAATGTTCTGCCATGGCAAACGCTCCCTGACCGTGCATATGTTACATGCCTGGCTATCACACAGAAATATTTGGTAAAAGTGATTTCATTTCCTTGACTCTGACCTCTGCGGCCTGTGTGCTCAGACTAACCAGAGATAGTCGTGGAAGCAGTGTTGTATATCAACCCGTGGAGCACAGAAACCCTGTTTTACCTGGTCTCATCTATCTCTCGCTACTATTCCATTAGCTGCTACAGTATGCTTTTGTTTCTTTTCTTTGTGAATAGTAGAATCAGTTATTCAAAGTCTGAAGGATGCAATACAATTTTTTTTTTTTTTTTTTGAGCCTGCAGAGACCAAATGTTTGAAATCTTGTAATTTGAAGGCTGCAATTCTCAAAAAAATAAAATTGCAAACACAGATGCAAATAAACCTTAATTTAAGAACAAATATTAAAAGCTACGTTTACATGGACACATTTTGTCTCAATTGGAATTACATAATTCTGATTGATAATTCCTATCAAAGCGTTTGCATGAACACTTGTTCACCAAACTATATTAGAAATGCGTGGTCAAATCAAACACGGTGCACCGTGGTGCACGTGCGTCCCGAACCGTGGAAGGATAACGGGACGATTCGATTCTTTACCGAGAACCGTTACACCCTTAATCTACATCTACATAATTGGACAGAGTGTCCCAGTTTCAGTTATCTATCCGATTGGGTGTTAACATGTGCTTTTGAGCAGATTACCAAAGGCATAAACCACCCCTCTCAAACCGATTTTATTCCGATTGAGGTGTTTACATGGTGCTTCTTTATTCAGATTAAACATTTAAACCAATTACAATTGTCCATGTAAATGCAGCTAATAAATGTACCAATATTACTTTGCTGAAATTTTCTGAAAATATTTTCCTATCCCATAACTCATGCAAGAACCAATGACGTTTGATATCATGACCCTTAATCTGAGACACTTTTTGTAATGTATGAACGCCAATGAATTAAAGCTTCAGGTGGTTTTTCACATAAAGCTATCGCATGACTTTTTAGATCTCTTTACGCATTCACTTTCATGTATGGAGCAAAGTGGATGAAAATTCTTTCTATAGAGCATCTCCTCGTGTGTTTCCCAAGTAAAAAAGAAAACCATACGGCTTTGGAACGACTGCATGACAGAATTTCAATTTTATCTGAACTATTCCTTAAATATATTACATCATAACACCTGCTCATTCAGCTGTGTGGATAAATTCTCCAGATTTCCTTTCTAATCAGCAATTTCAACAAAGTCTTTAAGCTTTCAGCTCAGCGTGCGTAAAAGTAAATTTGCCCCGTTGGAGTTATAAAAGCTTGATTCCTGACACACTGTTTCAGGCCTCACTAACACTCCAAGTGGAATGAGCTTCTGGTTCTTCAAGTGGAAAATTTGTTGGCTGGTGAGGAGAGATTTTGCTTCCTTTTTTATTGTGTGGAGAGAGACTTATGTTATCTCTTCACTAGCAATGCTAATCAAATTTAAATGCACTGGTGCGCACGCACAGAATCACAGATTGAAATCCTTTAGTTTTTATGTTAATATGATAGCTGACTTTTAATACTCAGAGGATCTGTTGTTAGCTGTGTTTTCTAAAGCAGTATTAATGTTCATACTGTACTTGGGTTAGGGGTTTGAACAAAAAAAGGGGTAAGGGAATCTAGTGGGTTCGTGGGATTTTGGCCAATTCAAATAAATTGCCATCGTCCACATAATGGGGCGAAGGGACCGTACAATTTCTGCCAACAGCCTGAGAATGCTGATAGATTGTGCTTTAAAGTCCTCTTGGGTTGTTCATATTTCAACATGATCGACTTATAATATCAACTTGTTGACAGGGCTAATTATTTACGTATTAACATCTTTACAGGCGTAAAGTATGTAAATATTAAAAATGATGGGCATTGCTGTTACTTACATATATTAATGACATCAGGTGCATTATTAAGGTCACTTTCAGTGTACCTTTAAGATGACTATAACCACAGATGTTTTGCAGGATAAACATCAGCACTTTATGCAAACATCAGAGTGTTGGTTTATATTTTCCTCTGTGGGGACAATGTTCACATCATGCTAATGATCTTAACCCTTCTGCCTCCAGTTCTCTGGTCTGATTTATTCCCAGCATCAAAGCTTCATCAAAGAAACCGTATTGTAGAACAAGGATAGGAGCCGTCTGTGACCAGAACGAGCGATCGATGCTGATTAAAGAGTCGATAGTGAGTTCTGTTGAGTCATTGAACAGCCCAGAAATGCATGTTGTTCAAACTTCCTGATCTTTAGCTGGTGTCACTTCTCACGGCTATTGGATGAGGACGGTTTAGTAGGACCTGCTTTGAAGAAGGACCTGAATCAACTACTGTATCTCTAGACAGTCTGACCGGGACTAAAGGGGCGGTCACACTAGACTTTGAGCATGCAAATATTTTTCAGATGTTACTGTGAATATGGGTGGGGAGTGATTCTTCTGATAAATCTGCGATACAAATTTGCAGGTCAGAGTTCACCAGACTTGAACTTTGGTATGCAACAAAAAGCAAAATAGCTTTGCACAAGCTTGGTTTATCAGTCTGACGCATTTGCATGCATATGAATGAAACTGTGGGTTTACACCAGACGCAAGTTCAACGATTTGCGCGAGTAGATTACATACAAAGTCAATGCAAAGATGCAATCAGATATGGGCGGCGCATTAATGCGAAAACATGCGCTATTCGCCCAAGTTGAAAATATTCAACTCTAACGAAAAATTCACATATGCACGACATTAAATCCCGCGAGTAATCTAAAGAGGGTTATGCGATGCCCCGCATTTGGTGTGTACGTAGCATAAGTCAATGGAACGAAAAGTGTAGTGTGACCGTCCCTTAAGGGTACGTTTACAGGACAACAACTGTACTAAAATTATAAAAGTTTTTCCTTTGAATTCTTGAAAACTTTACGTATACAAAACCACTTTGTCAACACGATTCTTCTACAGAGGGTTAAATTAAAACAGTCCAGTCGTTGAAAGCAACTTCGTTCAGACAGATGTTGAGGTAGGTTTACTACTACAAGTGACCCTGGGCTATAAAGCAGTAAAATTTTGTAAACTTGGAAAAGCGTTAATAAACTCAGTATCTTGTTGTTATGAACGTAAAGTGATCATGCATAGCTGTATAATAAGTAATACGAATACGTAATACGCATGCGCATGACCAAGACTTGCACTTTGAAACCCATTTTCAAAAGTTTGCGAACGAAAGTTAAACAAACAGCCAAAACACATAAAAATTTTACTGGTTGAAAGCGTTGATGTGTAAAAAAATTCACAAATACTCTTTCCAACAGAGAAAGATGTCTATTGGAATCAGATGGTGTAGTTATAGCATCTGCCAGCAGGGGCTAAATATGCTAACCAGCCAAACCTTGACCCCTTGTGTCCAACCCTTGCATATTAATTTCCTGTTAAGATGATGGATTGGATGATCTGTGGCTCAGGTTTTGTTAGACCAGTCTTAATCCCCATGTGGGATTGAAGTACTGGGGGAAACACATTCAGGCCTTGATAAGGGATGTGACCGTTCTGTGTCGTTCCAAACAAAGAGACAGAGGGGTCTTTGGAGAGGCCCTATCAGCTTTTAAACAGAGACGTAGTATGCAAGTGAGATTGATGATTAGCATTTGTGGCCCTGGGAAAGTAGACCCTGTGCCCGAGATAAACAGGAACAGAGGAAGAGAGAAATTCACCAGTATTCAATTGTTTTATCCTTCCTCTTTGGCAGTCTGTGTAATCTGTAAAAAGTGGACAACTGGGAAATCCCTTGTGTCACGGCTTTAGACTTGTTAGAGCAAGCAAGATACAAGCTAGCATGACACGCATCACAGTGTTTGTTTACTGTTAAGTTCATTCTTTTGTTTCCTCAGCATGTTTTGATCTGAATAAAATATTTTGTCTTTGCTATATCATTTTAGGTATATTTTATTAGGGGTCATGTAACAGTAAATGATGTCATAGATCAGACATAGATCCCAATCTGTATACAATTGTTCCTGGAGAATCGCTCGACTTGGCGGCCATGTTTGCAATGCCACCGGGCAATTATTTCAGTCATGCAAGACTTATGCCCTGTCTACTTAGTCCTGCCTCACAGGACTGTATATAGCCCCTCCCTTAGAGAATCATCAGTCTTTATCGATTGATTATTGGTTCTCTTAACTAGAAGGCGGGACTTCCGCCGCCAGAGTGACAATATTTGGCATTGTCACCTATTAGTAGTGCTCAATCTTGTTATATCCGATGTCTTATGACTTAAGACTTTGGACGTTTCTCAATTTCAAGAACACAAAGGACGGGCTTGCGTTTTCATGGAGACCGAGCTTGCCAGGCAACCTCCCAAGAATGAACTCGGAAGGACAGAGAACGCATCCTGTAATCTTCCTGTTTGTTACCTGACCTTCTCAACTAAATTAAAAATTCATAATGATAAGCATACCATTATTTACATTTTTTATCGACATTATTTTATTGCATGTTACTGTTTCATTTTGTCATTTTGAAACGCATAAATAAAAATAAAAATATGTAGGCATATAATGTCGCAAATGCCTTAAGATTATTTGTGCTTTGCCAATTTGAATTTTATGAGTTTGTATTAACATGTAACCAAGAGGGTAATGAGATAAAGCATATTTGCCGTGTCCAAGGGAAGGGCTTATTATTAATAATATTAGCCCGAACCCAAAGTACTCCCCCCTCTTTAATTGGGATAGATGTACTAACTGAGAGTTAGCATGTAGGAGGGATGATGCAACAAACTGTCGTGGGACAGAGGTGAGGGACGGCTTTATATAGAACACTTCATGCTGATTGGTTTTATTAAATGACAATGCTCCTCCCAAACTTAGTTAAATAAACTTCTCACTATAAGTTATAAACCTTTTACCTCAGCTAAAATGATAATACCAAAAAAAAATGAACACAGACACAAATAATACATTCATTTATGAGACCAAAGATTGCTTATTAGATTTACCCAAAATAAATCATGTTTTACCATTACAGACGACTACATTTTGTGACAAATTTCTGGGAAACTTGGCTGTCAAAAATTCCACAGAAGTCCCCCCCCCCCCCCCCCCCGATGCATCCTCAATAAAAGGGACGGAGAGAAAAAAAACTTGCTCAAGTTAGCTAAACAATAGCTTGTTGATATTCATCCATTCATCCAATAGTGCTAACATTACTAAGACTTAATTTTGTGTTGTTTTGCAAAGGTTTTTGCAACAGATTAATTACGAAAATGACGGACTAAAGTATGCAAGGATCTTTACTCTATGACACACATATTGTTTCATTCTTCAGGTTAAAACCACCAGCTTTAACTAATCTGAACTAATATGAGCTGCATGTGATGAGTGCTCTCTAATGAATGTCATATATGACAGGTCTTGTATTTCCTCAGAAGCCAAAATTCAGTTTGACCCACGAGAAGAAAATGTTCGACACAAGATGCCAAACCTAGATCTTTTTGGTGTACGCTGTCTCAATCTTCTGGTTCCCTTTCCAACCCACAAAAAAATGAAAATAACATCACACATCACTAGAGCTCCTCCATCTGGTGTCTACCTGCACTGCAGCTTCAAAGTAACCGGTCAATCTAACTACTGTATAACTCCAACGAACATTTGTGACCCTGTCTGTGAAATCCAGGCTAATGTCTTATAATCTATCTATAAGTTTGGAGCATCAAAGTTTGATTACAATCATTGATTTTAGTATTTGACATAATCTTACTCGGTCAATATTTAAAGATTATATTTTCACTGAATGTTTTTTACACTATGTAGGAAGGTTTTATTTAGAAAACACTAAATCATAAAAACAGACTGAGTCATATATTTATTTGCAAAGCAGGTGTTTATAGACCGCTTCATCGGACGCACGTGATACACGTCTGGATCCGAACCTTACTTCCTGTTTCGTTTTTTTAGTTGCTAAACTGATCTCTTGAACAAATGCCTCGTCGAAAATAACAAATGTTTTGGTTTCCTAGGTTATCTATGTGTTGTTGTTTTGCTTGTTACATAAATAAACTACGTTTAAAGGACTTTGTTGTTATTTATTCTTGGCGGAGTTTAACGGAAGTTACGTGCGGACCGCGACAGCCGCTTGTTTATGTTGTTACTGCTGAAACCGTCTATATTCAAATGCATCCATAACAAATATTCTAACATGCATCTTTAAAAAATCAACCCTACCTCAAGCCACTTCGTATAGTAAAATCATGAAATATTTTATTTATTTGTGTTAATAGACAAAATTTTCCACTTTTTTAGTGTCACTCAGCTCAAATTGACTTTCTTTTTCGTGTCATTTAAATGTATTGTTTTTCCTTTTTTTTTCTATTTTTAAATTATTGTTGCTTGGGGTCAGAGTTTGGGTTTGGATTAGGATGTCTGGAATGTAACAAAGTCGTTCTAACCCCAAGCTACAATGGTAAAAAATAGAAAAAAACCTGAGAAAATAATACATAAAATTGCATGAAAGAAAAAAAGTTGTGCTACGGACACAAAAAACTGATTATAGAAATTTGTGCCGAGTGACACTAAAAAGCAGAAAATAAATAATAAATATATAAATATAAATATATAAATAAATTTTGTGACTATACCACGACTTGCCCTGATATTGGGTTGGAAAAATTACATGACTACTTCACAGGTCCTTTTGTTTACATGTTTTTAAGAACAAAGCTAATTTAAGTTTTATTTAAGATTTTAATTGTTAATAAAACAACAATTACAGTTAAAATTTAAAAATGCTAAACTTTCATGCCATTGACCCTTGTCTGTTTACCATTCAGGTATCATTGGCGAATTACAAGGATGTTTGACCGAGCTTTTTCAGTCAGTGATCTGTATCCAAACACACGGGTCTGAGTGGCCGAGAGAAGAAAGTGAGCCACTCGAGAGCCGTATAAAAGAGGCTTTTTGTTTGAGACACTTGAGCCTGCAGGAGGAAACGCAGGAGGAATTTCATCACTTTGATACGGCACTCATCACCACAGATGCTTTCCACATTAGACCAAACAGCATCTGCCTCTCGGCAGCATTCTTTGTGTGAGATCGTTTAGCTGGAGTACACTGTTCCTCAGTTCCACCAGGACACATTTGTCGCCATGTTGACGGACGAAGTGATGGTAAAGGGCACCTTCCTACGCTTCCTGGAAACACAAGAAGGAAGAACTAGGACAGCCGGAGCTGTCGTCCAATCAGAAGCGTGGTCTTGTTGTCGCCGCTGTCTTTTTGATCTCGCTTGTCGAGCAAGAGCTTGCGGTTGTTCTGCCTTGTTTGACATTGGGGTGTCTGTTGACAAACGCGGCGGCCGGCCTTTGATGCGTGGGTTTAATTACGTTAAAACTGACTGATCGCGCTACTTGCGGTGTTGTTAAACGGGCTTGTAGTCGCTGTGGCCGAGCAGATTTGAGCCGTGTTAAATCGGCACCCGACGTTCCGATCAAATCTCCCAGCAGCGAGCAATTGAAACAATTAGCCAAACACCGCGTTAAGATGATAACAGCTTCCACCATAATTGTTTTATTTCAAGAGCTTTGTTCTAATCTTTGAAAGCTAATTAAACGCTATGAAGTCGCTAAGCTACCGTAAGGAGATAAGCCGCCACACAAAACAACCAAACCACGCGTGTGCTATTTTGACCGTTTCAAATGAAGTGCTTGAGAGAAACGTGCATCGGCAGCATCGGCTTTGTGGGTAGATATGGGATGATGTAGATGAACGTGAAAGTCGTGGATGGTGAGAGAAGATGGAGGAGACATGTTCTAGTGCCCCATCAAGGACTAAAACTCCAGATAACCTTAAAATAACAAATGATGCTCGGGTCAATTGCATAGACGCTTATCGGGCTTAAGGCCGAGGTGGAGATCTGTGCTCACTGTCAGCTAACACTCGGCCCTGTCGATACCTCTCGAGTGTTAAACATTCGCACTAGGTCATACATTTGCATTCCAAGTCTGTGAGCCAATGCACTTGAATCAGAGCTGTCTCCTCGGGCCGTATTTAAAATATGATCACATAAAAATTCTTGGAAAGCTAAGAGGAGAAAGTGTGCTGGAAAAAAAGGAATTTGGAATTTTATAGTGGTGAAAGTTGAAGTGTGTCATTTCACGTGTGTTCATTGAAAGGACGTGCAAAAGTTTCTGCAAAGTAGTTGGGATGCTCAAACAAACAGTGATTTTGAAAGACTTCTTTGATTGGCTTAAAATTGTATATAGGAGACATTATAAAGTTTTGAATGTGTTAACAACAACACTGCTGTGTCTGATGGCCTGATCTTTTATTTATTCAAACTAAAATTTGATTTACTTTCTAAGTAAATTTTAAGTGGTGCTTGCCTGTTCACAAGTGGTTTTTTTGGGGGTGATTGTATGTTGCTATGCAGTCTTACAGTTTTGATTTTATTATCTTAAAAGTCTGTGGCTAATATACATCTTCAAATAAAACCAATTTAAAACAGGTTTTCTACTAAAACACTATTCAGCATTGTCATCATTATAATCAACCAACCAAGTAGGCTAATAATATAATATTTTTAAATAAATAAAAATAAACAATTAAATTGTATAAATGTATGTAAAATAATAGTTAAAACAAAATCAAAAGAAAGGCTGTTATCAATATGTCAACATTTATAAGAAGAAAACAAGCCAAAAATAAAAATACTACAATTTAACATAAACCACAAGTGGACAAATATTTACAAACCTTTCCTGACTTGAGAATGATGAAAAAAACATTAATTGTATTATTTAAAATATAAACTTTTATACCATCTTTAGTCTACAGGTCATCAATGTTGAGACAACTATTTCCAGTCTTCCCACTTGATAATTGATATAGAATTGATTTATATACTGTACAAAGTTGGTTCAACTTAATAAAGTAAGTTACCTGGCTGCCTCAAAGTTTTTAGTTAATTCAACTTAAAAATAGTAGTTGACACAACAATTTTAAGTTTTTTTAGTCAACTAATATATTTAAGTTAAATTAAATCAAAATTTTAAAGCAACCAGATATAGCTTACATATTTAAGTTGAACCAACAAATCTTTTTTTTTACAGTGTGCATTATAAATTTGTTTTTGATGCATTTTAATTTTAAACCTATCGTCCAACCCATAAATTAGTGCCTCTGAAACGTAATATATTGGTGTGAAATTATATAATTTTGCAATGATAACATGTACTGGGATATTACTGTACCCATTTATTAATTATATGACATAAATCACAGCATACAAAACAGTCATAACTTTTTCAAAAAAAATTCTTTCAATATTCCAAGTGTAGCTCAAACAATCGATTTCTATGTATAAAAGATGCAAAAGTTATTACGGCAGGGTTTGAACCCTTACGAAAATTAACCATTGTGTTATTGTGGAAAAAGTGTAGTAATAATGTTTTTTTTTTGTGTGTGTGTACAGTATTGATTACTATCAGCAAAACCATGGTTTTACTACACTAACCTTGGTTTAACTATGGTTTTTGAAAATCATGTATGTCAAAACCATGGTTATTAAGTGGTTACCATGGTTCTACTACAGTAACCATGTTTTTCGTAAGGGAAAGCTTAGGCAGCTGACTTGTTGCCTCGCTGCCTCACGGGGAAATGATTTCGGAGGCAGTAAGGCAGCTCCGGGAAATGCTTTCGGACAGACTTCATAGGCAGCAAAATAGAATTCGACTTGACATATAAACTGAGAGAACATAACTAATACCATATTTCGAAAACTACAATACTAATTTCTCACTAGAAATCCAATTAAAAGGAGTAAAAAGTGAAAATATAACTTTATTTACACTTAATTTATGCTCCAGCCGCTTTCTTGGTCTCCATTTTATTTTTTCTAACTCTACCAGGCTCGACCAATTACATTCTCCATGCAATGCATAGAATTGTGGGACCGGACATGAAAGTATCTCAGGAGACCAAATATTTGATTCGGACGTGATTTGATGCCTTCCTGCCTTGGAATGCTGCCCCAGAAGGCAGCATCTAACCCCACACTTAACCATAAATATTCATGAAACCATTTCGTCCTTTATAAATCAGAGTAAGGAGCGTGTCTACTAAACATTGTTAACTGGGTTGCATATGTATGGGGCGGGTCTATCAAAAGATGGTCCAGATTCTATTGGGGTAGTGGCATGTTTGTTTAGGTGATTTCAAATATCAACATTGGCTTTCAGAAATCATGCACCCCACCTTTAAGGCAGCTCGAACATGTATTTTAATCTGGGACTAGTATAAGCCCTGCCCGGGAAACCGCCCCCTAAGGGCCCTTTCAAACACCCGGCGCAATGCAGCACAAGGTGCGATGCAACTGTTTTTTGCTAGCTTCAGCCTGTAGTTATCACTTTCACGTCCTGCGCCACGTTATTTAAATAGCAAATGCATTTGCGCCCATGCTGGTCTGAAAACGAGGTGTGTTCAGGGGCATTATTGGTGTCTTGCTATTTTGAGGCAACTAAAACCTGGCTTGAAAGTCAATGGTGCTATTTTTTCTGTCATTTTATTAATAATATGCACCTATAAACAAGGTGACAATGCGCGTTTGCTTATTACACACACAACATTTTTGAAATATGTTTATTAAATATTAAAATGTAAAGATTATTATTGTGTCTCTTAGACATAAATGAAAACAGAATTACAGGCGTGAAGTCAAAACATACACAGAGTTTTACTGTTTTTATTTGATCAGTGTATGATTTTTTATGTGATTTAAATGTCTCTGTTTTTTTCTCTCTTAGTTTTTTCATCTCCATGTAAAGCACTTTAAATTACCTCTGTGTATGAAATGTGCTATACCGTACAAATAAACCTGCAAGCCTTGTTTTATAAGTTGAGTAAGACCGCCACCTAGTGGATAATAGTGGAAATATGGATTGCCGTAAAAACTTGTCATTGGCAGGAAAGCGTTTCTCTTAATTAATAAGATAACTCCTTTCAAGAATAGGAGTTTTCCCATTTTTCCCATCGTTAAACTAGCAAAAGTGGATTCAGACATGCCTTAAGTGCACTTCCGCCGTGTGTTTTAGACCATGCGCTTACATTATTAAAATAGGGCCCTACGTGTTCATTTGTAGCAGAGATTTGTGTGTTACCTATATGTAAAACTGTGATTAACTCAAACAAAAACCCAAAAGGTGTTGTTGTGTCCCACTCTCCCTTACTAGTTTTATGTTGAAATGTGTGTTTGAAGCCTTTTCAAGATGTAACCGACCATTTCTCAACACTCGTTGTCCTGCCCCCAAATGTCAGACCAAACCCTAGTTTGTCAAACGCTTTTAACAACATCCCCTGTTTCTGCAGTGTCAGAAGCAACCTCAGTATAAAAACTGACAACCACATCAAAAAAAGAAACCGTATGACCCAGAGAGACATGCAGGGTCTGAAACACACATCGTAGCATAGCTTGACCTCAGATGAGTTTTCCTGCTGAGATGTTCCTCTGTGACACCTGTGAGGACTAAGAGAGAGACCCTTTGGCCCTTTAATCTATCCAACTGGTTTTGTCATTTCTAAGCAGTTTAAAATTACACAGCGCAGGTGTTATCGAGGCAGGATTGGGCCGACAGACAGGTATGTCAGAGCACAGCCAAGCACTTGTGTTCACCACAAAGATCTCTCTTGTTTAACATCAACCTTGCCACCGTAACATCATGGCTTTGGTTACTGAACTGCTCCTCAATCACACATAACAGAGCACCACAGGGTGAGTTTCAAAGCGTGCGAGTACTTTTCAAGGTCCTGTTTGAAACGCAGACCACCTGTCGTTGACAGCACCCAACGCTTGGATTTCTGGCCAGCAGCCTTCAGTGTACTGCGCATGAATGTTTAAACAGTGTCATCTTCTGGAATATCTTCGGATGGGTTTTATGAAAATGAGAGGATGACTGCGGTACAAGACCAGGGTTTCCTTTATATGAGCATCAAATCTGGACAATGTTTGATTCTTTGAATTGATAAAGAAAAGATAAAAGTTGCTTGTTTGGAAATTGTCATGATCCTGAGACCCGAAAGCCATTAGCTTTACGGTCTCAACCAGGTTTGATTCGATCAACTTTCTACCGATAAGCAAATGGTCTGATCACACTGAATGCAAAACTGAAGTAAATGCGACACAATCACAGTTTGATGTTTGGAGCTATAGGATTTTACAAAAGGCAGAGTGACCAACACAATCTCATGGCAATTTTTACATACCGTAATTCCTCAAATAAAGACCGGGGCCTTTATTCACCTAAACTGCAGAAGGTAACAGGCTTTTATTTGAAGCAGGCTTTTATTAGAGACAGGCCTTTATTTCAAATTCCATCTGTTTGATAAATAATTGTTAATTGTTAAATTAAAAGTGATAGCGTTCTAGTGGATAGAGATCAATCATTTTTAACCATAATTTTTTTCAAGGTTGTTGAAAAGTCCGTCACTAGCATTAAATGAGAGACCCATCCAATGTAGCAACTGCCATCTATTGGCAGCTGTGCACTATTGGCAGCGTGTGCACCATAGATATTCACTAGCCCTGCTGCGCGCATTAAAAGGTTTTAACGAAGGCAGATGAAGGTGAGTGCTCGCGCAGTTGACGTCTCTCCTTTTGAAACCCGTTCTGGTGCGATTGTGCTCACACTGCGCCTAAAAAGTTTTGAAGTATAAACTAAAGCTTTGTTTATAATCGCGCTTTGGTCCGCAACGCAAGCCTCCGCGGATCACCAAACGGATGAGGCGTTTACAGTGCATTCACAAAGGGCGTAAGTAAGCTTTCACTCATTTCCCCCGGCACTCATCTTTCCCCGGCCTTAATTTGAGGCCGGCCTTTATTTGTCCGCGATGATCACGCCCCCGGCCACTATCAGAGGCCTGGCGTTTATTTGAATACCGGCTTTTATTTGAGGAATTACGGTACTTTATGAGGTGGCTAAAGGCCGAAGTATGGTCCATTTGTTTTGGGTGTCCCCAAGGGTCCGCATAGAGTTTCTTCATCAGATTATTGTGCACGGACTGTATGCGCACCACCATTTTTTTAAAACCCCGCGTACATTGTACACCTCTTTCACGCTTGCGCCTACAGGAGAATGTAGTATGTAGCCCAAGAGATGCATTTGGTTGCAATGCGCAATTGTGCATGCCTCGAATGTCTGTGTACACGTATGAGTCAAATAAACAATAGTTTACAAGGCCATGTGTTCGACTGTGCGCATACGTTTGCGCACACGTAAAAAAACCCTAACAGACTATACTCCGGGCTTAATTCATATTCATTTGTATGACCACATTTGTTTATTTTTGTTTGATTTGCTTTCGCACTGTAACATTGCGATTAGGGGCGGGGTTTCATTATAGTTTTTTTAAAATTGTATTCACTTTGTACAAATTCATAGGAATTAGCCAACTCATAAAACATATACGACTGTGAGATCAGGCCGGAGCAACACTATACGGTATTTTAGTTGTCACTTTTTGCACTTTGGATCTCCT
Source organism: Paramisgurnus dabryanus (assembly GCF_030506205.2). NCBI lineage: Eukaryota > Metazoa > Chordata > Actinopteri > Cypriniformes > Cobitidae > Paramisgurnus > Paramisgurnus dabryanus. The sequence continues at coordinate 29,063,496 of NC_133349.1, read as the reverse complement.
TGAGCCCAGATATAAAACACAAACAAATGTTGTGTACATGATTTTGCTAGTTTATATTGATTTCCTTTATTGTAATTTTCGTAATTTTTTTGCTGGGGTAAAATTAACCCCAGAATAAAAGCATAGCAAAGTCACATTTCTATAATTGTACTTTGTGCCTCCTGGGTTATTATTTTGATCAAACGAATGTATTAAATGGCTATTAAAAGACATACATAATGGAGGTCTCAGAGATCTGATTAAAACAATAAAGACTAAACAGAACATGAGGGTTAATTTAATTACATTTCACATTTAATCATTTTAAATCCACATATTTTCCAGCATCAACATCACTGTGTGAAAACATTATTTATATAACACACATTATGTGTGAAGCTATTGCACAAAAGCAGGAAACACATTCAAACACATTCAAGCCAGCGCCCCAGAGGCGGCATTTCTTGCAGCTAATGCATGTTCATATTTGTGTTTGGATATGTTTGGTACATGGCCACATTTGATTGACACCCAGCTGTGGCTGGTAAAACACAATCGACTGGGAAACAACAACTGTCAGTCTGTCAGCAAGCTTTCGCTGTGGCCCGAGGGTTCAGCATTATGCAGGTATACTGCGGCACAGAAATACATTTAAAGTCCAGCATTTACTTTCAAACATCCAGATGGTGTTGGCCGAAAAAGTGCTTTTCTCTTTTTTTAGGGCATATTTATTGTAGCAGTGGATTACTAGATCAACAAGTGCATCAAATGAACTGGGGTACCAAACAAATATGGTACTGTTATGACTTTTATAAGCTGGTTGACCAAAAATGTATTGCTAGTTAAGCACCAAAGCCTGTTTTAACAACCAGCAGCCAACAGTAGATATTGGGCAAAAGTTTTTTTGTACTCATAACTGTGACTTTATTTGCAGAATAAGGCATTAAAGGGCACAAATTATGCCCATTTTTATCAGATGTAATATAAATCTCAGGTGTGCCTGTGACGTTTCAGCTCAAAATATCCCACACATCATTTATTATAGAATGTCCAAAATGCCCATATTTGGATGGGAGCAAAAAAGCGCTGTTTTCATGTCTGTACCTTTAAATGCAAATGAGCTACTACCCTCACTCCTTTACCAACAAACAATGGGTGCTTTTGGTTAAAAAAATACATCTGATTCCTGTGAATACAGTCTGAGACAATAGCATCTTCAGCTGAATTAGCGCTACAATGAGTCAAATGAAGTGGCTGTGGGCGGGGATTTATCAGTGTGACATCAGATTAACAGTAAAATCAAGACAACATGACTGCTTTGGTTTAATAGGGATTAAAAAGGAGGATGATTTTTTTCATTTTAGGGTTATGTTCACACACTGCCAACACCCATTTATGTCCAATGTGCATAATATGTGCCCTTTAAAGGTTCTTGTTTCACTATTTATACTCAAAATACAGAAAACGACAAATTTTCACCTAAACGTACACTGTAAAAAAATCCGTAGAAATTGCAGCTGGGTTGCCGGTAATTTACCGTAGATTAAAATTTATGTTATTTACTGGCAACATTTTGTTCAAAGTTAAATGAACATTAAACATTTACAAGTCTTTGTCTTTACAGAGTAAAACTAAAAAAACAGCATCAAGCTAAACATTCTGGGAAACAAAATCTGAAGCAAAAAACAGAAAAAAGGTTGATGATGATTTCTGGTTCCCAGAATGCTTTGCATGAGGCTGTTATTGTATAGTTTCATTCTGTAAAGATAAAGACTTGTCAATATTTAAAAATTATTTAACTTTGAATAAACTCTTGCCAGTAAATAACATAAATTTAAATCTACGGTAAATTACCGGCAACCCAGCTGCAATAACATTGTAATTTCTACGGAATTTTTTTACAGTGTAGTTTCATTCGAATTCATGCAAGATCCATGCACACATCGCAGACTACCACAAAAAATCGCATTGCGGTTGTGTTTTACAAGTAGTAATTGTATCTATTCCCTTGTAATATTTTCGTGTTTGACTTGCAAAAAGAGACTTTAGACTCTTTGTGAAAGGAAAAGTGAAGTGCTGCAGTATGTAGAAAACTGATGTTTGGTGCTTTAAAATGTCATAAGGATTGATTCTGTTCCTGCATTACCATTCTAATCAGTGGTGTAGAACCACGTGTAACAAAAACACACCGAGCCCCGGGCTATGACGGAATTGGACAAGGCCTGGGAAATTGTGTTCGTGCTTGAAACAAGTGTTAGGTGATTGTTTACCTCATGTCTTTAAATTGCATTTCTTCCGTTTTAATTCCTACGACGTCGGGAGAGAAGGGGGAACCTTTCTTTTCCCCAGCGCTCCCTTCGATGCATTAACGCAGCCTCTTCCATGCTTACGAAATGCAAATGTCAAGACCCAGCGTGGTCGGCCCAAGGGCAGGTTTGACTGCACTGTCTCCACGGACGTTCAAAGTTAAGGGACACCGAGTGGCAGGCGATCGCTTCTGACATCCGCAATTACAGACGCGGGAAAGAACACGATGGTGGGCCTTCGAGAAAATGAGTTGTGTGCATGTGGGCGAGCACAGTTTTGTTGTATGATATTATAACTCAATATACCGCCGTGTTTTCCAGTTCAGCAAGCGAGAACACGGGTTTAGCAATAGTGCCAGATACGTTTCTCATTTACAAGAGTAAAGAAAAATGTTTTTCTGTAATATTTTCACGGTTCAAAGACATGCCCATCACTACAGTCTCTGAAGCATTGCCGCATATACACACATTTTTTTGCTCATTGTAAAAGTTGTCTGAATGATGTGTCATCAGGTAGGTATAGTTGTTTTTTACTTCCTCTTGAAACAAACCAGCAGTGAGAAAAATAAAGATTTATAGTTCATCCAAAGTCTTGGCACAACACTTAACAGCAGTGACATTGTGGGCAGCTGGTGTTATATAAGGAATCATGACATTATAATGTACATTGAAATTGCAAATACAATGTAAAATCCAATACCTCATGGGTAGTTGCTGTGGCACATTTAATGCTGTATTACTGGTGTGCAACTTCATGCTGAAAGGGGAAAACAAAAACCAAGTTTTTATTTTTTAAGGCATTTAATCTGGACACATTCCATTTTAGAAGATTTTACAAAATTAGTACTTAGTTCCACCAGATCGATCACGGCATATACGGGGCGGTTTCCCAGACAGGGTTTATAGTCCCAGACTAAGGTGCATGTTTAAAACACCATGTACTGACATATCTTAACATATATCCGTGCCATTATTTCGTCTCAAGGTGCACACCAGAATTTTTTTTCTTTAGGGATTGTTTGTAAAAAACTACTTAAATGTCCTAATATAACAACAGCCACAGGGATTAGCTTAAACCAGGAATAGGCCTTAGTTTAATTAGGAAATATAACTAGTTTTAACAAACATGCCTTACTAAAAATATTACTTGTGTGCATTTTGAGGCAAAACAAAGGGCACTGGTGTATTTTAAGATATGTCTCTGCAAGTTGTTTTCAGTTTGGACAGCCCTTACATTTACTTTAGTCCAGGACTAGTCTAATCCCTGCCGAGAAACCGCCCCTACACCTTTATTTCTTTTTTATTATTTTATAAGCATAGCATATACCATCTTAAACTACAAATATACAGTGAGGAAAATAAGTATTTGAACACCCTGCTATTTTGCAAGTTCTACCAGTTAGAAATCATGGAGGGGTCTGAAATTGTCATCGTAGGTGCATGTCCACTGTGAGAGACATAATCTAAAACAAATCCAGAAATCACAATGTATGACTCTTTATTTGTATGATACAGCTGCAAATAAGTATTTGAACACATGTCTATCAGCTAGAATTCTGACCTCCAAAGACCTGTTAGTCTGCCTAAATTAAATGCACCTGTTAGCTGCATAAAGACACCTGTCTTAGCCCAGAACTACACGGGAGGAGCTGGTCAATGACCTGAAAAGAGCTGGGACCACCGTTTGCAAGGTTACTGTTGGTAATACACTAAGACGTCATGGTTTGAAATCATGCATGGCAGAGAAGGTTCCCCTGCTTAAACCAGCACATGTCCAGGCCCGTCTTAAGTTTGCCAATGACCATTTGGATGATCCAGAGGAGTCATGGGAGAAAGTCATGTGGTCAGATGAGACCAAAATAGAACTTTTTGGTCATATTTCCACTAAAGGTGTTTGGAGGAAGAAGAATGGTGAGTACCATCCCAAGAACACCATCCCTACTGTGAAGCACGGGGGTGGTAGCATCATGCTTTGGGGGTGTTTTTCTGCACATGGGACAGGGCGACTGCACTGTATTAAGGAGAGGATGACCGGGGCCATGTATTGCAAGATTTTGGGGAACAACCTCCAGAGCATTGAAGATGGGTCGAGGCTGGGTCTTCCAACATGACAATGACCCAAAGCACACAGCCAGGATAACAAGGAGTGGCTCTGTAAGAAGCATATCAAGGTTCTGGCGTGGCCTAGCGAGTCTCCAGACCTAAACCCAATAAAGAATCTTTCACTGCATGTTGTATGTACTATGTATGATTCTGTATGTCAAATAAAACTGAAACTTGAAATAGTTACAGGGCAAAATAAGATGGGTTGAGTTGGTTAAGTATCTAAAAAAATAGTCCCATCGAGAGGAAGTGCTTTTTCTGACCTTTAATTTTATAACGAAATTGTTTTCCCCTTTTCTTTAAACCAAAAATGGTTGAAAGGGGAAAAATCACTCACAATAGGCTTTGGCGCCCTCTTGAGGTTAATATTAACATACTGTTTTATGGGCAACAACCGTCGCCTGCCACAAGAGGGCGACAGAGCCCATACATTTAAAATCAGCCATTTTCCTCTAGTTACTGTGGCCCAGAGCCCTCTCGTTTTGCAGATTCATCCATTATTTTGAAATTATAGATACAGGCGATGGCAGTACATAGTGCATAGGAGTGTTTTTGGCACTGTCATTTTTCTGGTAAATTAAATTAAATTAAATGCAATAAATTAATTTATTAATAACTTTTATTATTAAAATGCATATATTAATAATAATTGAAAGTGATGAATATAGCATCTCCCATCAAATGAAAACATTAGATTACCAACACTGACTCAGTGGTATTATTATAATTTATAATAAATTAAATGGAGAAGTGCCTCAGCCTTTTTATAGTCTTATTCTTTGTATATTTATAAATCAAACCTGTTTTAGATATATAACACAGCACGCAATTAATTGTACATTATAAACATGCATAAACATTATACGTTTACATACTACACAGTGTGATGCATTTTAAAGCTTTAAAATTGCAGTGTAAAACGTTAACAGGGCACTTACCAGCATACTAATCTTGTCATATTAGTGAATTTTATTTGTCAAAAAACATTGTTGATAGAACTACATTAAAATACTACCTACACATATTGGTGTGATATATAAATACTGTAAATCAATGCATTTCTTGGCTATTTATTAAGAAAAATTACAGTCTCAAACTGTATTTTAATATGCTTCCAGGAACTAACTGAAGTCTCCATGAATAATGTGACGGCCAAGCTTTTTGGACTTCCGGTGGCAATCCTCTCGTTCTAAAGGGCTCTGCTGTGGTCGTTTCCTAACGCAAAGTTTGCAGTGTATGCAGGTTGCATACAACATCAAGCCTGGTTTACATTTACAAGTCATAAGCATATTACAACAATTTACGATTAACTAAGTATAAAAGTAAACTTTATAATTGTTAACATTCTAAAATTAAGACGATCTTGATAGCGTAAGCAGCCTGCATATGCGACCTCCGGAGGCTGCAGCCTTCAGATTGAGAAACGGCCTGTTAAGGCCAATTCACACTGATTCAACAGATGCGTCTGTTGGGTCAGTGTTAAACCCCTGTTGGCAGTTGTTGGATCAAAGTAAATGAGACTTAACTGTGGGTTCACACCAGACGCGAGTAAACGATTTGCGCGAGCAGATTACATACAAAGTCAATCAGATGCGTCCTCGCATAGGGCGATGCGAATGACGCGATATGGGTGGCGTGTTTGCCGCGAAAACACGCGCTATTCGCCTCAAACGCATCTTCGCCCAAGTTAAAAATATTCACCTCGAACGAAAATTCACATGACACCAAGTTAAATCCTGCGAGTAATATACAGTGAGTAACGCGATGCCCCGCATTTGGTGTGTATGAAGCATTAGAATGTGAGTTTCTGTTGGTGTCTGTTGTAGTTGTCTGACCAGTGTGAATTGGCCTTAACTCACAGACGACCAAATTTAATTGATCATCATGTCCAAACTTGTTCATCTTCTGATGGATTAATAACTAATTATTTTCTTTTTTTTTACCAACCAACCAACACCCATGGACAGAGAGAAAGAGGACCAAAGTTTGGCAAGCACTGTAGGATGCCGTTTGTAACTAATAACATTTATTTAAAAGTGCCTTTAACATTGCATAGTTAAAGGATACAACCCATAAATTAACTATGAAGGATTTATTGACAATTATTTTTCGGGATCGCAAATAATTTCATTACTGTATGCTACACTGTATCTGCAATACGTTTATTATGGTAAATGTAATTAAAACCTGTCTTGTTTGCTGTTGTTATTACCACAAATTGTAATTATAATGTATCAAACAGCATTTAAAATATAACATATCACATTTTAACACATGGTCGTTTAGCGCCCCTAGCGGTTATTTTATTGAATTACAAGCAGAATGGCTGTAGCTTCGTGGCCTTAGTTTTCTAAAAATAAAAAAATAAACATTTTAAAACGATGTGTTTACAAGTTCACAGTGTTATAAATCATGTGCATTATCATAAAAACTTGAAACAAAAGAAGAGGGTGTTGTCATGTGCTACCTGTAACTTTTCTCAGCGCTGGTCAGATGGACAAATCACAGTCGTTTCTGATATAAACTAAGGATTTTTTTTTTTTCAAAATAAATATATATGAACGTTCTGCGCACAAATGTCTTAAATTATACAAAATAATCATCTTACTGCGCTCAATACGCTCATTTGCCAACTACATCTCTTATTTGCTGTTCGCTAATTGCCGCCCAAGAAACGGATGGGTATATCCGCGCATGCGTACTATGCCGTGGCCTGAGCGGATGGGGACCGGATGCGCATGCGCATTGTGTGCCGGATTCAGCCCCTTCATGACATCCAACGGGACTGCTGCTGTTGCGCACACGGAAAGAGTCGCGATCGTCAAATACATGATCCGCCTAATCCCCCAGCCCTCCTCAACCCACAGGACTGTCAGATAATAACGCGTTAAAGTGGAATCGACAGGCCTAACGGACGCGAACAGGAATATAACCTTACTTTTGTGAGTAATTGATTGGGATTTGTCGAGGATGAGGTTCATCAAGAGCCCGCACGCGGATGGAGAAAAGAAGCACGAGCTGGCTCCTCCTTTCAAAAACCCGTTCGTGCATGACTTAAGATTCACAACACTTCAAAAGCTGCAGGTATGTGTCGCGATCATATCTCGTGTGTGATGTGGATGAGTGATGTATAGGCCATAATCGGTGAGAGGAGTCACCAGTTCCTCTCTGGCCTGCTCAAATGAGAGTTTGTGTCCTGTGCTACATGTTGCACACAGTTTTTAAAGCCCCGTGTGTTTAGCCATTGCGCTTTTATTGCAAACGTTTTATCAATACGCGTGTATATGTGAAACGATAGTGTGGCTTTAACGCATCTGTTTTACATCCTACAAAAACGTGCCTGTCTGTATGGATGTCTGTCCATTCATATGTATATCCATCCGTCTCTCTATCTATCATTGTATTAATAGGTAGTCAGATAAAGCTAGGTTTAATGGATGGTCGGATGCTTTCTATACAGATAATAAGCTTTGCAATGAGGTGAGCACATGCCATACGATCCAACCAACCATCAACATGACAAAATACCAAGTTGTTTTGTATTTATTGTTTAAAGAAAGTATGCATTCGAGCTGTCGTGAATAAATGCATGGGAAAGTTTGTGCCAACCCTGATTGCCCATTAATGGCTAAGAATAATATAATACAAATACGCTAACTTGTAACCTTATAGATTGTATATCTTTAGATTTCAAAGGGACTATTAATAACTTCAGGTTTGCTACATAGTTTAGCACAGATAATCGTAAACTTTACAGTTTCACAGTCCGATCAGGAGTTCCCTATTTCATCTTATTGCAATAAATGCATTCCTTTACATTCAAAAGATGAAAGTTGCATTTATGAATGAACCCCATGCTGAGCATCATATTCTCATGTTAATCTGTAAGTTAAATGGTCCCTTATGCAATATTTCTGTGCATCAGCACATGTAAAGGTGTGTGACCTGCAGTCTTTTTAAGGACTGCCAAGCAATTAACATAAACTGAATTGACCTCTTCAAGACTCAGCATCTCAATGTTAAATCCTTTGGTTCTCAGATCCATGAAATCCTTTAAGTCCCCTGCTCTCCAATTAAAAGAGATCTTGATTTCTCAGGCAACGGGCAATTGACAAAAGGTGCTTGCATGAGACATCTGATCACGGCTTTGCCATTCGGATGGAGTCATAACGTGACTGTCATTCATTCATTCATTTTGCCTTGTTTGTCATGCTTTATTACCACAGAGTCACATGTTTTCAGACACATTTTCCCCTGAGAGTGTGTTTTGTATGATAGCAGCAAGTTACACGGTTGCTATTGTGTTTATGCATAAACATTAGCCTAATGAAATAGATCTTTAGCTATTGCTTATGTAATAATAATGTGTTGTTATACAGTCTAAGAGGTATAGTCTTTTTTGAAAGGGTTGTAAATTGTGCTAATAATGGTCATTTAAAAGTTTAAAATGCAGCACTTTTGTCCAAGCTGAGTTCAACTCTGTATTAGTTGTATCACTTGTTCAGCTTTTTTGAATGTTTGCATTAAAACGAAAAACGAATAATTGTTATTTAAAATGTTTATGGTGTCATAAATTTAACAACTTTAGGCTAATGACTTGAGATAAGTGCCTTTAGAAGCACTTCAGGTTGTACCCTATTTTATTTTACCTATATCTGCATTCCTCTATAAATATAAAGCAAAACTTTAATTTTCATGGTTTTCTCAGAACATCTGCAGTTGTGCATTTATTAAAAGAATACTTGACACAAAAATAAACAGCTAAATGAAAAGCTGACTTTTTTCATGTTTAAGTGCTATAATTGGGTCCCCAGTGCTTGTATCAGCCTAGGAAATATGAATAAGATCAACCCAGTAACTTCATTTTGGTAAACCATTCTCCTCAAGCATGTGAAAAAATAGGTCTGCACTATCCAACAACAGCGCTGCCAGTTAGTGCAGAGATCAGCTCATTTGCATTTAAAGGGATACACCCAAAAACAGCACATTTTTGCTCACACCTACAAAGTGGCAATATAAACATGCTATAATAAATTATATAGTACTTTGAGCTAGAACTTCACATACATACTAGGGACACCAAAGATTTATTTCACATTTTTAAAAAGTCTTGTGAAATGTCCCCTTTAAAGGGACAGTCCACTGTTTTTCAAAATATGTTAATTTTCCAGCTCCCCTAGAGTTAAACATTTCATTCTTACCGTTTTGGAATCCATTCAGCCGATCTCCAGGTCTGGCGGTACCACTTTATCTAGGGGTGGGCGGTATGAGCAAAAATTCATATCAAGGTATTTTCCACTCTTCAGCCGATATAGCGGTATTACTGTATGTTGCCATATGAGGTAAAACATTTTGGAGTCACACTGTAGTAAACCTTAGTTACCGCTGTGACAGAATTTTCGCACCGGTTAATCGGCGCGTCACAAACCCGGTGATCCCGGTTTCACCGGGTGGGAGGGGCTTATAAATGCGCATGCAGACGTGCACATTTTACTTTCACTTTTGAATTACACAACTGTTTAAATGCAGTGCTTGCAGGGTCCGAAATTAACTTTTTGACTCACCTGCCACAGGGACTGGTAGATGAAAAAATCCACCAGCCAAAAATATTTTTTACCGGCCAGAATAATAAACAGTTTAAACAATTTAAAGTGCCATCTCACTTTAAATTATTATTAATCCCTGAACGCATTAATAAATGCAGTTTATTAATACAAGTTAGTTATATTAATAAATGTATTTATTGCATTTAATTTAATTAACCAGCAGATTCACAGTGCCAAATGCACTCCACTCATACGTTTTATGCTTAAATGTGCACTATGTATTGTTTAATAGCCTCTCTAATTAATAAATCTGCATTAAGAAAACGAAATTTACCATTAAAGGCTGTTTTAATGTGTTTGGTATGTTGCTTACGTTATCCGCTAAAGCACTCTGAAAGCGTTATTCATTTAACCGTAACTCCTCAACCATTTGCGCTATCAAAAAACGAATGGTTCCTCAAAGAAGATAAATTGCACTTTTTGGCAAATTATGGTTTATTACGGTAATTTCTTGCTTTCCATCCTCCAATCGCTGCTGTTATCTGTAGAGCGCGTGCAGGGCGCAGTAGAGAGCAGATCTGAGTGAAAAGGGAGTAACAACGTTAAACACCTTTGAAGCAGTGAGGTCAAAAAGCCTCCTAAATGTATAACACTGTTGACGCGCTGTTGGTGCCTTGGGACTCGACAGCCCAACTGTTTAAGTTGATTTTCAATAAAGCAGTGTTGATTTTGTTCACTTCTGGGTCCTCTTATGTTCAGAACCTTGCAATGCTTAGGTAAGCCACGGGCTTGTTTCTCACCAAACTCACTGTATACAGATCACAACACCTGAAATATAGACTTTGGCAGGATTTGCGTGCACTATGATGTGCATCGTCTTAAAAAAATGATGATTAAAAATGGATTGAAGTGCGATCGGAGCTTTTCGTTTTGTGTTTCTTTGGACAGCGCATCTCAGGAACGGAGGTATGACACTTAAATTGGGTAAACTCCCGCGGGGTCTTAAAAAAATAACATTCATAATGTTAAATTTAAGTCCTAGGATGAAGATCTTGGCGTTTTAAGGCCTTAAGTATAACTTTCTGAAGGTTCGTTTTTTTAACACCCCTCGGGAACCCTGATAAGTGCAAAAATAGAATTTAAAATATGTAACACCGGTATCAACGGTTTTGCAAAATCCATATCATGGCGTGACTAGGGTTGTAACGGTATGACGGTATACCATGATATTAACATGCACGGTTATCATACCGTAAACATTTGCTTAATACCGGTTTTGGAAAAAAATATAATAAAGGAAATCTCATCTGTGCTTCTGCGCATATATACTTCATTTCACATGACTGCTAGACACCACTCCTATAGCTTTTCTCTGTACAGCAGAGAAAATTTCATGGCCAAAGAACACAAAATCTAACCTCTATCCCCTGCTGAGAAAAAGTTAAAATCTGCATTATGGGAATACTTTGGGTATCCCAAAAATGAGCATGTGTTGTCCTTAAAGATGGATATCCAGTTTGCAAGAAATGTGGACGAAGAGTGGCTGCAAAAGGAGAAAGTACGTCGAACATGTGCTACCATATTCGCAAACACATCCCTCTTTACAGATAAAGGTGTGTTTTGTTTGTAATTTAAAGCAGTATTATTTCCGTGATGCAGAAGGAATCCCAAAATCCAGTCATGAAAATCGGCCATAAATCGGAAACGGATGTGTGTTTAATTTTCGGCCGATCTTTTTTCGGACACAAAGCTGTTATATAAATGCACCTCTGAAGTGAACTGTCTTCAGAAAAGTCTTGATGGCATTTTCTTGTCGTTTAATCTCAGTATAATGCCTGATAAAGTGTTGTTTATAAGCGCACATGTCTGTTTTGTTTACAGGTGAACGCTGGGAACCTCTCGCTCTCAGTCTCGTTCTCTTAAAACACTAAAGCACATTTAAGTGATTTATATTACAAGTAAATTTTAAGTTGATTATACATAGGCAATATCTAAAGAGAAATAACTTATTTCTTATTTTGTTCAAATGAGTGATGCAGCTTTATTTTCCTTTTTTTTTTTTTATATATCTGTTTTCATTCATTTAAGGGTCATTATAGCTGATGATTATAATACAAATAATAATTTTATAACATATACCGTGAAACTACGAACACCGTGATAGTTTCCGAGACGATTATCATACCGTGAAAATTTCATACCGTTACAACCCTAGGCGTGACACAATATCGGTAATTACTATCATACCAGTGTATCGCCCACCCCTACTTTTAGCATAGCTTAGCATAATCCATTGAATCTGATTAGACAATTAGGATCGCGCAAAAAAAATAACCAAAGAGTTTCAATATTTTTCCTATTTAAAATGTGGCTCTTCTGTAATCACATCGTTTACTAAAACCAACGAAAAATACTGGGCTTTTTGACGGGGTTCGGGTTCGGCCGAATCTTAGATTTTTTTTCCACCGAACCCTAAGCTTGCGCTACGCTGGTCGACGTCACGCGGCCGTTGATTACACACATCAGGTGCTGACGTGGAGATAAGTGTATTTTTTTTTCGGTGAGCCTTAGGGGCGTTTCACATTTTGTGGACGCACCTGGAAAAACTAACGCATCGCACCGCATCGCTTTCATTGTGCTTTGCAGTCAGGCTATCAAAATGCATCCCCGCTCTGCCCGTCGGGCTATCTTGATCTTGATATATTTAAATGCTTATGTATCCTCTCACAAATTTGGATGGGTAATTGTGGTGCATGAAATTCAGGCATTGGGTATTTAAATTGCGTTTGAGCGAGCGCTCGAGTTTTACTTTCACTTTCACGATCGGGCGAAGCCGCAGTACAGGATGCAATCCGTACTGATTTGTCATGGATTTTTGTGCAAATCCTCCAACTTCGTCCTGTCAGTCATTACTATCCTCACGTAAGAAAATTAAATCTCTTGCAGCAAGCTTTAAAGTGATATAGATTGTACGGGCAGTGAAGAGAGTGATTCTGTGCAGAATCGCTCTTAAAGCGACAGTAGCCCCTGTTTTTCTGATCGAAAAAATGATCCAATCTCTAACTGAATGATCCAAACTGTGAGTTTTGTGACCCACTGAACCACTTTTAAATGGTGGGTATATCTGGTGTGGGGATGAGCAGGAACAGTTGGTTTACATAGAAATCCAGTTTTTTTGTTTGTTAAAAAACCAACAGTATCAAAACAACAACAAGAATAGCTGATTAAACATAGTGGTTAGAGGCCCTATTGGCTTTGTATTGGCAAAATTTCGGGCTAAAAAAATCTGGATTCGGTGCATCCCTAGTATCGATTCAGATGTTCCAGATCGATTCGATTTCGATTCACAAGCTATCGATTCAATTTCGATTCTATTCAATTTTCGATTCCTGTTCTCAGGTACGTTTTTTTTTTTTTCAAGAACAGTGAACAGCAGTTTACAAGTGGGTAATTAATAAAAAGAAATTAAAAGCCACAACACTATTGTCGTCGTCTTGCTTGCGAAATCTAAAATGCTTCCATACCTCTGACTTGATGGTGACATCTAGTGAAGAAGACTAGTAATTAGATTAACATTAATCTTACGTTCAATGTTTAAGGAAATAAATCTGAAAGAAAAAAAATTGATTCTGCTCTTTGAGAATCGATTTTGAATCGACCACGTTTAAAAAAAAACGATTAATCGAATTTTTTTTCCCAGCCCTAGGAACATGGCTACAGCAGGCGTAGTGATATTAGATATAGTTAATCGCTATATCCATAGGATAGTTCATCCATTGATGTGCAACATGATTAACTGAATAGTTTTACTATATATGCAATGATAAAGTCATCAGAAAGTAATTAATATTTAATTCAATACATTTTTTAATAGTTTTAATAGTAAAACATATATGTATACATTTGTTGCCATACCAGACCGTTTCGATACAGGGCTTTTTGCACATGTGCACTGAATGGCTGAATGCAATCTTTTGTTTGCGGAACATAGGTGGAACATAATATGTTGTGTGTGTTTCCACACAAACATATTAAGTGGCGGAAGTCTCCGCGTTCAGCGCAAGTCTTCTGTCAAACATAAAACATAATTTGGCCTGCAGAAAGATTTGTATTTACTTAGTTAAATATTTTTTTGATTATTGATATAAACGTTTATGGGGCCGCTTATGTGTCGTGTCTAAAAGCGTGTGTTAAACGCGTATCAACGTTCCGTTTGTTCTTTCAAAAATGCGTTAGAGGTTGCGCTTCTTTCGTTGCTACGCAATCATGAGACACGCTTTCTGTGACAGGGAGAACAAGGAATGCGTGTTCAGGTTTTTTATCTGCACCTCACTTCAATCATATCATTGTCACAATGCGATCGGTTAATCTGGTCGGGACAGAGAAGAGCTGTAACCTGGGTTTACTCGGCTGTTACTCAGCTGCGGAGGGGTTCGTTAGTTTAAGTCACAGCTTACATTGGCAACACAAGCAAAGATTAGGAGAAACGTGCAAAAAATAAAAGATGGCTATGTATGCAACTCTCTAATCTCAATATGTATATCATAAGTATATCATCATGTTGCTCGCTATGCAGTTACACATAGAGCAGTAATAATATTTTTATACAGAGATGGTACATAACCAATTCAATACTGTGACTTAAAACAATCCAAAATAAATCAAAACAGAAATTTTTTTGGTGTCAAAAACGTAGGCTAATAGTTCATAAATGTATTCAGGAACTTAATTTGTTAGTTTATTGCAAGGTTTTAGTTGAAAAAGTTTAAGAGAAGGTTAAGAAAAGATTTACCTACTGTTATAAAATTATATAAAAAAGTATGTTATTTAGTGGAGAACTTTGCAGCAGTATTTTATTTATTATTCCTTTTTATTGTATATATATTTTATTACCGTGGCTTCAAAACCGAGGTACCCAGCGAACCGTGAATTTTTTTTTGCACCCTTACACCCCTAATTATTATTTATTATTATTAGTCATCGGTCTACTCGATCTGTAATAATCGGTATCGACATCGGCCCTGAAAAACACATATTGGTTGACCTTTATAACAAGCTTTTTCTTACCCGTCTACCGCTCACAAAAAGATAAAGGGAAATTCAAATCGAAATTGATCATCCCTATGCCCTATTCCCTTCAAAGATCACAACTCTTGATGTAATAACTTGCGCAATAGTGTTTCATAGTGTGGCCAATTAAAATACACTTGGCGGACTAAGCAATAAAATACAGCGTCTTTTTCCCTTTTTTTGGATCGACTGTTTATGCAACATTCCCTTTGCGAAGTTCCCTTTAAGGCCACAAAAACACCATTTGGAATTCACGCCCATGTTTTCCCACTTTCCGCATGTCTCCGATTAAATGAACATGTTCGTACAAAGATGTGTTGGATTTGCATTATTAAGGAAGTGCAGTTTAGGATTTTTTTCACCTTTTAAACTTATAAATAGGGGTGTGACTATTTGATCTTGAACTTTTTTGAATTAACATTTTTCCACGATCCACTTTTTCAGAAATATTGTTGCCTACATCAAGTATGTGACAAGTGCAAGTAAGCACTACATGAGGGTCGAGTTTTATTTTAAAAGCCAGGTATACCTTTTTTCCGCGTTCACCTCTCGCACACACGCTTCCGCGGAGCTTTCAAAGTATTCTCACCGCGGCTATGCAAGGATGGCCATGTTCGACACAAATTATTTCTTATTCAAATTGTTACTCGAATAGTCCAAAAATTGCCTTCACAAATTTGAAAACGAGTGATGGTGTAAAAAAACATTAATGTGGAATTATAAAAGATTGAAATTAGTAAACAAAGTCAGACCCATCATTTAACTATGATTCTTTATTTATACTGGTCCTCCTTTAATTAAAGGACAAATTTGGTATTTTACACTTAAAGCCCTGTTTTCAGATTGTTTATGATGAAATAGAAAGTTTTTGACTGAAATTTGGACATATGATGCTGGCCCAAGAATTTTCGGTTTCTGTGGTATTAACCCCTACCCCCACAATGGCTGCATAGGTGCACTGGATCAATCCTTCCTAACGTGCATTAAACTTTCGTTTATAAAGACGTGAAACTCACCGAGTGGTCCAGTAGCGCCTCACTGCAGAACACGACATCCAGGGGGCGGGGTTGCATTTAGATCCAGGGGCGGAGCTGGATCCCGATCCAGAGATCTCATTGGTCGGAAGTTTTACCACAAGACACGTCATACACGTGTTGCTGCGTTACCATTTCCGCATTAAGTTGTAACTAAATTAAGTTATTATTTTGACATAAAAAAATAACTTTACTTATGACTACAATAAAAGTAGTGCCTTTATGGTGAAATGTAAGTTTTTTTTTCTATAATGTTTTGGAGTAAAACATTTTGTGTAAGCCTACTAGGAGTAATCTTACCACATGCAGTTTAAGACCTATGAATGAATACAGTATAAATATGCGTAATTATTAAAATATATAGGCTATGGCATGTTATTTAGAAATTAATTATTTGAATGTTTATCTTGTATGGACTTTGAACTTGTTTTAACGCGTCTTTGCTTACAGCCATTAGGGAACAGTTTTCCCTCGTAGATGGTTTACTTTTTTTTAAATTTGCTAATAAAAGATATAAAATAAATTTGTTTTTATATTTACTCGTATAGGAATTGCTGTGTAATAAGTGGGATAATGCACAAATAAATCCCTTCAGTGATATCAAACTGTCGCGAACGTGTCCTTACCTCCCCTTACACCTAACTGTGATACTTTCTAAATTATGAATCTTTCTCAACTATATTATTAATCAAACGTACACTTAAATTGATAAGAGCAAACGTTGGTGACCACTGGTTGCAACTAATTGCGGGCTGCAACAACGCAAATATACTGGTTCATTTGGCGGAACAAAGTATATAAAGTGGGAGGAGTTGGATCTAGATCCAACCCCGCCCTCTGGATGTTGTGTTCCGCAGTGAGGACCATCTCGAGTGGTCAGGGGTGTTCACTGATATGCTCACACAAAAATTGCTGCAAAAAGTTTGCAATGTATCTCAACATGCAACGTATTGTATTGTACCGTATCGCGATGCATTGCATCGTAACCCATGTACCGTGATATGTATCGTATTTTGACGCCCTTGCCAATACCCAGCTCTATTTCCCACACAGTGAAGTGAAAGAAAAAAAGTCCCTAAATCATAGATTCTTCTCTGTTGAAGTTGGTTAAACAATACAACATGTGATTTTAGGATTTTATGTTCATGCTCAGCCGTGATGTAAATCTTACTTTCTTGGCAAATCATTGATATGTGTGGGATAACATGTCAAAAATATGATTTGTTGTAGAATGTTGATTATTGCAAATATTTACAGCCAGAATCGCTTGTGATAGTGAAGATAGAGCAGTGTTCAACAAGTCTGACTCATATGTGACTGCTTAATGTTGCTGGATTACTTGTAGTTGACCTTATAGTTGACATTCTCCTGTGTAACAGGCAATATATTTCTTGGTCTTCAGGCTATATAGCTTCCTACTTGATAAATTAGACCTTTTTTTTTTACCTAACTTTTCTACTGAATTAAAAAATATAATGAAATAAACCTTTCAATAACAAAAAGCACCATGGCATTACCATGGTTGTTGGGCAAAGGACTGGGCAGTAAATTGAATTTTGGTGATACATCAGGGTTTTCTAATACAAGATAAGACAATACTGTCTACATCTGACTAGGGGTGGGCAGTATGATCAACCAGAATGAGTCATTTAATTTCACGGTAGCAGTATATTTCACGATATACATGTTTTTTTAGTTTATATTAGGGATGCACCGATAGGATTTTTTTAGGCCGATACCGATTTAAACAGACAACTTCTGGCCGATACCGATGCCGATATTAAACACTTGTATACAATACTATACAGTTGGTCTATTAGCTAGTTTATTTCTGCATCAAATTATTTTTACTGAACATGGATTGGATCTAATTAACATTCAACTGACCAACATAATAAGAGAGGCACAAATTAAGCAAAAAAAATATAATAAGACAGCATGACAACCTTCAAAGGTGGTTTTTGCTATTCAGCATTTATTTTATTAACAACATTAACTCATTTTTTTTACATATAATGGATTTCTTTATGCAGTTAATTAATAAACAATCGGTATCGGCCTTTCTCGTGCTATTGCCGATATGCCGATGGTTTCAAATTCGTCAAAAATCGGCCGATAAATATCAGCGGCCGATACATCGGTGCATCACTAGTTTATATTGTTTTGGAATATAAAAAATTGTCGACATTTGCCACTCACTATAGCTTTTAACTAAATGCTCACTACAGTTTTAAAAATATGGGAGAGAGAAGTTAATGTTAAAGTAAAAATGCCAAGAAGATAACAACAGATAAGTCTTGATAACATTATCTTGTTTTTAATTGAGTTATTAATTTTATAGACTATTGAAGCTATAGTATGCATTCATTGTATTTTGTATTTATGCGTACTGTACATTCAAAATAGGCAATATGTAAAATGAACAGGTATTAATATATCCACATACCTACAGGCAGGGTAAGTACTTGTGAGAGACAGAGCTCTAGATAGATATTATAAATATGACAGGTGCATGAGGTGATGACCATATAGTCTGTTTTAAGGTCTTGATGCACTTTACCTTCTATAAGACCTTAACCACATCTCTTTCTCGTCTTTCTGATTAGAGCCCGACCGATTTATCGTTTTGCCGATTTTATCGGCCGATATGAGCCTGTCGCAGATATATCTGTATCGGCGTATAAGCCGCAGATATGAAGCCGATATGAACGTTCCTTCAGAAGACATTAAATGCTTTTGAAAGATGTAAGTACTTGTTTGTCCAGCAGAGTGCGCCCTACTGGTTGCTAATGGTGACCCAGGTCACTCACTGTAGTGACACCAGCCAACCCCCCTTCACTTCAGTCAGTCTCTCAGTTCAGGTGGAGGCAGCCACGCGGTTTCTTCACAGCATTTTACACCTGGTATTAAGACGCGCTTTGGTCGATTGGATTAAAAGTGGGCGAGAAAGACACATTCCGGTTTACATTTGGTGTTTTTAATCCGTCTCTTTTGTCCACTTTCGAGTTGTTTAAAACGCAAGCGGAAGAAATGACGCGAGGTGGAGAAAGTACGCCCTTTAACTGATGCGAAGTCTGTGGGAGTACAGCTGCTTGTGTTGTTACTGAACATGCTCATTTCAAAGCAATTGATTAAATAAGCTTGCGCAACTTTACACCCTCGCTAAATTAAAGAGGCGGAGAGAAGACGCTTTAGTTTTATAAAAGTTTAAAGTACCGGCAGAACACTGTGGGTTCGTGTTATAAAAACGTTGTGCATTACATTAAACATAAGCCTACATCAGTATGTTGTCAGTAAAGCATTGTCGTCTTAACAGTAAGTTTCTAATTAATTTGAAGTACATAACTTACTGTAAAGCTAATAAACAATGACTTTATAAGTTTCCATTTTCAAAATAAGCCCAATATAACATTATTCTCGTCAAAACTGACAATCATTTAAGTTATATGTATTTTGTTTTGTTTGTGTTTTAAAGTTATTTATAATTAGTCAAGTTAACTGTTTTGTGCACTTATATTAGAATCATTTTGGATAATAAAGTTTATTGTTAACTTGTAAAACACACCTGCCTATATTACATATCTTTGTCACGTCATTTTAAGTGTTTGATCACCACATTTGTGAGTGATCATTGCAAAAAAAGTATTTATATATAGTATACTCTGTTAATGTATATAGTGTATTATATGTACAGTAGCCTGCTGTAGTATAATATACTGTAGTATATGTGTACTGTACTATAATATACACATAAAGAATATCGGCCGATATATCGTTATCGGTCTTTTTTAACTCCCTAATATCTGTATCGGCATCGGCCCCAAAAAATGAATATCGGTCGGGCTCTATTTCTGATCAAAGATGTTTGTGCTATAAGCAATTGGCGGGTCAAACACAGACATCACGTGAGAAACCGGCTGCTGCATGAGCACAGAGAGACACAGACCACTATTTACATTCCACAGTATAGACAGAATAGAAAAATCTGTTGCGTGCGTCAGGCGTCTGACATTTTATTTCGCAGTAATGGAATATACTGTGTATATAATACTAATTTAGTTTTAATTATGATATGTAGAGCAATTTATTTTAGGGCTGCAACTAAAGATTATTTTAATAATCGATAAATCTCTGTAAAGCCGTTTGTCCATTTAGGACTACTGTAGAAACATGGTGGCACATAATGGTGACTTCCTGTAAGGGAACCCCCGGTGTATGCAGATAAAACGGCTCATTCTAAGGTAATAAAAACTATACAGTTGATTTTGTAAGGTCTTTATTCAACACTGATAACATAGTTTTGTATATTATATTGCGTTTTTGTCAAGAAATCCCCCTAATATTCATGCACTGCCCCTTATTTTTATTATACCACTGCCCATTATGAAACTACTTGTACCAACATACAGTGCACTTCAAAATGAACATAAAATAGCTTAGAACACTGGGTTACTTATATTTTATGCCACCATCTTTTATGTTTCTATCCACTAAGTTTTTTTTTGCAAGAAGATCAGTTTGTTAACATTTAAACACAGAAAGCAGTGCGTGCTGTTTTGTTTTCACCTTTGTTTGCTGGATAAACCGCTTGCCTCTCACTCTACGCAGGTTGCTATTTAATCGCATCATCAAAAAGTTATAGTTTCTGCTAAATTTATTCAGCCTTTTTACTTCGTCAGCTGAACACCGAAAGTGTTTTTTTCCGGCAGAATAATTTCAGTTACCTCTTAATGTGGCCGAAAGTAAACAGGCTCAAAATGTTTCATATCCTGTTTACACCTGTATTTAGCTTTGTCTACTTCATGTTGACCAAAATGCATATTAATAGCAAGTTTAAACAGCCTCTAAGTGGTGGATAGTGTCTATTAAAAGAAAGCAAGATAACCATCGCTTTGGAATGTCAGCATTCCCAACAATGTCCTAGCATGTCTGTATGTGCCTGTAGTGTCTAACCATTATCATTCACTTAGAAAAATGTTTCTTATTTACTCATTCTAACGTGCAAAAACTTATTTTCAACATTGAGATTTGACAAGTATTGATGTTAACATAACAAACATTGTGAAATATTCCCTTCACCTCACGGCTGGCAAAATTAATGTAGGACAGGATTGTTGCTTGAAGTGTTTCCTGCACGAACCAGCAGAATGATTCTTCAATCGTTTGATTCATTCCTGTGCTCTTTCATGGACAGCAGTGTATTTTTAGAAGTGCTCATCCCACGCCTCTGCTTGCTGATATGGGATTTGGCAGCATGTTGGTCTGTGATCAACTGTATTAAATCGGCTCGGTGGAAACTATCAAGGCATTCTGAACCTCTTCCAAACCACGTAGTGCCAGTTTTGTTAATTGGTCACTTTAAAAGCTATCAGTGTGCAAATACAGCCTAGTGCTGATAGGAACAGCGCAAATATTGACACAAGATATCCTCTGGACCCATTACGGTAGTCTATAGATAAGATATTCTATTATATAGTGATATAGTATTTTTTCAAGATCCCAGTGTAAGGTTACTGAATTCCAATATCCCCCTTTTCTAGACTTCATATTAAGTGAACTAGCAATAGGATTATATATTTGACTGGCCTGTTAATCAAATATTTGGGCATCTTACAGTTATTGACACAGCCAATGAAGTGTTTGTAACAAAAATTTGTTTCATTTCCTTGTGTCAGTTAAAACACTACTAAAAGGTAGTGTTTTATTAACTAGAAATTAAAGTTGCAATCTGTAACTGAGCGTGAACTTGAATGACCAGTATTCAAAAATGTATCCTTACTTTACCAAGATTTACAACTAGGAATGCACCGGAATTTTACCCGCCGAAAATGGAGTTATCGACTTTACATTATTTAAATAAAAAGCTGTTAAAATGTAATTTGTTGCATATAACAACATGACATTATTTCGTTTAGTTTTATTTCTATCCAATTTTGTCCGTGTTGCTTTCAAAAAAGTTTTTGTTGATTATTTTATTAAAAAGTTGATTATTTTGTTAAAAAGTTGATTATTTTATTGATTTGTAGCAATTGGTTTGTAGTCATATTAAAGGTGCCATTTGTAATAATTGAGGTAAAAGATTTTTAAAAATTTGTTACACGCATCAAAAGAATGAGAAGAAATAAGGGCAAAGATGTCATTAAAAAAATGACAAGGTATAGGGCTGCAGAAATATCAATCTGAATTAGCATGCTAAATTACTAGCTACAGCCCGACTGGTGTTGTAATACCAGTTTCGACCATGGGAGGCGGTATGCGGGCCACGCACATAACCGCCAGCCAAACTGCAATACACGAATAAGTGGGAGTACAGCCCTACCGCTGCGTCCGAAAACTAAGGCAGCTGACTTGTTGATTTAAGATTTATGAATGCAGCTCAGAGAAATGCAATTCGGACAGCCATGGATTCGGACATGCCTTGATGCCTTCCTGCCTTGCAATAGGGGTTTCGGACGTATTTCAGTTCAGGGAAGAGAGCGGAAGAATGGCTAAAGCAAGAGACATTTACCACTACCACAAACATTTGCTGCAGGGAACAACGCGCTCGGAATCACAAATAAAATATGATAAATAAAGTAACCGAACCAGAGTAAATACTGGCACTGCTTTTCATCGCTGGAGACAACTAATGAACATGAAAGAAATGAGGTTCGACTCCGAAATGACAACTTTTCTTTTCGATTGGTAAGTAAGATGCTGTTAGTATTTCGCTAGAAGTTCACTTATAATAGGCATTGCCATAACCTATGCTCAGCTTGTACATGAACTACGGCTTTGTGCAGTAAATGTGGCTCCATCTGAAAGCAGCTGATGGCGATTCACTTTTAATCAATAAACCGGCTTCACTGACGAGAAGCGCAATGACTATCGCATGCGAATTATTGCGCATCCTTAGCTGTTAACGTTTAATAGTTAGCTCTACCCACGGATCCGATCCGGTTTTCACCCGTTATCTACCAAGCTGATGCTAAAATGTAACATTAGCTTAGAAGCTTGAAATGTCTTCGATTATAATGAACACCAAATGGACGCACGAAACGTAGCGGAAAACATTGCAATTTTAATGAGACCGAATGTTTTTTTTGTGACTAATGATAACTTAGTTGCTAATGTAAATCAAACTTGATATATGCTGCTGAATTTGCAGCTGCTAAATTAAAATAGACCAACTCACTTTTCTGGAGGTATACTGCCCCCGTCTGTTTGGCGTGTGGAGTATGAATTGATTTTTTTTGGGGCGGACATGTTAAATGGTCCCTTTAATACATTTATAAAAAAAAATAATAATAATAATTGTATTATTTTTTCAAGTCTTTTTAGTTTGAATCCAGAATTTTCTGTATCAGATTTGGCCTAGGCTAGAATTTTCATTTCGGTGCATCACATGAGCTTATAATAATGATCTGTAAATTGAACTGTCGCCTTGGATAAGGGATGTTAAAAATTAATCGATCTTTGATTAATTGTCGATAAAAATTTTATCTATTAAACTTATAGGAATAATCTACCCATTTGCCATATTAAACTATGTTATTACTAGGGATGCACCGAATATTCGGCCACCGAAAATTTTCGGCCCAAAATAGCCCAAAAGAGCATTTTCGGCTTTCGGCCGAAAGACTTTTATCACCGAAACAATACCGCCGAAATGTTGTGATGACGCAAACAGAAACCGCGACCTGCACGTGCTTGTCTGAAGCAACATGTATGCGGCGTGGACGTATTTAACCGCAAAAAGGCGCTGAAGGACGCACAGAGGCACATGCGGTTGTGTCCGGTCCAGACGTGATCATCACAGTGAGTACTCTCTTCAAAGATCAGAACTCTTGATGTGTAAACTTTAGAGAGAGTCGCGCAAATGTGTCTCATACTGTATAGTCCATTAACATACATGTGCCGAATAAAGTAATGAAAAACAACGTAACGTTTTTATGCTGTGCTGTTTGGGATTCGCCTTCGTTCTCTGTGTGCGCACGCGTTTAAGTGCCCTCAATAGTGCACGCACGAGTGAGATGCAAACAAGCGAACGTAAAATCTTTCTGTTATTGACAGGGCACATATAAACAAAATTATCTCCAAAGTATTCTTTTTCTAATAAAAACATTTGTTTATGTCTTAAAGGAACAGTATGTAGGATTGTGGCCAAAACTGGTATTGCAATAACAAAACTTGTGGCTAAAGCTGGTACTGCAATCACCCAACTAGTGGCCAATACACAAAATGACAACATAAACATCAGTTGAGGGCTGCAACTCCACTTTTTAAATGACAATATCCTGGCCAGACCACTGTTGTCAGTGATATAAGTATTTGAAATGAAAATGATTTCTAAATGTCTAGTGACATATCAGGGCCATTTTATGATTAATTGATATAAATTTCTTACATACTGTTCCTTTAAGTGTATGTATAGATTAGAGTCATAAACCAGTCTCTGCTTACAGTAACCTCAAATAACCTACTGAAGTCTAACAAAGAGACAAATAGCTCTAAAAATAATAATATATTTAATTTATACAATAAAGACAGTGTTTTGACTCATTTAATTTGATTTCTGTACCAAATGCTAATGTTAGCCCTTATTAATGTGCAGCTTTGTTCTTTTTTATAAATGTTTGTAATTTCTTTATTTGTTATTAGATTTTCCCCACCCCCTTTTTGCTGATCTGAAAAATAATCCGATTCATGCCTCAAAAACTGTAATGTGATCTGAACCGTGAGTTTTGTGATCTGTCACACACCCCTAGTAAAGTTAATACACAGTGATAGCCATAAATGCATTTGTACTAATAATTGGCATAATAATTTATTTCGGTGTTTCGGTTTCGGTTTTTCGGCCTTGGTTTCCTCATTTTCGGTTTCGGCCAAGAATTTTCATTTCGGTGCATCCCTAGTTATTACCTCAACCTAGACGAATTAATACATACCTATCTTTTTTCAATGCGTGCACTGTACAGCGCGTTGTGAATGTGTTAGCATTTACCCTAGCCCCACTCATTCCTATGGTACCAAAAAAAGGTTTTATTTTGTGGCACCATACTTGCTGGTATAACTTCTCATGTGACAGTCTTTAAATAGGGAAAACACGGAAGTGTTTGATGGCTTCTAGTGATGCAACAATACACTTAGTTCACGGTTCAATACATATTTCGGTTCTTGTTCACGGTTTACGGTTCGGTCTCGGTTCTGATGCCTTGGCCTATTAAAGTGTTTTTAATTATTCTATGCTTAGGTAACAGGAACATTGAGATGTTAAGAAGAAAAAAATACTGGTTTTAATTGCATTTCTCTTTATTTTATGTAAATGCAAAAATCATCTTACATATTTCTAGTGTACTGATACAATAATATAAGATATAATTAAATAAAGACATATAAAAATAATATCCTATTTAAACTGGGGAACATGTGAATTCATTACATTACATAAATTGGCCATTTTATATACCTGTACTTAGTAAATTAAACTTTATTGTAAATGAAGGCTATACCTTACTGCACTACTGTTAAATCCAACACCATGCTGTCTGTGTAGAAACCAAAAATGCGTTCCTCAATCAACATTACTGGTGGGAATTATTTTAGCATCAGGCGCATTCTCTTCTTGAGTTAAACTTTTTCAACTTGCGCAGAAGACGTGTTTGAGGCAAATAACGCGCGTTTGCATCAATAACAAGCCCAATTTGCGTCATTCGCATTGCCCGACGCGAATTTGCATCTTTACATTGATGTTGTATGTAATCTACACGCGCAAATAATTAATCCACACCTCAGATTTAAAAGACAGTCGTGCTGCTTCTTTTTGTTGTTGTACTTCTGTTGGGTGTGTGTGCACGTGAATGAAATCTGACACCAGCATTGCAAGCAGAGTTCAAGCAGAGTTTAACGCAGCTAGCGCACAGTGACTGGATATCAACTTGCTGTGGCGTTTATAAGCGTGCAGATCACGCGCATGCGCACATTAACAAAAGTGCAGGGAATATAAAACTGACAGATTTGGATGGATAAACCGAAAAACCGCAATTCACCTGCGCGTATTGGACCGTGGGGGTCGAACCGAACGGTTCAATAATGTATTGAGAATTGTGGCATCCCTAATGGCTTCCCTGTTTGGTACCATAGGAATGAATGGGGCTAGGCTAAATGCTAACACATTCACGACGCGCTGTACAGTGCACGCATTGAAAAAATATAGATATATATGAATTCGTCTAAGTTGAGGTAATAACATAGTTTAATATGGCAAAAGGGTAGACTATTCCTTTAACGATTGTTGAAAAAGCAAGCACATATACCGCCGGGGTAAACATGCGAGCAGAAGTTAAACTAGCCATGATCACAATGATGCTCGATGCCAAACACACACCTGGGCTTTTTAACGTCATTCGAGACGAGGCTGGCTGCAAACGCAACAAAATATTATCCGCAGTGGATCTGAGAGGGTCTGATGCTGAAAATGCAAATACGGTTAGGATACTGAAAGCAAAGACCCTCTTCAGGCCAGGGAAGCCTGCAAGATTAGCATAGCAACGCTGCTATACATAGGGAAGGAGTTTTTATAGGACAGATTGAAATGTAAAATTTAAATTCTGGCAAGAAACTTAAATGTAAACTGTAACTGACTGTCGTTACACTCTGAACGCCTGCAACATATATCATTGATCATCATTATTGACTGGCTGAAGCGCTACATGCTAAACACTGTTGCGGGTTTTCTAATGGAAGGTTGCCATCTACATTATATAAGCATCTTTGCTAATACGCTGCTGGTCTAAGCTGACTTGACAACGGTAAAAGTGCCCTTCGTGTGCTTCTTGGATATAATTACAACAAGTTGGTGTATCAACGACTCGGAAAGCGAGGTGAACAACTAGAAAAATAACACTTGATGATAATGAAACTTTTATTTTGTCATGGACGCACTGACTTGCATGCGAGGCGGAGTTATACTGTGTCTATTAGTCATTATATTTCATTACAAGATTAAATTGATGATTTTTATCAAAATACCAACTACTTTGACTCTTTCTACAATCCCACTAGCATGTTATTTCAACAAAATAACATTTTTTTAATTTGCGTGAGGAAGCTGGCATTTTTACCCACACTTTTATGTCATTGGCTATAGCTATGCCACTGCTGTAAAGGCTTATTGCACTATTACAGTAAACGAATATTCGATTGATTGATTGTTAATTTAAACGATCATCAAATATGGAAATTGCATAAATTGACATCCCTAGCTTGGATTTAGCAAGAATCGCAGTTTTCAACAATGTAAAGTAATGTTCTAATAACACATGACAGTAGAATGTCAAAATGTACAAACTGCCACTTTAATTTATGATTTATTAAATTGAATTGTTTATTTTATTATAAAAAACAACCATGCATAATGTGTAAATACAATATTTCCAACATGACTTATGTATCTGTCTTGTGTCAGTAGGTCAAAACAAGTTATTTATTATTATTATTTTTTAAATGTTATTTTGTCATGGTACAATTTCTTTGTATCACCCTTTAAAAAGCCTTTTGATTTTTGGAAACAATATTTAATCAGTTAAATCTTGTAATTTTTTTGCAGATTGGTTTGATGACTGTTACGCTATGTCCCATCCGGCTCTTGCTAGCTGCATTCATGATGCTATTGGCCTGGCCGTTCGCCTTCATCGCTACCGTGGGTCGCTCCGAGTCTGCGGTGGAGCCTCAATGCTTATGGAGAAAGTGAGATCTTCTCTTCCTCTATTTAAACACACATTAATATTAATCCCCTGGAGGAATTCGTTCAGCAGAAAACCGAAAACTGGGACATGAACACAGCTCTAAATGCCAATAAAAATATACCGCACTAAACAAATAGTTTAGGAATAGGAAAACATAATAGATAAACTACGCAAAATGCCAGCCTTACATATTTACTTATTGAAGACAAACTTTACTCTTTACCATCTTGTGTTGCTACAGGGGTTTTTGGTGCGATGTCTTTGAGTTTACGTTGATCCACTGATACATTAATCAGGAATGTGATGGGTGTATCAATCTTATGGGCGTATTGAACTAAAATCAATACGCCTAACTGCACTGTTGGAAATTTGTATAGGTTCTTAAACAAAACCGGTTTAATTAGTGAAAAGAAACAAAAGTGGATAATTGTTAACATCTTTCTTTGCACTACTACTTAGTTGTGTTGTACTTCAATTAAGTCTACACCTTTAAACATACAACACAGTTTAGTCGAACTTAAAAAAAAATGTTGTGAATAAGATACATTTAATTGCCAAATAAGCTAGAAGATTATGACATTTTAATATACAATTTGTTAGTGTTAAAGGAAGTAAATTGAGATATTTTTTAATGAACTTTTCCTATAAGTGGAATCCAGAACCATTATGACTTTTATGCCTAATTGACACAGTACTTTCATTTTCATGGCTATCAACCTACAAATGACTTGCTTTCAGCTAAGCAAAGCGCATTCATCAGGGACAAATGTTTTCCATCAATTATATTAACAACTAGTCTTACATGAAATGACTCATAGGTATAGTGATTCAGCTGGATGTCATTGATTGTATAATGCAGTAAGTGTGATGTGACTTTCACTAGATAGATGATGGTCACATTAATCTAATGACATACACTCATAATACGCACATGCTGCCATCTTTCCAATGGCTTATTCAAGATCCCCTTTGGGAAACATACCCTGTTTATAGGCAGCCTCTAATTAAACACTTTTTAATAGCAATGCAGATTAAGTCCGGTAATGTTAGTAACTAATAATAACCTCATATGAACCCGAATTAATGAAGCAGTTGTTTATTTCGATTTAAAATGGGCACTCTTGCCTGAAACTTGATCACTAATGGACCGATTACAATTCCACAGACACTTGCTTGTTCAGTTAGTATCACTTATCTTATGAAAAATATAATACACATACTTGAGTAACTGTGAATGCAAACGTTAGATTGTAGGCTTACAGACAGTTAATTTCAAAGTTAGTATTTGCAGTAATTGCAATAAAACCATATCCTGTATAACAAGCTCTTGTACAGTACAAGTTCAGGTGCAAGAAGTCGTCCATGCAGCGTCACAAGCTCTCTCGCGCAAAGTAAAGCCCACAAACCCTCTCATGCAGGGAAAAAGCAATGCGCATGTTTTTTTTTTAATTATTATTTAACCTTTATTTAACCAGGTTAAGGTCCCATTGAGATTATAAACATCTTTTACAACAGAGACCTGGTCAAGACAGGCAGCAGCCAGAATAAAAAAACACATAGTTCAACCACATCCAACATAAAACACAAATAAATTATCATTTCAGTGTTAGAGACAAGTTAAAGCAACACTATGTAGTTTCCATGTAAAAATGACTTACAGCTCCCCCATGTGGTTGAAAAGCGCAACAGTGTCTGGTATCAGACACTCTTCTGCAGGCAGGGGGAGGGGCGGGGCTGTGTGCTCTACCCTCCACCGCCACTTTCAGAGTGTGCTTGTAGCAGCTAGGAGGCTGCTCAGGTTGCAGCAACAGTACAATTTTTCCAGTTAAAAGTTGTTCTATCACTGAAATAATTTTAGAGACATTATTTAAAGGTAAAAAAAACTACATAGTGTTGCTTTAAGTTAAAAGCATCTGCATCTTGTTTATGTGAAACTATGATGAGGATGATGATGATGATGATGATAATGATAATAACTATCCCCAACTATCGTCATGAAAGCCTACTATTGGCCATATGTCTGACTATTGTCGATACACAACAGTGTCGTCGCACAACCCTAGTGGGCAAGCAATTAACTGCATACAAAATAAGTGTTTGCATAGTGTGTGTGTGTTGTGTGTGATTATTATGTACACACATAAATGCAAACACACATTCATGTATGTATTTAAGAAACATTGTTTCATTTACAATAAATGTATATGTACATATATTTATATATTTTATATTATTTCTAAATTAAATAAATTGATATATAAATATTTTTTTCTTAAATTTATACCTGTATGTGTGTGTATTTAAATATACATAATAATTACACACAGTACACACACGCATATTATGCAAACACAAACTTTTTGTATGCGATGTATCAATATTTATTGTTTGCCCACCACTAATTAAAACGCAAACATTGTTTTTGGGCAGGGTTTCCCAAATTGCAGGTGGTTTATGAGGTGATGAAAAAATGAATCAGTTACAAATAAATGATATAGGACAGGGCTTATCCTAGTCCCAGACTAAAATGCATGTTTCAGCTGCTTAAAATCTTGTGATTAAAATCTGTACTTCAAATCTCAGGGGGTACTTCCAGTAAATTATTTAGGTCAAGGGGGAGGTTGGCTGACAAAAAAGTTTGAAAACCCCTGCTTTAGGGCATCGTGTACCATTAATGCCACATCAATTCTACCTAACACTGTGCACAATCCATTATGAAGGCATTGTGTAGTTTGAAGGACCCAAGTCACACACAAAAAAAACGCTTAACACAGTGCAAAGAGCACATGAATGCATAGTAAGGAGAGCTTTGCTAAAAAATAATAATAATTTGGACTACATTGCCGAATATCATTGCTTTTATTTTGAAATTGCAATTCGGTGTCTATGGGTTGATGTCTGTTTACAAAATTAGGCGTTACATCATCTGTACAAGAATTTGCTGATTCGTCTTGCGATTAAAAGCAAGACATTACATATTTTGTACAGATTTCTGTAATTGCTGAATCAATGACATCGCCATTGCAGCCCTAGTTTAGTGTTTGCTACAGGCATAACCTGGTTCCAGTTAAATAGACTTAACTAGCAGCTTAACTAAGCTCAGAGGACTTCTTTCACACACAAAAAATGTGTTGTACAAACAACAGGAGAACATTAACTGATCTCTAACCCGCCTTTCTTCTGCAGGGTAGTGGACGTGGTGTTGAGGACCATCATGCGGGTCATGTGGTTTGCAGGTGGATTTCACTGGATCAGCATTAAAGGCAGACAGGCTCTGCCAGCAGAGGCTCCCATTCTCACCCTCGCCCCACATTCATCATATTTCGACGCCATGCCCGTCACCATGACAATGGCATCCATAGTAATGAAAGCTGAAAGCAAAGACATTCCTGTGTGGGGAAGTAAGTATTCTTTTATTTGTTCCATTGGTTATTATTCAATGTATTCTTTTATCAAGTCTCATTTCATTTTTTTTTGTGTCTGTTATCATGATAACCATTATAAACTGAATCTCACAGTAATTCAATTTAGTATGATCTGCTTTGGCCCGAGAGATGTTGGGTTTAGTAGGACAGGGGCGATACATCGCTATATACACTTATAATGCCTGTCTGATATTGATTCTGAATCACAAAGGTAATATTAAACACAGCTCTTTAATGTACTACAGCTCTTTGATCAGTAGGAAGTCCTTATCAATCTAAAATTAATGTAAGTTTAGTCGTTTATAACATGCATTTGAAAATAAACAACACTTGTTAAACATACAAATAAATCATTATAAATATTCTTTATTATCATGAAATTAAATGAAAAGGTTTGAAGAACAGCGATGTAAATATGCATTTCCAGTGTAAATGGTACTACTGCTGCTGCGCACATTGAGTTTTTGCATGAGAGCGCCCTCTGGCTTTTGGATGTAGTGATACTTCACCGTAGTTCATAAGTTATGAATACATGCAACCAAATAATCCATTTGTAATTGTGTTGATGGCTCAATCAGATTGAAAAGTCTTCATGTAAACACCTTAATCAATTTGGGTGCTAATTTCTTGCTGAGGAGTTGTGCGCTGCGTTGCCAAGTCCTGCTTTTTTGAGTTCAGATTTAGGCTACTTTTAAACTGTTTCCGCAAGTTTATATTTTTCAGTCAAAGATTTAAGTATTTTGTTCATTAGTTATTGCTATTTGGGCTGCAAATAGTCATTGGGGTGTTTTGGGGATAGTTTTGAATGTTTAATTTGATGTTTTTTTATATTTGAATCTGGCAACCCTGGCTGTGCACTTTGCATACGTTTGGTTCGGATTTTATAGAATTTACATGTAAAACATTTTATTGAGATTGTAATGTTTAGGGTTCATGTAAACTGTACTGTCGTATTGACAAAATTTTGTGCGTATAAACATAGTCAATGAGAAGCATAGCCAGCATAATTGCACAATTTATTGTTTAGGGATACAGATTCATTTTTCCGTTTTCAAAAAAATCATACTTTTTGTATGTTTACATTCTACGAATACTAAATTCCCACCGTGTTACATTTTCTCATGAGGTCAGGTTGTCATTATCGTGGTTAACTAAATTGAATTTACAGCATAAAAGTTTGTTTGTTCTACCAAATATTTGATTAAAATGTTTAAAAGCAGAAAATATGTACACAATTAATAACAGTTTGGTTTCAGATTTAACCATGAAACTGTAGAGTTTATTGACTTGTTTGTCGAAAGCTGAATTTAAGACTATAAACAGTAACGTGTGCATGAATCATTTCAGTAGTGTTATCCTCTTATCTGTACGAGTTGTAAATCGATAGTTAGTCAGCAGGCCGGTTCTCTAATGACATTAGGGGCCGGTGCTGAAGTCCCAGAAGACAAATAAAGAAAGAACTGAGCTGTCACTGATGGATTGCATCTGGGTTGCACCAGTGTGAACGGCGTAATCCCTACTGAACGGGTGTCTTTACTCTTCTAAAATTCATCCAATTATGCCACAAATGCTTGCGAATGTACTCGCTCACTGCAGGGTTCCCTGGGAAGAAGACATTTAGAAATAATTCTAGGTTTTTTTTCTTTGTTGTATTTAAGCAGCTGTGCTAAATACAGTTTATTAGCTAGCTGACGGGCAGTAGGAAGTGTGCTTTCCTGACAGCACAAAACTTGAAGAACAAGAAGTAAAACAATGCTTGTAATTCTTGTCGGTTGCAGCTATTTGAGTCTCACTAGAAGTTGCTGACCATGTGCTATATCTCTTAACAGTGTGCAGTTTGACACACTGACCCACTTGATGCTCATGGCGCACAAAAATGGCAAGAGCAATCATTTAATTGGCTGGTCATTAGACCGCTTCCTGGATTCAGGGTGCACCGGTTATTATCTGTCTGCTGAGATGCTGTTTACAAAGGCCATGTGCATAGCATAACCTTTCGCTCATGACAACCACAATTACTTTAGTTCCTGTCTATGTGTGAATTTAACAGGAGTTGCACCCAAAACATGTGACGGTTGATAAAGTAACAGTTACTCTTTCTAGCATGACTATCAGCAAGGAACGTGTATTCCAGCCGTTGCAAATGACTCTTTTGGCTAAACAAACAATAACACGGCTCAAGCACTCAGGATATTTTATGCTGGCCCGGAAGTACTGGCATAAAGTAATAATTATATAAATAATATTTCGTTACATTTATATAGCGCTTTTCCAGTGCTCAAAGCGCTTTACATATGAATGGGGGAATCTCCTCAACCACCACCAATGTGCAGAATCCACCTGGATGATGCGACGGCAGCCATATTGCGCCAGAACGCCCACCACACACCAGCTTATTAGTGGAGAGGAGACCGAGTGATATAGCCAATTAGTATGAGGGATGATTAGTAGGGCAATGGGCAAGTTTGGCCAGGATGCCGGGGCACACCCCTACTCTTTTTCGAAGGACATCCTGGGATTTTTAATGACCACAGAGAGTCAGGACCTCGGTTTAACGTCTCATCCGAAAGACGGTGCTTTTTTGACAGTATAGTGTCCCCGTCACTATACTGGGGCATTAGGACCCACACAGACCACAGGGTGAGCACCCCCTGCTGGTCTCACTAACACCTCTACCAGCAGCAACCTGGTTTTCCCAGGTGGTCTCCCATCCAAGTACTGACCAGGCTCAGCCCTGCTTAGCTTCAGTGGGCAAGCTGTCTTGGGCTACAGGGTGATATGGCTGCTAAAAATAAAATATATAGTTTTTTTTTTATTTCATAAAATAAGAACAAAGAATCAAATTTTGAGCAATAAGAACAGAGAGCATCCGGTTTATTTGGGCTGCTGTCACTTTAAAACACGTTTTTTTTTACTGTTCACTTATGTTCACATTTAAGACATAACTGACTATAACTAGGCCAGATTTTGAAAAAAAACCCTTTATTTTGCAAAAGTTTTTATGCTTGCTTGAGGTGGTTTTTGACTTGTGCGAAATAGAGTAAATGTGAATAATGGGGGTTGGAAATGCATTTCCTGAATAAATTGTGGTCTAGCGAACATTAAACCGAAGTGACTGATCTTTAGATGTATAAGTTGATTTTGTGTTTCTCATATATGGGGCTCTGCGTCGTAGCAATGTCCTTGCATCAAAATTCTGCATTTTTTTTTCAGTGCACAGCATTCAGTTTGGCAAATACAAACGGCACTGCTTATAAATTAATAACCTGCCAAATTCTAACTAATTTCAGTCCTGTCTCCATTTTGTAAGCGTGCCTTGTTTTATTTACTGTTGGTTACCACTGTCATTAACTCTAACAACTTGAGGGAAACTCACTTTATTCGCATTTGTTTGTTTTTCTTTTTTTGCGAATTTTGAAAAGATTCGCTTCACGTTTCGATGGAATCCCAGCTTAAAATGTCCATTCAAGCACAACAAATTTTTTATTCACTCTGTATAAACTCTGTTTTTCAAGGCCAATGCTTCAGATAGTTGGAAACACAAAACTTTTTAAACATCTTATGAGAAGCGCATTAAGATGTTTTTCACATCTTTTTGAACTTAAATGCTTAAATCGGCAAAGCCTAAAAACATTTGCAAACGACAGACTCGGGCCATTGGGCACTTCCGGTCAAACCCTGATTGACAACTTTACCGCCCTGCAATTGATAGTAAACCACAGTCATTTGTAGTTGCAGTTGCCACATAAATACTAAACAAAACATGTCGGTCACTTTATATTTTGATAAGTGTATATTTCCTGTGTAAGTAAGCAGTTTCCTTAAAGGTGACATAGAATGATTGAACGGGGTATTTATCCTTGTTCTGTGATGTGACATGTAGACCAAATTTTTTTTGTTTTGGTCTGTAATGCCTTAGAAGCTTCCTAAAAACCTCTCTCAGATAGCTCTATTAGGGCTACTGGCTTAACTAGCAATCTCATTACTGATTGGCTGACTTGGCTGCCACTCAAAAAATGTAGCCAATTATTTTAAAGTGGAGGAGCAGTGAGATGCCTTTGATGTCATAAGCATCAGTTTTTCAGGCTGACATTTCTAAAAGAGGAATTTCTATGAGACTGAGATGTTTAGCATGTCTAGCACTTTTTTGTATGTTCGTGAATGCGGGTAGACTACCATCATTCAACAAAGACGAGGTAAAAATGTTTTTTCATTCTCTGTCCCCTTTAAGAGAATGTGACACAAGACTCGCTTAATGTCTTATGCAGTTTGTTTGCACTGGCGATTTGAATTAAATGAAATACAGAACAAAGTGCATGTTAATTTTCAACTTGTCACATAGCCTTTTCTTCCTGAACGTGAGAGGAGATAATTTAAGGCTCACGTTACACATGCTGTTTCTGCTTATCTCATGTTAATCTTTAGTATCTATAAAGTATTTTTACATCCTGCATATATCCAAAGAGCCTTTAGTTTGATCAGATTAATAAAAGACAAATCAGCTCTACCAATAGTTTCCAGAAAAACACAAGATACTTGAGACGACCATGGATGGAG
Organism: Paramisgurnus dabryanus; assembly: GCF_030506205.2. NCBI lineage: Eukaryota > Metazoa > Chordata > Actinopteri > Cypriniformes > Cobitidae > Paramisgurnus > Paramisgurnus dabryanus. The sequence goes on along the minus strand of NC_133349.1, from coordinate 29,027,750 downwards.
TGAGTCACATGCAACATTAACCTACTATATCTGGATAACTTATAATGTAAACGATACAAATATGTAGTGAATCATATGCACTTACGCAACGGTTGCCAACAAAACACAGACATTTGATGCAGTTTTACTTAGCGCCTGTGACTTATGACCCGGATGGGACTGACCCATTTCAACGAAATCCAACGTTAAACACATACGCACAACTCCGCTACTACCCTGGATATTGTCATCATAGATATGTATATAAAGGCTAGATGGCTCGTCCGCGCTGATGGCCAATTGAGTGGAACGTCCGCATTTTGGCGGCCATCTTAGGACAGGGCGCTCGCTCACTCGTAGCATTGAGTTTTAATGATGCAGGTACTTTTAAATGACCATAACTTGCTTAATTTTTTACCGATTTTCAAACGGATTGGTTTGTTATAAACGTCAAAGATGTACCTATGACACTGAATACGTATACTAAAAATAAATAAAAAATTCATGAAACATGTTAAAGCATCCAGAATTATAGCCACGTTAATAACGTTTGTAAAAAACCAAACCGTTTGTAAATCCGTCAAGAATTCAGCAAGTTACGAGCATTTTAGTTGGTGTATGTCACTCACCTTCCGTCCACAGCAGCAGGGAGCAGCACTATGGCAGCACTGACCTAAGATGGCCGCCAAGTGACAACACAGCTGACTCCGCCTTGAGCCATCTAGCCTTTATATACATATCTATGATTGTCATAATGCTGATTTTTTTTTGAAGCTGAACAAGCTTAAATTTCCCTCACAAACAACAGGTTTTTTGTTTATGTTGATTTTGTGTCAGCGCTTGGGTAATGCATATCCAGTTGTTTGGTTTCAGAACAACAGCACATTCATTTTATTTATTTGTTAAGCTTTAAAATGAGGAGTTGTATTGATTTTACCCAACTGGATATTTATTAATTCCAGTTAAAGGGCCATTCCACTTATTTTTTTAAATATATTCATTTTCCATCTCCCCTAGAGTTAAACATTTTATTTTTATCGTTTTGGAATCCATTCAGCTGATCGCCGGGTCTGGCGGTTCCATGGTTGCCAGCGGCACAATGATATTACGCAGTGTCCAGAAATAGTCCTCTGCTATTTAAATTAACCAAGAGGACCATTTTCAGGGGCTGCGTAATATCACTATGCCTGCTGCAGCCATGTTACAGCAGCTAAGTCCTTGATTATTACACCAGAATGAGAGTATAGTTCCTAGCCATATCTGCCTAGAAAATCACAACTTTGAATTTTCTGTCAGTCTTAGTACACGATGTAACTACAGAAGAGTCAAGTTTTAAATAGGAAAAAAAAAAAAAATATATATATATATATATATATATATATATATATATATATATATATTAGGGGTGGCACGGTCCATGAAAAAAATCCCAACCGTTCGGTTCGCTTGTCTCGGTTCGGAGCGCGTGTGTACCGCACGGTTCAACGGTTCATGGCATGCGCAATGTAGTCTCGTGCCCTGTATGTGACCTCAGATAGCGTGTTTCCCTTTCGCGCGAAAGAAGAGGTGACTGGTTTGGAGTATAAGTACTGCGGGTTATGTTACGTGTAGAAATGGCAAGTGGGAGAGAAAAGGAAGTCTGCCCGCAGTTGGAGGATGCGCCAGCGTCGTATAAGTTTGGTGTGTGGAAACATATTTTTATTTCATGTTACTTATGATGACAGCGGAAATAAAACAATAGATAGAACTGCAGTCTATGGGTTGAATATGCTCCAACAGCCACAGGAGATCGCCTTCTCTCCGACCATTTATCTAATCTGAGGTACTGACAACAATGTTTTACGTCTTTTCATATTCAGCGCTATTTTTAGCCTTTCATTGATAAAATTAAAGCGGCTGATTTCCGCGTAGTTTCATTTTGCTAGCGTGTGAAAGTTGCGCGATCTTATTTCAGAAATTGCCCCTCAAAGTAATCAGAAGTGGTCAAAAGTGGACAAAAGAGACTTAAAGAAATTTTAATATTACAGGTGCAAAGGTTATGTTTCTCTCTCGTCCACATAAACTCTCAGTATTAAAGCAGCCTCTCAGTGATAAATCTAAGAGCTACACTGAAGTTGGCATTTTAATAAATGCAAGTTATCTTTGTGTGCTAAAAATGCACATAAAGTTTATGAAGATGGCAATACACATTCTCTTTTTTGCCAATTAAATGAAAAGCATGTTGAAATCATCAATGTCTTCCCTCTTGCTCTATCAAAATCTCACCTGGCTTTCCTCAGAGATGGTCCAATGTGCTTAAAGTCAAATTCAGTTTGTGCATGATTACATGATATAACTTTTTTAATACTGTATCCTTAATTATGGATAATTAATACATTAATAAGATAATACATTTCTGGAGAGTTAAAAATTTAAAGAAAAAATAACAACAAGAACCGTACTGAACCGTGAACCGTGACCATAGAACCGTGATACGAACCGAACCGAGGGTTTTGTGAACCGTGCCACCCCTAATATATATATATATATATATATATATATATATATATTTTTTTTTTACAGCGTTAATGCAGAGCGTTTGCCAAGCAGGAAGTGCGCTTCACGCTCCTGTTCTATAGGTGGTGCATAGAGACCAACATCCATAGCCAACAGCCACCAAAGGTCACCAGTAGAAGAGATCGCCTCAAACGGAATGCGCGTTTCCTGCTTTGGCATTCACGCTAATAGTGTTGAAAAAACATTGTTTCTTCAGATTGATTTGTTTATTTGTTTCATTCATACTGATGAAAAAAACATATTGGATGGTGTAAGTGTTATAAATAAACTTGATTTTGAAAGTATGCTACCGTTTTATTACAGTTTGTTGAACTTCGTTCATTTATTTTCTTTGTTTTATTTAAATAGCCTACCCTTTACGTTGTCAGTAATTACTGTGCTGCGAATTTCTGATACGGGAATGTTTGTTTGTTAGAAAAATGTTAGGCTACCTTATTAAAAGTATTGCTCTTGTGTTTTGTTTCACTAATGATGTTCTTGCAGGACGCGTGAGGCACAACGCTCCGGCTTGCGCTGTTCTGTAGTTTATTAAAAGTTTATTAATTCTAAACGTGTCACATGTCCGTATTGCAAGAAAAAATGCACTACACTGTCTTGGGTCCGCAGCAACACATCCGCCACATAATAAAACTGTAGACAGACACACACACACACACACACACATACATACACACACACACAGAGATTCCTGCCTTTATTAAAGAGAAACATATGTTCAGCCCTTCCTTCCAAAGCTTTGAATATTCGATTTGATTTCTACTAGAGCTTCGAAGCTCAAAAAATGGTATTCGGAACAGCCCTAAATGCTAATGGTCTAATAAGATTCAATGGATTATGCTAAGCTATGCTAAAAGTGGTACCGCCAGACCCAGAGATCATCTGAATTGATTCCAAAACGGTAAAGATCTAAATGTTTTACTTTTTTAAATGGGCATACTTTCAACAAAAAAAAGTGTAGTGACCCTTTAATTTAGATTTTTTTAGGGGAACTTCTGATCAGCAGGGAGGTGATGAGCTGCACCTTCAATCTTTGTGGTATTGAACTAATGGCAGTAATCTGTACCGCACTTCATCTAAATCATCAGTCGTTCCTCCAAACACCTCCAGAGCTCTAAAGGGTGTGTTGATGGATTCAACCCCAGGGATAGTGAGCTCATCCCAGCGTGCAGCTCTACTGCAAACTGATTTGATGTTGAGTATGGCAGGGTTTAAAGGACAGGCAGTATTCAGCAGGGTAACAAGGCTTGACAGTGAATGTAGGGAAGTGAAAGAGGAAGCATTATTAGCTCGACATCAGGATGTCTCAAACTAAGCAAATAAAAAAACATAGATTCTCATAGTAGTTAGAGAAATAGTGCTGGTGCTCTGCGATTTGTGAACCATTGTGGTGTGTTTCTGTATAATTTATTTCATCGTCATAATATTGCAATGTTTTTGTCAGTTAGGTAAGATTTGGACACTAAGCAAATATTCAGTGGTGTTTGACTTTAAAGGTTGGGTTTAAGTGTCAAATTGCAAAGTGTCAAAAAGCAGTTGAGCTTGTGATGTAGTATTTCTGGGCCAAACTTACACCTCCTCTTTCCTACAAGTTTTGAAAGTTTTTTTTTCCAAATGGTTAGCCCTTATGACCGTTACATGGGTAGCCGTTACATGTCATATTTCTTTTATGAGCATAGGTACTCAATATTAACATGAAATGAGCAAAACAGCGCATCTTATTGTAGCTAAAAGTCGCTAACATTTGTTTTCTTTAATAGCTTTGTGTTGTGCACTGTCCTCTATGTATCATTAAATCAGCTCCTGCAATCAAGAAGCTCATTAAGTTCTTGAGAAATAAGAAAAACTCCACACCTTGCGAGAACCTTTTTGTATGCACACAACAGATGTTGGTGATATTTGTCCTCCTACAACATAGCCTGTGATGGTAATCATATGGTTATTTTCTCCAGCTCTGATCAAATACATCCGACCAGTGTTTGTGTCCCGATCGGACCAGGACTCCCGAAGGAAGACTGTGGAGGAGATCAAGAGAAGGGCTCATTCGGGAGGAGAGTGGCCTCAGGTACCATCACACCTTACACGCGCTGAGGATCAAGGCTTTTTGAGGCGTGCAACATGTGCAATATTTTCCATAGAGTCAGCGGTCTTTGAAACTGTAAAGCAAGCAAATTTCAAATAAGTGAAGAAGAGTATATGCTCATTCTTTTCGCATGAGTTCCTCCTATGAACCCCTGTGTTAGCATGTCAGTGCCTTTTATAACAGCATCAGTTAAGGATTTTACACTCAGTGATGTGGTACATTAGATCGGGTAATAATTAACAACTGTGAACAGATTGGAAACTCATTAGCCTTGTAATTCTCTGCTTCTAGATAATGATATTCCCAGAGGGGACATGCACCAATAGATCCTGCCTGATCACATTTAAACCAGGTCTGTATGTCTTCATTCACTTACTGCCTAATGCACAATGTTTCAAATTCAACTATTTGGCCTCAAGTTGCAGAAACAGTGCTTAAGTTAATGTATTTTTTATGTAAAATAACCCGGACATTGTGTTTTGACTTGATGTTTGAATTGCTGAATGGTGATATTGTAGATAAACTGGTATTACATTTTGTGTGCAGCACAATGATAATGAGTTCGATTCTCTGGGAACACATTTTATTCAGTGGTCCTGAAGGCAAATTAGCCCCCAATTTAATCACCTTAAAGCCATCCTAGATCCTCAGCCAAACACATTTAGGCCCGGTTTCACAGATGAGGCTTGGCTTAAGCCAAAAATATGCCTTATAAATTAGGATATTCAAGTCGCTTTTATAAAAAGCTTCGCAATGAACCCAGCATTATGAAATCAATGGATATAGTTTGTTTATCCAGGTTAGCAGTAGGGCTGGGTATCGATTCCGATTTTCCAGATCGATTCAATTTCGATTCACAAGCTGTCAAATCGATTCGATTCTCGATTCAATTTTCGATTCCGGTTCTAAAAAGAACAGTGAACAACAGGTTTCAAGTGGGTAATTAATTATTACAATGGATGAAGCACCTGAAACCGGCATTTTAAGCACTGAATTAATGAATGACAGGCTTGCCTCTCGCTCCTTGGTAACCTTGCGCAAAGCAAAAAATAGGGTGACATCAATGTTTGCAGAAATAAATATGAAAGAAAAAAAATCGATTCTGCTCTTTGAGAATCGATTCTGAATCGACCACATTTTAAAAAACGATTAATCGAAAAATCGATTTTTTTTTGCCCAGCCCTAGTTAGCAGCGGAGATGCTATAAGTTATGCGATAAGTTAAACTGCATCAAATGTCTGTGTTTTGTTGACAGTTGGTAGCCTGGCTCCGCCCTCCTACGTGCTTCCGCGTAATTTTCATTTCGCTTCAGTAGTACGTCTTGGACCGCTGTGTACTGTTGAGTTTCGTTTTCTCCTGCAAAAATCTGCAGGTCCAATCAGTGAACAGAGGGGTGTGGCTAAGAACGATGACGTTGAGGTCGTGCGTCAGTTTGAGTTGTAGTTCAGTAATGGCAGCGGAGAAAGACGTGAGAAAAGCTATTCGGTCCGTTGTTGCAAAACTTCCGAATATACAGAAGTTAAAGCCGGAGCAAGAACCAGGTTTGCTAAGTTTTGTTGGTCTGAGTATTCGGACTTGTTGTTTCTGGCCGGTTTTGGCGCATGATATACGTCACGACCACACGTTAGCGATCGCCTATGGCAGATCCTAAGTGACTCTGGGAAGATCCAATAGTTTTAAACTTCAACAGAGGACCCTCCTTAACGGAAGTAACGCTTTGCAATGGAGCGTGGCCAGACTCTCTGTACAAATGAAATGAATGTTCGAGAGTCTGGTTGGTCCAGGCTAGGCAGTTGGGGTGTAAGTAAATATAATGGAAACGCCACGAACGTAGTGAATCATAAGTTATCCAGAGATAGTGGGATACTCTTTTGTGTGTGTTCCTTGCTCGTGACTCGCCCCGCCCGCAGTACGCCTCTAAGGGGGGCCGGGTTTTTTGGAAAGAATCGGTATAGCTGATCTGTCTTTTATTAATCTGATAAAGCTAAAGACTCTTTGGCTGTTTGAGAGATGTAATACTACTCTTTAGGTACTCAAGATTAACATGAGATAACAGAAACTGTTTGTGTTATGTGAGCTTTAAGACACCTCAAACATTTATTTTAGGCCGGGACTTGCCTTAAGGCTTTTCTGTGAACCCGGTCATTAGAGGTATATTTAAAAATGGCATGGCTCCACGTCGGTACATTGATTCCTGCATGTCTTGTGACTGCATGTTTCATCACGATGCATATGACAACAAATCATATGAATTAGAATGAACAGTCATGTTTCAAGTGATTTTTAGCAGTTTGAAGTATCACAACAAAAACGAGTGATGGAAACCAAGGCCGAAACACCGAAATACTGAAATAAATTATAATGCCAATTATTAGTACAAATGCATTTATGGCTATCACTGTGTACTAACTTTACTAGGGGTGTGTGACGGATCACAAAACTCACGGTTCGGATTACATTACAGTTTTTGAGGCACGGATTGGATTATTTTTCAGATCAGCAAAAAGGGAGTGGGGAAAATCTAATAACAAATAAAGAAATTTCAAACTTTTATAAAAAAGAACAAAGTTGCACATTAATAAGGGCTAACATTAGCATTAAATACAGAAATCAAATTAAATGAGTTATAACACTGTCTTTATTGTATAAATTAAATATATTATTATTTTTAGAGCTACGGAAGGGATTTTCTCTTTGTCTTGGGTTGTTTGATTAACATTAATGACACAAACTTATTGAGGTTACTGTCTCTTTAAGACCAAATAAGCACAGCCTGGTTTCTGACTGTAATCTATACATACACTTAAGACATAAACAAGTACTGTGGAGATAATTTTGTTTATATGTGTCCTGTCAATAATAGAAAGATTTTATGTTCGCTTGTTTGCGTCTCTCTCGTGTGTGCACTATTGAGGGCACTTAAACGTGCGCGCACACAGAGACTGAGGGCAAATCCCAAACAGCGCAGCATAAAAACATTACGTTGTTTTTCATTGCTTTGTTCGTCAAATGTATGTTAATGGACTACAGTATGAGACACATTTGCGCGAATGTCTCATAAGTTTACACACCAAGAGTTCTGATCTTTGAAGGGCATACTGTGTGAGATCACATCTGGACCGGACACATTCAACCGTATGTGCCTCTGCGCGTACAGACAACTGCTCACTTTAGCGCCTTTTTGCGGTTAAATACATCCACACTGCATACATGTTGCTTCAGACAAGCACGTGCAGGTCGTGGTTTCTGTTTGCGTCATCACAACATTTCGGTCGTATTGTTTACGTGATAAATGTCTTTCGGACGAAAACCGAAAATGCTCTTTTGGAAATTTTCTATTTAAAATCCCTTAATTTGCAAAAAAGTTTTACGGTCGCTTGAGGTGGTTTTTAATTAAGAGTTAATGCAAATAATGGGAGATGGAAACTAGGGATGCACCGAATTTTCGGCTGCCGAAAATTTTCAGCCGAAAATGGCCCAAAAGAGAGAAAGATTTTATCACCGAAACAATACGGCCAAAATGTTGTGATGACGCAAACCGCGACCTGCACGTGCTTGTCTGAAGCAACATGTCTGTGGTGTGGACTTCCCTGTGTCTCAATTCGTTCCCTAGCTCCAGAGGTCGTAAATCTGTAGGCTACAGTTCACGTATCGGCTCGCATGCAATTCGCGGATTAATACGCAAATTTAAGTAGGGAAAGTTTATCATTTGTACATGTTTCAAAGGCTTGCAAATGTTAAAATTCAAGTAATTTAAAAAAATCACAAAAAGCGCTAAAGTGAGCAGCTTTCTATTCACAGACGCACATGCTGCTGAATGTGTCTGGTCCAGCTTCAGTCAGATATGATCATGCCCTTCAAAGATCAGAACTCTTGATGTGTAAACTCTAGAGCGATTGCGCTATTGTGTCTCAAAATGTAGTCCATTAACATACATTTGGCGAATAGAGCAATAAAAAACAACATAATGTTTTTATGTGGAGCAACTGTTTGCTACGCTGTTTGGAATTCGCCCTCCGTCTGTGTGCATGTGCATTTAAGTGCCCTCAGTAGTGCATACATGGAGTTTCAAAAAGCAAACAAACATAAAATCTTTCTGTTCTTGACAGCGCACAAACAAACCTGAATGATGTCCACAGTATTATTTTTCTAATAAAAACATTTGTTTATGTCTTAAGTGTATGTATAGATTACAGTCAGAAACCAGTCTGTGCTTAATCTTGTCTTAAAGAGACAGTAACCTCAATTAACCTACTTAAGTTTGTGTCATTAATGTTAATCAAACAACCCAAGACAAAGAGAAAATCACTTCTGTGGGGTGTGACGGTTATAGTTGAACACCGTCATTAGAACTCTATAACCGCCCAAACCGTGTTATTCAAATATATGTTTAAAAACATTTATTATCATTGGCAAAGACTCGACCCCCTTAAATACTGTCGCTATGTCCGACAAGATGCGCCGCTCTCACGCCCCACTATGTTCTCACGCAGTGAAAAAAACATCGGCGAGCAGAGAGGACACTGACAACGCGCTGATACACAGGACAGACCAGATAACTGTTTGAGGTGATACTAATATAATTGTCCTATCAGCAGGAACCTAAGTTTGTCATCAAACTTCGGCTAATGTCAAAAAATCCATGCCGATAGTTTACATGTAGTCCTTGCTACAGTTGCCTTCAAAAGACTGCACTCCTTCTTCTGTGCACAGCATTCAGTTTAGCAATTTCAAGCTGCACTGTTAATAAATAAATGTCTTGCCCCATCATGACTACCTGTCTCTATTTTCCAAGGGTCCCTTATTTTGTGGGTTACTAGGTTACTAATACCACCATCATTCGCTCAAACAACTTGATGGAAATGCACCTAATTCTTTTTCGTTTGTTTGTTTGCAAATAAAAAAATCACTTCACGTTTGGATAGAGAAACCAAGCTAATCATTGTTTGCTAAATACGCTAAATATGGCATTATTATTTTTATTTTTTTAATCTGATGTAGGCGCATTCATTCCAGCAGTACCAGTACAACCTGTAGTGATCCGCTACCCTAACCAGCTGGTGAGACTTTTTGCCTGTTGTTGTGTTTTCTATGTATTTTTTTGCTTAGTGTGGTTATTTGTGTATTTATGTAGGTAATTTTATTTCTTCTATGGAAAGGGCGTGTAAAGCAAACATGTTTGTTTTTGCTAGATTTAAGGTCTTGAGTTTGTCTTGGCAATGTGTCACATTATACAATTGAGCTGTTTTTGTGTGAGTTTTCATAGATTAATTTAGTGTTTTCTTCATGCAGGACACTATCACTTGGACATGGCAAGGGCCTGGCGCGTAAGTACCACATTTAACGTGGGAAACCTTTAAGGAGCATGCAAAACAAAAGCCTTTACTTTACAGTTGCACTACCTAAAAAGAGACATTTTACTTCTAAAGACATGCTGACAATTCATCAGCCGAAAAGATGTGAACAATGTGTTACTTGTAGCTTGTGTTTGCTGGCTTGCTTCCATTTATAATTGACTTTGACTATTAGAAAACACTGTGTCAGCTAGTTGTAAATGCTTGCATGCATTATTCATTAAGGAATCTTAATTAATGATTCATTCAGGACAGAGCAAAAAACGAAAGGACACACCTCAACGCAAAGTTTAATATATATATATATATATATATATATATATATATATTTTTTTTTTTTTTTTTTTTTTTTTGCAGATTTAAGATCCTCTGGTTGACACTGTGCCAACTTCATAATGAGTTTGAGATAGAGGTAAGTCTTTTATTTTCTTTCACTCTCCTTTACTTATGGTTGCGGTGCACCATGGGATTAAATTAGATGATTATTTTCATAATTGATTAATCGGGGGATTATTTTTTAACTAATCGGATAATAATATTTATTCAATTGAAATGTTTACTTATTATAGCTAAATTAGGCACTAAATTATGGTATTCACATGTAGAAGTGTACTTTTAAAATTGCAAAAAGCCACACATATCTAGAGTTTTACTAATATAATCCTTTTGATTCTTATATTTTAATCCTTAAATAAAAACTTTATTGTTATTGTAAATTGTAAAACATCTTTAAATGTCAAAATATTAATAAACAAAACGTATTGAGTGCTGGTGGTACAGGGATGTGCAGGTGAATATATTTAGCCACAGATTAATACATTTATCTTAGACCTCGATGAGTATTAACATTATTGGTTATTTACAAAATAAATAAGCCATGTGTTTTAACAGTGATATTACGTTTTTACAGTAATAAAAAAAACTTGATTTACCCCTTACTTTACAAAAGATGCTTAGTTTGTGATTCATTACTATTCTTATGAAAACCCATCGACAAATAAAAAATACAAACTCTCTTTTATTAAAGAACGAAATGAATCCTTTATAAACTAGGGTTCTTTTGCGCTTTTGCTTACGTCATTGTCCTTCAGGGTTGCCAGATCTGCGTAACAAAACCACCCCAATGGCCTTTTAAAGGAAGTCCAAAAGCATCCCAATGATTATTCACATATAATAAACCAATTAATTTCATCTCTAATCCACAGGAAAACAAATAATTCAAAACTTTGCAAAAAGGCCACGGATCTGGCAATGAAGGGTATCAACGCACACTGATAATACAGTAAATACTTCACATTTGAACTTTGCCCACTATTACCAGAATGTTCATGCTAAAATTAAATAGGGGGTTTTGATGCTGTCAAGTTCCCAAAATGACAAATCTAGTCTGTGTGCTGAGTTTGATTGGGTCGTATCCCAGACAGATTGCTTATTGCTGGATCCTATCGTGTCACGTCTGGTGTGGACTCACACATCTCTGTTTTGTGCTATTTATTCATCTAGTTTCATTGGCTTATTCGTTGCGTTCGTATATAGTTATGTTTGTATTCTGGAAGAGGTTTCCGAGCAGATGGCTTTGGCTTTCTTAAACCAACAGGCCTGCAAATTCTCCAGACTCGTTCTTTTCATTAAGAAGCCATTAGCAGAGTTTAATTATGAGCGGTGAAGAGGGACGAGGTGCTTGTATAAATCCTGCGCGCTCATTATTGGACGTGGAGTGAACCGAATGCTGGCCGGAGCGTCAGACGGTGACCTCATTTAGCCGCTCACTGAAGATGAGTTTGGTGGTTTCGGGAAGTTTCGGTTGGCCTACTTTGTACCGAATGTGATGTGTGTAGAGACACATTACATATGTGTGGGCCGCATTAGAGCGTCAGAACACGATTTGACCTTGATTCAAAGGCTTTCTTGGTGTCGCAGAATCGAAGAAAGTGTAAAGAAAGATCTGACTGGTTTTGTCTGTTTCTTTCAGTATCTGCCCATCTACACACCCTCAGAGGAGGAGAAGAAGAATCCTGCGCTTTTCGCTCACAATGTGCGACGCCTAATGGCCAAGTAAGTTTATGTAGATACTCAATTTGTAAAAATATTTGTACATTTGTATTTTTTTTTTTTGGTACAATGTAGTTCTCTTTTAACTCAGCAGTGAAACTCACCGACACAGAAATTAAAATATTTTTAAAACACACACATTCCTGTTTGGCATCCGATTTCTGTATGGGGACATACGATAAAACATTATTGTTTTATTAAGGGCTCTGAAGGTTCCTGTGACAGACTACTCATTTGAAGACTGTCAGTTAACCATGGCTGAGGGTCAGATCAGGCTACCTGTTGACACGTGTTTACTTGAGTTTGCCAAGCTGGTCCGGAGTCTCGGGTGAGTCTCATTACATAACACAACAGTGATCGGGAAGGATGAGGTATTTGGGTTTGTGGTTTTCTGAAACCTTATTAAACAGACTCATTAAACCTCTTGTAAACATTGTCTGGTATTGTGGTACACCCGTATCTACCACTTGTTGGACAAAACAGGAAATCCTGCCCCCATTTCAAGTAGTTTTCAGGGTTTTTTGATGGCCCATGCCAATGTGAAGAAAACTATTTTTAAGTGTGAAAAGGCCTACATGGTATTTCAATTTAGATCTGAGTATATTATTAGTCATTAAAATGAAATTGAAAGATGGTAATAATATAATAAGGTTTCCTCTTGCATTCGTGTGAATGTGTGTTAATATTTCAGATTGAAACGTCAGAACTCGGAGAAGCTCCTGCAGGAATACGGGACGAGAGCTCGTAAACTTCAAGGCGAAAGGTTGAGTCTGGATGAGTTTGCCCAATTCCTGGACCTACCTGTGTCAGATGTGGTCCGAGATATGTTCACTCTCTTTGATGAGGTAAATCCGGTTTTCACGTACGTTTTGAAGTTTTAATACAGATGTCGTGCTGAATTAGGATGACTTTGATAAAGTATCAAGTAGGGCTGCAACAAACTATTATTTTCTTAATCGATTAATCGAGCGATTATTTTTTCGATTAATCGACTAATCGGTTAAAAACCTAAATATTTACTTATTTAGAATTTTCACTTATTATAGCTAAATAAAGCACTAAATTATTAGGGGTGTCACGATTCTCCAAATCCTCGATTCGGTTACATTTTCGATTCTAAGGTCACAATGCGATTCGATTCTCGGTTTCCCCCCCTTTTTTTGAGAAATAATTTATTTTTATTATCATTATTACAGTTTCACATTAACATGCACATTGCGTGCTTTTCCTCGCATGGGGGTTTGTGGACTTCACTTTACGCAAGAAAGCTTGTAGGATTCCTTCTTGCACGCACATGGACTTAATGCGGGCGTCTTGGACTCCTAACATCTAAAAAATCCAGCGCGTCATAAGCAGCTGCGCTTCTCTTTGTCTCACGTGCACGCGCTCTCGCATCTGTCCGAAGTCTAAACATAAACTAAAGTAGTAATCCTTATGTATTTATTCAGTTTTATGGGTTTCATGCAAGCTGATGCAAACTATCCCTTTTGTTTAAAATATAACCCTCTGCATCTTGGCGCCACTCACGCGCACGTGCAGGGAGTTGCGCTCTGTCTGAAGTCAGATCAGTAGGTAGTAATCCTGTTTAAGATATGCATTTCAAGGAGTTGTAGCAATACATCCCTCGTGTTTAAAATATAAATCTTTAAAAAAAAGGTTTATAAAAGTTTTTTTCCCCCGCTTGTGGCAGCATCGACGATCCCATTTTTTAATTCGAAGTTCGAGGTTGTGACTTAATTTCAAACGATTTCGATTTAAATTTGAAATCGGGAAACCTTATAAATTATGGTATTCATGTGTAGAGGTGTACTTTTAAAAGTGCAAAAGCCACACACTACTACAACGTTTTACTAATGTAATCTTTTTGAATTTTTTGCTTTAAAATAAAAAAAACTTTGTGACCACCTTGATGAGAATTAACAGTATTTGTTATTAACAAAATAAATAATCCATTATAATATAATAGTGATATACATGGGTTCTTTCAGCAATAAAAACCTTGATTTCACCCTAACTTTTGCATAACTATTTTTATATAAACCCAACTACAAGTAAACAAATACAAACTAACTTATATTAAAAGACAAAATAAAAAAAAATATTAACCAGAGTTTATATTAGTCCAAAAGCATCCTAAATACCAACAACTAATGAAACAAATTTTCCCATCTCTAACCAACAGAAAAACATCAACCTGCAGAAACAGTTAAAAATTTGCCCAAATCAGAACTCGGACAAAAGGTAGAGGACCTAGCAACGCTGCCTTGCTTTTAAAAAGAGAAGCGCATGAGAAACATGCAGCTAGCGTTGTATTAAAAGTACCTGACTTTGAGCATGCGGCTCGTGCTGTATGAAGAAATCCTGGCAATGTTGCCAACCTGGCAACGCTGCATTGATTTTAAACAAGCTGGTCGCAGGGCGAGAAGAAGTGCCGGATAAATGTGCAGCTCGGATTGCATGAAGAAAAGTGCCTGACTTTAATTAGAAATGCACAGCTTACCCTGTACAGTATGAAGCGGACACATGTCCACGCTGTCCAATAGTGGTGCGGGAGCATGTGATGTCACAAACCAGATAATTGATAATGAAATTAATTGACAACAAATTTCATAATAGATTATTATTATTGATTTTATCGATTAGTTGTTGCAGCCCTAGTATCAAGTTCATAAGATGTTCCTCAACATGATCAGATGTTAACTGCTTGATTTACTTTTTTACGATGTTCATACCTCGTATTTATTTTGTTCTCTTGCTGAGCAGAATGAAGATGGCTCGGTGGACATCAGAGAATTTGTGATTGCTTTCTCTGTGGTGTGTAGGCCTGCAAAAACACTGGAAACCATGAAGCTGGCCTTCAAGGTGTGTGACATTTAATAAAAAATAAAGTTTTTTCTAGGGATGCAATAATATATCAGAGTTGCCGTTTGTACAATAAATTTGCCCTTTAAATAACCACATCCCTTGTTAATGAAAACACTATTGTCAATGATGCTAGATGTTTGCAATCAGACGATTATGATAAATAACAAGTTTTTAAATGGTAAGAGGTTTATTTGTTGGATGTTTGTTGCTTTCAGATGTTTGAGGCAGAAGAGGACGGGGCGATCACAGAGAATGAGCTGATGTGTATCTTGAGGACGGCTCTGGGGGTTGGAGAACTCAAAGTCGGACGACTGTTTAGAGCCATTGATGAAGAGGATTCTGGCAAACTCACCTTTGGTAAGAATAAAGTTTATTTAATGTATAATCAGAGGCGGACTGATCATCTGGAGCACCGGGAGTTTTCCCAATGGGCAATGTGTCTCGCTGTTATGCACATATAAAGGTGCAGCTGTCTTTCACATTATAACAATAACTATAAAAATAAAAATTTTATAATCGTTTTCTATTAAAGCGAATAACAGAGTTCACGCCACAACTATAACAATAAAGATACAATGAATGATATTGTTGGCATCACATCAGTGCACGCGCACTTAAAATGACACTAGAGAAGCTCATTGCTATGGTCTATAACATAAAACTAGATTTAGATTTAGGTGTTGAGGACATCTGCTGGTTACCCGCTGTGTAAATGCAACAAGAAACGGCATATTTACATATTCAGTGACATGTAAACAATTGCAAAAGTTTCTTATTACAAGAAATATAAAAAAAAAGGTAATGTCATTAAAGGCAAGTGATTTGCGCAAGTGAATGAGCATAAATTTAACGTTATTTTCCGATGATGTGGACGCTAATATAGTTATCGTTATAATGTGAACGACCCTTCACAAATAAAAAAGGCAGGAGTTTCTGTTCACGGAAGCCAAGCATGATTGTTATCCAATCAAATTACTGAGCTGAGCAGTAATTCATCCAAGCAAATTAAAGAAGGCGTGAGTTTCTAGTGTGTGTTTGACTTCATGTTGCACTGCAGGAACCGAATTCTCTGCATGATTCCTTTAATTATTTATTTCCAGTCCCAGTCCGCCCCTGTGTATATAAAAATATGCTCTCTAAATAATATAGCATCCTGTTTTGGGATCATTTTCACTAAAACATTTATTAGAGCTGTCACAATGATTAAATAATAATCGTCTCATTGCGATTGTTTGACCTCACCGCAATGATTTCAGATCACCGCAATGATTGCACATCTCTCTAAAAAACACAAGGGGGAGCTGCAGCGCCTGTATTAATTAGACAGTATTTCATTGACAGTGTATCAGGATTATGCAATACAGTGGAAAAACGGCATTTAAAGAAATACTGCAAAACTTTGATAAGCAGTATGAACTGCCAGATAAAACATACATATCCAAAACCGCAATTGCGAATTTAGGGAAGTAAAGGATCCTATTCTTGAGGATCTGTAAGGAATTGATTTATTGCAGCCACTACAGACATGTGGTCCTGTACTACAGTTTTTTTTTTACAGATCCTAGTACACATTTCTCAATACTTAGGTCACTTTTGCGAAACTCTTCACACAGTTCTCCTAACAAACTTTCAGCTTGGCAAAGCAGTTCATTTCACACTCAAAATGCACTACAACTACCAAAACACTTTATTCAGGTGTCAAATCAACTCATTTTTCCAGAACACTAGCAAAGGTTGACATCCGACAAACAGACTTTGTCACCCACAAAACAATGACCTTAATAATTGGGAATAATTGACGACGGACCATTGAGTTATAAGAAAATAATGCACACCTAAGGTGCAATGTCGCGGGTGTGCATTATTTTCAAATAATTCAAAGGACCGGAGTCAATTATTCCTCTTATACCACGGTTACCACAAACATTGCTCTGGTGCCAATTTTTAAGACATTTGACAAGTAAGGTGCGCGGTTATCAGAAATTAATGCATACCCACGGATCATTTCTCAGCCAATCAGAATACAGCATTCAACAGACCCGTGGTAAAACTGTTTATAATTCACTGCAATATAAGTTACTGGAATGAATCAGACATGATGCAAATTTCTTCCAATATTTTATGTAGTTTATTTATTTATTTATAAGTAATTCCAAAATACAAGAATTTGTATACACACCATGCACGGATACAGATACAATAGTATAGTATGCTAATCTACTCAGTCTTCTCCTTTTGGCCAATTGTTTTTACAGCATTTATTTTTAAGATTTAAAATATATTTCATTAAAATATTACTTTTGCTGTTTTATTCAGTTTTGTATTATGTTATTGTTTTGAACATAAGTTTAACAGTTTTGAAAACAATATGTAGGCATATGCAAATTGACCTAAGAATTGAGAAATGTGTCCTAGCGTCTGTAAAAAAAACTGTAATATGACCTTAGTAGGATTGGCTACTATTTAAGGCCTGTTCTGGTTTAGTCAAGTTTATTTGAATTGCATTTTTATTTTCAGTTATTTTTCAGACACTTTATTTTGTTTATTTAGTTTTTGAAAGATATATTCATTAAATAATTACTTTTAAATATGTGTTATGTGTATTAATATTTACTGCCAGGTAAACCTGGCAAAAGATTTAATTTAAATAATCACAGTAACATGTGAAAATTATTTCATGAACAAACCAAAAAATGTATGAGAATGAAATGTCAAAGCAATAAAACAGACAATTAATCGTCATAATGTCAAAGCCCTAAAACAGGCAAATAATCGTCACAATTGTCGTAATTTATTAGACAATTAACCGTCAAATTTCATAATTGTGACAGCTCTTAACATTTATCAACACCATCAGTATTAGTTTATCTGTGTGAGTTGGTTACTGTGTTCACTCTCTGACTGTCATTGTTCTTTGACGCCATCTTGTGGCAGAGAGCTTTAGGAACTTTGCGGAGCAGCATCCAGACTTCGCTGAGAATTACCTCTACTCGGACAACACCGGATTCTGGGGCGTCTTTTCTTCCCACGTCTCCACTCCCGTGTCCAACGGTTTCTGTGCTGATTTCACCCCGAGCGTCCACCACGCGTCTCAAAAGAAACTCGACTGAGCTCCTTCCTCGATCTTCAAGTCACTCTCCAGAGGAAAAGAGGAGGTTCAGGCAGTCACGTTATTGCAAAGTTTACTTCCGGGTATCCGTAACATTTTTGTCATTATTTTACACTTGCTGTTTTTTCTTCTCAGCGTTTCAGCTCTGTCGTTTTGGGATCAGGAATGTTTATTTTTTAAGAACGGATTGAAGGGATTTTTTTACGTAAATCCTTAAAGGCCAAGCACTTATTTCGTTTTTCATTTTCTCATTACTTCGAGTGATACTGACTGTGCATGTTTTTAAAATATGGGGTGAAAGTGATACAAACAAATGAAAGGTTTTGATTGGTAAGGAACTCGTTTGGTGCTTTCTCGCCCTCTTTTTCTCTCTCTCTCTCCCCATCACTGCCCACATTTTCTCAATGCTTTGTGACTGTAGATGCCTTTATAACAATATGAAAGTGTTTGCATGGGCTCGATGCTAGACATCAGTATTACTCAGTATTTGACTAAATGATCTTTGAGCACCAGTGACAAATATCTGACTCTGCTTGCTTCTGTATAAGAGTATCAGATTTGAGGTGCAAGGGTCCCACTAAGTGCTGGTCTGAATCAAAATGAGCCAGTTTAATGTCTCTCTATTCTGTTTTCTTTAGCTCAGGGGTGCGGGAAAGTGGCTATGTTGTTTTCATTTCTTTTTCTTATGTGAGGTTTATCGTACCACAACCAGTTTAATTCACAATCGAGTGTCAGTCGGCTGTCCCCCTTTTTTATTTTATTATCATTTTCTTCAGGTACCAAAATGAACAGATCAAGTTGCTAAAAAACGACATTAACCAAATCCATAATGACTGTGGTAGTTAGTTTTAAGAATCAGGTATCAGAGTTTTAATACGTAATAAAATGTGCTTTTTATAAATATTCCATTTTTATGTATTTTCCTTTTATTTCACTTACAATGGCCGATTGAACATTCAAAACGAGTAGAATAATTTTGCTTTGAATCATGTAATTTTTATTGTGTGCTTAACAATTTCCCCTGCATTTTAAGTAATGCAATTTATAAGTTTTATGTTTATTTTAAGTTTTGAGTCCTTTACACGAACAATAAAGTGCCGCAGAGATGTCGTATTTTGTAAGCCGACCCGGGAGTTAGCGGGACACTGGTTCCCCTGCCAAAAAGCCCATTAATTTTTCCTTTTTTTTTTTCAATTTTGGATTTTCCCAAAAAAGGTTTATAACACATACATATTTTGTCCAACCAGATAATCTGCACAGATGAACACAACTTTTATGAATTTTAAGTGTTTATTAATAAAAAGCTAACCGTAGGCTATTATTTTTATTATTATTATTTGTGTGTGTGGTAAAAGTTAATTTTGGTGTATTGATTACTATTAGCAAAACCATGGTTTTACTACAGGAACCATTTTTTTTTTTACTATAGTAAAACCATGGTAAATTTTTGTAAGGGGTGATCTACACCAGTGGTTCTCAAACTTTTTCCGCATGCGGCCCCCCTGCATTCTTTCGCGGCCCCCCAAAGAAAATTTATGACAAAAACTGTTCTAAAATGTAACATTTTAATTAAACAAAACATATTAAGTTATACAAAGTAGTGCTGTTGGTTAGTAGCCTTAATTTTTTTAGGTTTAATTACACAGAGTTCATGAATGTATTTTATAAAATGTCATAAAACTGGGGCCCCCCTGGCACCATCTCGCGGCTCCCCTGGGGGCCCCGGACCCCAGTTTGAGAACCACTGATCTACACCATGGTCTCTCCACATTAGCGTCATCACCACCTAGTTTTTGACAGCTTTTTCAAACTTCATTAAACACATTTAATAAATGTATGTTGGGATTTGTGCACATGTTGCTTTGTATTTCGGATCTTCACACGGGATGACGTTTAAAGCCTCCCGACAACGTCTGTAGTCCTATAAATCATCATGTTTTAGCCATTTTAAACACACGTTAAAGCTTTAAAAAGTTACAAGTGAGGGTATTACTGGTGTGTGTGTATTGTCGTAGAATAAAACGTTGAAATCTTATGTTAACCCAAAATCTTATTTACATTCAGTCATTTAGATTTAGTCATATTTAAGGGGTTTAACCAAAACCCATTACAGAAATCTCATTGACTTTGTGATGATGGAACCAGAAGTGCTAAATGCTTACTCGCTCTTGGGTTTTGCTTACAAAATGAAGACATCCTGTGGCACTCTATAAAAGTCCAATTTGATTTGTTTTTGACCTAGCCTAAGGAATGTTGTTTTGTGTTTAATGAACAATTTATTATGTGGTTGCATAAAAAAGCTGTAAGACTTGACATCAGTCAAAGAATCTGTGTATGTATGTATGTAAGTTAAGCAGCCCTTGGGTTCAATTTTTTTAAAGCATGATAGCTGTTTTTTTATTATTATGTGAAGAAGCCGAATTGACAATTTTAGTGCTGTTATTATCATACATTAGGTTTACCACAATTTTGCAAAAGTTGTCAGTTCGTTTTGCTAAAAGAAGAAGTTTTGTTTCAACCCAATGTATGGTTGTATAAGATTAGCCCTTTTATAGTAGAGATTTTTTGTTTTGTTTTTGGAGAACATCTTACATTCCAATCTCAAGCATCGGGAGAAAATCAAATATGGGCTGTCAAATATCTGAGAGCGAAAAGTATTGATCTGTAAAAATGTCACTATCATTTAAACTGATCCTGGATCTGAATATATAATCTGCACAATCTGATACAACCTCTACACTGTACAACCTGTAGAGAAAAAGTATAAAACTGTACCTTAATGGTTCCTTTATGTACCTTTACATGCATACTAAACATACAGTACACTGTTGGACCATTTTGGGTACATTAATGCAGTGGTTCTCAAACTTTCTTAGCATGCGCCCCCCCTTGTGTACGGCGCATTCCTTCGCGGCCCCCCAAAGAAAGTTTATGACAACTTGACTCAACTTTTAGGTAAACAAAACATATTTCATTATCATATATTAAATGATAGAAAGTAGTGCTGTTGGTTAGTAGCCTTATTTCTTTAGGTTTAATTGCACAGAATTCATGATAAATTAATTTATTTTATAAAATGTCATAAAACTTGGGCCCCCCTGGCACCATCTCGCGGCCCCCAGTTTGAGAACCATTGCATTAAGCATTAAGTATGACCTATTGTGTACCCTTTGCATTTATCTGGTACACAACAGGTCCTTAAAGGGATAGTTGACCCAAAAATGTACCACCTCATGTTGTTTCAAACCAGTATAAAGATACTGTGAGCAGTTTTTGTAACCAAATCGTTTTCAGGCACCATTGACCTCCTTAGTATTTTTCTTTCCTACTATTGAAGTAAAGACAATTTGGTTACAAATTACTTACAGTATCTTTATACAGGTTAGAAACAACATGAGGGATTCCTGTTTAATTACAAATATCTTCGTTTGTGTTCATCAAAACAAAGAAATTGACACCGGTTTATAACAACTTGAGGGTGAGTAAATAATGACAGAATTTTCATTTTTGGCTGAAAAGAACACAATGGGTCTTTAGGATATAATATTGTACCCAAAAAGGTAAAACATTTGTTTTATACTCATAAAGGTACAAAAAGGAACCTTAAGGGTACAACCCCAGAGTCCAAAAAGGTCCAGTTTTGTACTTTCTTTCTCACAATGTGTTTTCTATTCATAAAGTTATGAAATTAGTCAGACACAGTTTAGTACTAAAATCCCCCTTACGTTTTCAGTAAAGCAATGATTTATCTATGTCACCATCTTTGACTTGAAATAATTTATATTTCTGATATGTATTTTGAATGTTCCGAATGCAGGGCATTTTGTGAATTTTTATATACATATAAGAATTGTTTTCACTGCCATGAAATGATCTGTGATCCGAAGTGTTATTTACATATAACAATGACTGAATTGATAGACTTGTATCTTTAGCTTCACTTTGGAATATTATATTTTGTTATTTTATGCTGTTTTCCTTAAATCATTACTGTTACAATCTCTTTTCTATTCCCCTCACTTTCATGAATGTTATTGTTGGCCTTGAATTAGTCCTTCTTTTTTTTTAGATAAAGAGAATGTATTGACAATCCATCACAATCAATAGTACAAATATAAATGCCGTGTCATACTAAAGTAACAATATACTCGACTATCTGCATTTATTTATATGACAGACCTTAAGGACACGGCTCAAACAGTGAGTTGTGAGTTGAAGGACACTTGAACCCGACGTACACTCTTTGTACAGATGACGGTTCGAGTCGCTAACTCGCCACACTGTTTTCAATCCAGATCTCATGGGTTCCCCCACTTTTATCCCAATTTGATGTTTATGTATTTGTGCTGGCACTTTAGATTTGTAAGCTTTTTTCTGAATAATGTGATACAGTATGCTGGTTTGCATGTTAAAGTGATTGGTTATGATGTCAATGTGGTCGATACCCATATAGACCGCATGGAGGTTTTATTGTAATGATCAGGACAGCTGAAGGGGATTGTAAGTTTGCTCAGTGCTATTTTAATCCCTGACTGCTAGATCGTTCTCTGATGTTTAGTATGCACTAAACGTGTTAAACACTGAGAGCGTATATGTGGTGCTAGGGAAGTTTTTTGTTGTTGACCAGGTGCTTTTTGAGTGTTTGGAGTACTAAGCTGTTTTGCTGTTAAACAGAGAAGTGAAATGTGACTGAGATATGTTTTTATCACATTTATTTAGCAAACATTTCATCTTATGCTGAAGGTTTAGATTAAATGAGGCCGGCAGGAACCCTGAGCAGACCCCAGTCAACTTAGCTTACTACATATTTGGAGAAACAGTAATTTATGATTTGTATTTGAATCAAATTTCTAAATGGAATAAGGGTCCAGCTGTCTCTCCATTGTAAACCCTTTTTTTACGTATAGTTAATTTTAAATACCTCACAGGAAGACTTGTTCTACTCTGTTTTGTAAAGCTTTCCTAAACTTGAAAATCTAATTTATTTTACTTTTTCCGCCTGTGACGATGTTTCAAACTGAGCTGAAGATGAAAGACCGAGCTGCTTTTTCATGCGATGAGTCTTTCTGATGGCTCTTCTGTTACCCGTTTCGGCTAATGTAGATGTTGTAGGTTTGTTTTCTATTTTATCCCGAGTTTTATTTTGTATGTATCCAAAGAGTCATTTTTACAAGATACCTGGACTTGTCTGTTTCGACTGCTATGAAATGTCTTGTCATTCTGACTCTAATAAAAAGGGACTCTTGACTACATTCTTCTGGATCTGATTATTTTTTTAACTCTGTCTCCCCCTAGAGGTTAAGAAATGTGGTGAGCACGTTCAAGGTCAAATCATGTCAATTTATAAGATCATTAAAAAAATTATTTTAGATCGTTGAAGGTGACATTTTTTTATTAAACTATTAAATGATATATCCGGCTCTTAAGCATTATGTTACATATTAAAACATTTAAATGTATATTTCAGTAAATGTTCAAGTTAATACTTAAAGGGATAGTTTACCCAAAAAATTTAATTCTGTCATTTTCTCATCTGTATGAATTTCTTTTTCTGATGAACACAAAAGAAGATATTTTGATAAATGATGGTACTGTAAGGTGCCGGAACCATTGACTTTCATAGTAGGGAAAACAAATATTGTGATAAATGTTAATGTAGATATTTTGATAAATGATGGTAAGCACAGAGTTGATAGTGTCTATTGAATTTCATCATATTTGTTTTTCCTACCATGAAAGTCATTGGTTACAATCAGCTGTGTGTTTACCATCATTTATCAAAATATCTTATTTTGTGTTTATCAAAAAAAAAAAAAACATTCATACAGATTTAAAACAACATTAGGGTGAGAAATGATGTCAGAATATTCATTTTTGGGTGAACTATCCCTTTAATAATCCAGAAATATATGCTTAGTTTTGGTATACACAAAGTCTGTTATACAAGTAGTATATGCCTAATTACTGTTTGTATCAATTTGTCTTTTTTGTACTAAAGTCTATATACAATGTGTCTCATTCAATAAACAAATATCTGTGTAAAATCTGAATGAAAAGTTTTTTCATGTTTCACCAACAAGTTTGCATTAAAATAAATTTACACTAACATTTAAAACCAGATAAACCAATATTACGTGTATGCAAAGAGTACATTCCAATTGTGGTATTATAAGCATGTGTTTTGGATAAAATGTTTTCATAATCAACATGCACCTAGGGGGCGATTACACCGCACGTAAAAAACGGCAGGCGGACGCCAACTGTAGGTGCTTGCCAGCTTTTTTCACCTGAGAGCTTTGGATGCTATGATACTTCTGCTTTGTTTATTAGTCGTTGACCAATGCGCTGGTTGGTTTTTGTGATGTTTGTCTCCCCAATGTGATTGGACGGCCAAGTGAGAAGTGACATTGATAAGCTGAGCGTTTCACCCAAAGTTGAACATTTTTCGCTCAACCCACCAGCTGCTGCCGTTTTTGAGACCTGCCACACTTTCATTGGAAACAATTAAAAACATACACCAGCCGCCGATGTGCATGCTACCTTACGGCAACGGTCAGAGAGATGGAAGCTATGGATGGCAGAGTTTAGAGGAAAGTCCTTATCTCTTCTAAGTTTTGGTGTCTTTATGCAAACCATCATCCAACCTTGAATTCACTTGCTTATATAAATCTGGCAGTCTTTTCATGCATATTTATAAGCTGTGTTCGACTTTATGTGGTGCTGCATTGTAGACCATTCGTCTTAATGACGATATAAAACAAAAAGTATTTTAAAGCATACAGAGCAGTCATACACCAATCAATGTGCACTGCACCACATGAAGTCAAACATACTCATATGAAACATTTTGACATGACATCACAACCTTACAGGAACATTCACCTGAAAGCATACTGGTGCTGCGTTCCATAAATCCACCTCCAAAAAGGTGACAACATTCTGAGGAGTCGTTTCAAACTGAGGTACAGAAAATTTGGAGTGAAGGATTTAAAAGTGTACAACTGATAGACATTTCACTCGTATGATTGTCTGCACAGATTTTTTTTGTGTGAAAACTACTTACTTGCCTCGAGTTACACAAAGTGCATTCTAAGAAGCAGTTTTGCTGTAAGTTTTGGGTGGGAACAGTCCCTGGCCTACACCATTCAGTAATTGGGTAAGGAATATTTGACGACGGGCCATTGAATTATAAGAAAATAATGCACACCCAAGGTGCAACGGGAGTGTGCATTATTTTCAAATAATTCAAAGGACCGGAGTCAATTATTCCTCTTATACCACGGTTACCACAAGCATTGCTCTGGTGCCTATTTTTAAGACATTTGACAAGTTAGATGTGCGGTTATAAGAAATTAATGCATACCCACGGAACATTTCTCAGCCAATCAGAATACAGCATTCAACAGACTCACGCTTAACTAATAATTATTAAAGCGATAGTTCACCCAAAAATTTTAATTCTGTCGTGATTTACTCACTCTCATGTTCATACGAACCCAATTAAATTACATTTCTTTGTTCTAATGAACACGAAGGAAGATATTTTGAGAAATATGTAAGGGATAATCCACAGCTAGCCATGGATTAAAGGGTTTTAATGCACGTAGAGGCGAAGAACCACCCGACGCGTAGGGGAGGGTGGTTGCCTCTGCGAAGTGCATTAAAACCCTTTAATGCATGGCTAGCCGTGGATTATCCCGCTTATACCTTTGTTATTTGCCAAATTAAAGCTTTAATTAAGGTTTACAGTGTAATTTTTAACAGACAGGTAAAAATGACGCTAATCTTCTTAAGTTAAGGCTCGCACTCCGTCCGCTTTAAATAAAGTAGTGCCATTGTATTGCTTTTATTTAAATGAATTATTACATTTATTTAAATGTATTATTAAAAGAGAGAGACAGAGAACTGAAAGAGAAGAACCCGAGGGAGAGAGAGAGAGAGAGAGAGATGCGTGTGCGAGTTACCTGTGGCTGTGTGCGTCTCTTCTTTAAAGTCTATCCTCTCCTTGCTTAAGCATATAGCTAACTTAATGATTCTTTAATTGATTTATTAAAATAATTTATGAATGACAGCCAACACTGACAGTGACAAGGCAATCTTTATTTGAACTAATCATTTATTTAAATGAATTATGTAAAGTGTGAAATAAAACCGACGTCTCTAACCACGACTAGGACACATTACATTTATTGAAATGGATTAAATTAAATAAAAACAAAAATCAAACAGTTGGAAATTTCGAAGCAATGTTTTAAAAGAGATAGACAGGGAACTGAAAGAGAAGGACGAGAGAGAGACTCACTGTAAAGAGAGACGCTCTCACTCTCTCTCTCTCTCTCTCTCTCTCTCTCTCTCTCTCTCTCTCTCTCGCTCTCTCTCTCTCTCTCTCTCTCTCTCTCTCTCTCTCCTCTCTCTCTCTCTCTCTCTCTCTCTCTCTCTCTCTCTCTCTCTCTCTCTCGCTCTCTCTCTCTCTCTCGCTCTCTCTGCAAGTGTAACTGTGTTACTATGGTTACTAATGTTTATAGTAGCGGATTAATTTCTAACTGTAATCAAACTGACTGGAACTACCTGTGCGTTAAACGGTTTTAATGCACACCTTCCAGCCAATCAGAATCGAGTATTTAAACGGACCATGGTATAATTGTAACCAAACCGTCTGTGGACCCCATTCACTTCCATAGTAGGAAAAAAGAATACTATAGATGTAAATGGGGTCCAAGAGTGGTTTGGTTACAAACATTTATCAAAATATCTTCCTTCGTGTTCATCAGAACAGAGACATTTATACTTTTTTATACAATGAATTTATACAATTCATTTTTTGGGTGAACTATCCCTTTAACTCAAGCGTGAGTTTTCACAATTACTTGAAAAATGTTTTAAAATGACAAACTTTCCATGTCTTTTAACTATCAATGTTATGAGTAACTGGAAACAATGGTTTTTGTACTCCCTTTAAAGAGTAACTAAACCCTAAACCAACTTTTTTTAGTTAATGATCTGTAAGAATGGGGCTTTATTAGTGCTGTTCATTGATTTTAGTATCTTTTTTGACATTTGGATATAAAGTGTTTCAATACTACAATATATGGTGTAAAAACGTCTGAGTGCTGCCCTCTTCAGGTTAAACGGTGGCTACTGCAGTTGAATTTTCCTATTGGATGTTGGGTCCAAAAAATGACTCGTGACGTAAGCAGGTTCAAGCTCACCACGCCCTTGTTACGATGATCTCACCACACACTTAGGCTGCGTCCGAAACCGCATACTTTATAGTAGGTACTGAATAAGATGAAGTACCTTACTTGGCGTTAAAACAGTAGGTACTGTATAGTATGAATCCGGGTAGTATGAATGAGATTCGGACGTACTAATTCCACCATGTTGCTACATCACGTGACATACGTCATCAACACGTCATGTCATTTCAGCGCGAAAACAGCCACGTGCCTCTTCTTCTTCGTTGGATAACTCCTCGTCCGGGGCATCATGGGATAGTGAAGCGTCCATCGTATGCACACTGCAAAATCTAACCGGAAGTAGTAGGTCATCCGGGTACTTTTCGCATACTGTTTTTCGAATACTATGTATTCGGACATACTACTCGCCTCGCCTACTGCTTTTCGCGTACTATATAGTAAGTAGTAGGCGGTTTCGGACGCAGCATTAGTTCGTCCCCTCTATCTTCGTTGGGATCTGCACACTTTTCCTGCATTTTTCAAATATTGCCAGTGGGCGGAGTCAGGCTCTGACCAGGGGTTTAGTTACTCTTTAAACCTTCGACAAATGCTTTTTTTCGCCCAGTCACTTGACTAAAAAACTAAGTATGCAAAAGCACAATTGTTAATAAATGAGAACTCAGTAATAGCAGCATCCACAGACAGTCAATATGAGTGCTGTTATAATAAATGTCAGCACTTTGGGTAGACCACATCTAACTTATGTACTTTTTATATGGTAATATGATGTTTTTCATATTTTCTGCTCCCCTTTACTATACTGTCCTCTCTTGCCATGAATATGTTTGATTATGATAGTTTTATTAAGAAATGCAATCTTAATTATCATAAATGAAGTTGCTTACTGCAATGGACAAAACTATATATACTGTATAAAATTATGATACACCCTACTGTTCTCTATCACTTTATTTCCTTAAGAGTGCTCCTAACAGGTAAAACAATACAATGTTTTAAAACAAAGAGCTTTAATCTAATGCGGCCATTCCCAAACTGTGGTCCGCGGACCACTAGTGGTCCGTGATGGTACTGCAGGTGGTCCGTGTAAAGGCATAATAAAATATAAAAGAATATATTTTATTAAGAAAAATATATTTTTTAAGAATATGTTTTAAGAATTTGATGTACTGATGTGATGACCAGTTATAGTTTTAGTGCTAGTAAGCCTATTTAGAAGTGCAGATAAATTCAGGATTTGTGTAGACATATTTTATTATGAGTATTATGAGGTGGTCCGCGAAAATTCTTGATTACAAATAGTGGTCCACACACACAAAAAGTTTGAAAACCCCTGATCTAATGCGTCCTTGTGTTCATAGTCATTCATTGAGATTAGCGGCTAACTGGATAAAAAAAAGGTCTATTAGTCATCCAGGTATGCACAGGAAAAAAGCTTCTTGATGGATTGTTGAAAATCAGTGAGCCTTACAATGACTTTATTTCTGTGGAATTTCCCAGTTGTTTGCCTCAATGACAGCATGAAGTTTATGAATGGCATCTGGGCCATGACTGTTCTCTTCTGTCCCATAAACTTGACAAATACTCATACAGGCTATAATAAATGGCCCGACATAAATAGTTATAAAAAAATAGCTATAGTAAAAGTTGGATCAACTTAAATTTTCTCACTTTAGATTGTAAGGTGAAAAAACATTAAAAAATTACTTCAATTGGTAACGCCTAAAATTATAATTTTTTATAAGTGAAAAATGTAAGTTGAAAAATATTTTAGGTGTTACCAATTGAAGTCATTTTTAAATGTTTTTTCACCTTACAATTTAAAGTGAGAAATTTTAAGTTGTAGCAATTGAAGTGTAATAATAATGTAATAACAGTGTAATAAATGTGCAATAAATGTGAAAGCAGACACATCAGAACATTTGTTTTATTGTGTTAGCTGAAAATGAAAATCTAATAGGTGTCCGTTATTGAATTAGGCCTGATGCCCACTAACCAAAACAATATTTGTTCAAAGGCCATGTTGGCATCTGTATTACCACATCCATGTGTCATTTACATGTTATTGCTGCTACAGACGTTTGTGACCCTTGATCACAAAACCAGTAATAAGTCGCACAGGTGTTTAAAATTATACATATATATTTAATGCTAAAGATAATTAGGATAAGACCCAGACAGCAGACGACACCAAGCTGGTGCCGCACCAAGGCCGCACTGACTTCGGACCAGATCCATTGCAGATTTGGCCTGGAGTCGTCTGCTGTCTGGGGATAATGATCCATGAAGATATTTGTACATTTCTTCCTGTAAATATATAAAAATGTATTTATCATTAGTAATATGTGTTGCTAAGGACTAAGAACTGTATGCAATTTTCATATTTCAAGTTTTTGCTTCCTCAGATTATAGATCTTCAAATAGTTGCATATTGGCCAATTATTTTCCAATCCTATCAAATAAGCTTTCCATCAATGGAAACCTTATTTATTGAAAATCTCACTATCAAAAAATGTACCCTTAAGACTGGTTTTGTGGTCCAGGGTCACATTTTATAAGTGTTTTTCTTTTTCTTCTTTTTTTTAAATCTGCTTGGCAGTTTAACATATTTGAGGTGAATATTTTGCTGTTTAACTGTAAGTTTCTTTACTTGTATTAGGTAATATAATTATATAACATAATATAGACTTATATACAAGCACGTCTTAAGATTTATCCTTTTTTGGGGTGCCTATCGGGTGGTGAATTTGTCATATCTGTGTAAAGGGTAAGTTGATAACCCTCTCTTTGATCTGTTACGCTGTGCTTGCCAAACAATTGTCTCAGTTTAACAGATGCCGACTTATTAATTTCCAGCCTTAGGCCAGGATTAATGCTCTGAATGACTAAATCCCCACAAACAATTAAAAAAGAAATAAACAAGTATTTAAAATCAATGCATGCTAATTTATACAAAAATTTGATAGGACGTGTCCATTATGTGTAAGTCATCTATACACTACATGTGTAACACCCACAATATAAAAAATGTCATAAATGATCTGATTATGCATTAAAGAGAGAGAGAGAGACAAATAAAGGAAAATTAAGAGGTGAGAGAGATAGGGCGGTGGGAGGAGATATGGGAAGGTACTTGCATTTCTTATTTCTGGAAATCCCACAGACATCTCCAGACCCCCCTTTGGTTAGTGGACTGTGTCTGCTTCTGCCCAGCGTAGGAGAAAGACCGTCCACATTTACAGCTGTCCATCAACTGTTTACCATCATTTATTTAAATCTAGATTTTTTTTATTCAGTTAACAAGAATGTACAAAATTGTCTCACAAATTAATAATCATCATCGGTGCCTGGAGTGGTAAGAGGATTTTTCGAGAAGTGTTTAACATTATCCTTAAGGTAAGATTTTTGTGTTTGTTATTTTTTGTGTTTGGCTAAAATTTAGAATTGTAAAAGCTCAAAAGATGCTGGTTTTATGACTTTCTAATTGTGATTTGCAACCTGGTAATAGAGTCAAAAATTATTTTTCACCTGCGCAGAATCTGTTTTTTTAGATTTTGCTTTGTTGCAGAATTTGTCACAGAAGTATTTTTAAGTAATATGCTGTATTTTCTATTTGTTTCTTCTTTTTAATTAAATTATTTGCATTTTCAATAAATAAAATAATTTGCATGATATTGTTTACTTTATTCTATTCAATTGAAATAATCCAGATAAATAAATTATTTATTTATAATAACAATAATAATATATTTTTTTTAATCAGGCGCATGCTATGCACTGTATAGTTAAAATGTGCATTTGTAACATTAAAGATTTGACTTAAAAATTACATTTGTAAATGGATCGAATGTAGTCAAGTTTATTTTTTATACGGTTTCAACTTGAATAAATCTGATTAAACCTGAAACAATTTTTTAAGGTTATCTGAGAATTTTAAATGTTACTGGCTGTGGCATGAGCTTTGAATCATATGGATATTTATGGATATAGCATAATTTAAACTAAGTATTTATAATGATTTATACATGTGAATTTATTTATTTTTTCCAAAAGAAATCTGAATACATTTCCTTTGTCACTTTGATCTATGGGTTTTCCATCTTTACAGAACCAGAGACCTTAAATTTGATTAAATTTGGGCCCCTTATATTTACTATCAGCTTGTATATATTAGTTAAAAAAAAAAAACGTTATATTACATCTAGTAAGACCGTTGGTTAAAAACCCTGGGTGTCGTACTCTTCTAGGCTTGTTTGATTTCAGGTGTCCGTTCTATGATGATGCCAGTTTTAGTAGCTCAATTATCAACATGGCTGAATTGCTCCTCCCTCCCTCTCTCTTTATCCCCCTCTCCTCTCCATCCATCATTCCTCTCTCATCCCGTCAGAGAGGCTTCTGTATCTACAAACGGAGGTCCTCTCTCCATCCTCTGCCTTGCCCGGCGACCCATGCTAAAAGGTAAACTACCGGTCACACACATGTCCTCGGCCATCGCCCCCGTCAAACCCTCCAGTACCACCGGCCTGAAGGAGGTGGAGCTGATCCTAGTGAAGGAGCAGAATGGGGTGCAGTTCACCACCTCCACCCTGATCAGCCCTACGGGTCAAACCCACCCCTCAGGGGAGGAGAGGGAGACATGGGGTAAAAAGATCGACTTTTTGCTCTCTGTGATTGGGTTTGCTGTGGATCTTGCCAACGTTTGGAGGTTCCCCTACCTGTGTTACAAAAATGGAGGAGGTGAGAAATAGGAAACATATTTGTGATACTACAAAGCAATATGTGTGATTTTGTATAGATCTCAGCTGCAGGTATTGAATTCTTAAAAGGGTCAGTTGAAAAAAAATTGTGGTTTGTATAGGTTTTTCTGTGGAAGGCTGCCATTTACAGTTTCATTTGACTGTCTGGTAATACGTTATACAATATGCATTTTTATATGGCAATAAAGAATATGTAGCTGAATCCAGGTGTTGAATATCTAAATATCTGTTTGAATACCTGTTGAATATCTGTTACTGTGTTGTGGTTTTGTACTATCAGGTGCCTTCCTGGTCCCATATATGTTCTTCATGGTGATTGCTGGAATGCCGCTGTTTTATATGGAGTTAGCACTGGGTCAGTATAACCGTGAAGGTGCAGCAGGAGTCTGGAAGATCTGCCCTATCTTTAAAGGTAATTCAAGACTTTTCAGAAGCTCTATTAGTTTTTGTTTATTGTGCATAATTATTCATTTTTGTTAATCGTGTATAATATGCATAGCCTATACTGTACATGCATGCCAGCTCTTGAGGCTGAAGGTGTTTTTGTCCCCTAAAAGAGCTCATCCGTACAAACATTCGGACAGGTACTGTTTATCTCCAGCTAAAATCATATGCAGTCAAATGGAAGACAGAAAAATTGGCTTTCAGTATGAATTTTGTCTGCCAGAGCTCAGGCTGTTGGTGGCAAGTACATTTTGTCATTTTGTTGGTAACACATCATGATGATGGACTGATGCCAGTATATAAGAGATAAAGGGAGTTCTCTACCTACTCCATGGGATCTTTGTTAGATTTTGTTTTGATATGTTGCCTCTAAAGATTACAGCTCGTGGCACGACAAAGATTTTGCCAAATAGTATGGTTTACCTATGGTGCTGTTCAAAAGTTTTACCATATAACAAGCAGGTATCCACCAGTAGCGGCTCTGACTGCACTTCCGAGGATGCGCTAATTCAAAATAAGTGTCCAGATTGTCACGTGTGTGGTTCCCTTTTCCAAAATATGTGTCATGCGTGTGGAGAGATCCTTTGTGCATCACGTGTTTTGTCAAAATAAGTGCCTGCTGGAGACGCGTAAAAAACGTTTATGATAAAAGAGACGCTCACGTTCACAAAATACACGCAACACACTCCCTTAAGAGTAAACTCTGATTACGCATGAGATTATGCGAGAATCTGGTACACGCGAGCGTCTCCTTTCAAGTTCAAGGCAGCAGGCACTTATTTTGGCATGACACGTGATGCACACATGATCTCTCAAAGCGCAGAACACATATTTTGAAATGACGAACCACACACATGACAAGCTACATACATGTTGTGACGAACTTCGCATCCTGCGCTTAAAAAAAAAGAAGTGACCAGCCGCCACTGGTATCCACCTAATTTTTGACGTAAATGTGGGTGGCGCCATCTTTGAGCTCCTTTTAGTAAGACTTCCGGTGAGGCACTAAAGCTAATGGTAGTCGTATTGCGAGGGACCCGAGTGTGCAGTTTTGACTGGCTTTTTAATCTTTATTTTGAAATCCAGGAAGACCGGCACAATTTGTACAGTTATGGGTTGCCATAATAGCTGGTACAAACACAGTACATTTCTACAAAACATTTGTTTTAATCATAATCCACGCACAAGAGCTGAATGTGTATGTGGCACATGTCCATCCTGTAAAACCTTTCATAAAAAACTGCCAGTAAACAATAAATACAGTAATTGTTCAAAAACATTTATTATGCTGATCAAATATGCTGCTTTAGCTGGTTTATTTATATATAATTACGAAAATGCGATTAGGGTACAGAATATATACGTTTATAACAGTTCTTAATGTGCTCGTGCTCACTTTTGTTATGTTTTAAATGAAAAAGCTAATAATTTCAAAATAAACAATAATCAAAGATAATCATTTTATAATCTCAGGTCTAGTGGGTAAGAAGTGATTATATTTTTCATAAAATGAAAACAATACAGAATACATGTAATAGTTTAATATGTTCATTATGGTTTGTTCAAATAACTTACAATGTGTTAAAGGTCCCGTTCTTTCCATGTTTTTGAAGCTTTGATTGTGTTTACAGTGTGCAATATAACGTGTTCATGTTTCCTGTGTAAAAATATCTGTTAAGCGCTGTTTTCACTGTCCTCAAAACGGGCTGATGTCTTCCTTGTCCTGTGAAGTCCCTCAATCAGAAATACTTAACGCGTTATGATTGTGTAGTTTGTTTAGTGTGTTGTGATTCGACAGCAGCTTAGCTTGCCGTTAGCTTAGCTGCCGACTGACATATAGAGACAGAGCGCAGCGCGTCATAACCTGAAAACCACGCCCACGGGGGGGGGGGGGACAATCCAACCGTCTCCATTGACTTTGTATTGTGAGAGGCCGCCTCCTTGTGATTTCTGGCTTATAACAAAAACCGAATAATGCCTAAAAGCTGCTGTGTGCCAATATGTACATCTAACGAGCCAAAAGCTGTCGAGCCATAAAACTCAGCCTTTAAGGAGAAAAAAGTGGATCGCCGACTACGTTGCCCCCTAGTGGACGCAGTTCTACTAATATGAGTACTATGAAAAGTTGCCTGTTTCCACTTTTATGTCTTTAAACGCTCGTTTTTTGGGGTCGACAGCTTATAAAAACAGATTAAACCTAAAAACAGAATAATACATAAAAGCTGCTGTGTGACAAGGTGTACAGCTAACAAGCCAAAAAATCCAGAAATAAGATTTTATAAGCTGTCGACCTCAAAAAAACGAGCGTTTAAAGACACAAAAGTGGAAACAGGCAACTTTTCATAGTACTCCTATTAGTAGAACTGCGCCCACTAGGGGGAAACGTAGTCAGTGATCCACTTTTTTCTCCTTAAAGGCTGAGTTTTACGGCTCGATGAAATGGGGGAAGTGTCCCTTTAAAGCAAGAAGTAAAGGACTGTAGTCCAAACCGGCCGCTCGCTATAGGCTTTCAAACGGAATTCTGTTAAAGAAAATATATCGCCTGGCAGTGAACTTTGAGATTTAACATATTACATGTATTATTTATGCTATAATAGCAACATTACACACTAACTAGAGTTAAAAAAAAATGGGATCAGAAAGAAAGTGACCTTTGAAAAGAGAAAGATGCGGTTGACTGTCTGACCGCATTAAGCTTGATGTGTTGCCATAAAAACTTAAGTCAATAAAAAATTGTCATAAAAAAAACTCACACCAGAGGGACAGTTATGACATTTTAAACCATCACCTGAAAAGGTTAAACGAAATTCTTGGTCTATTCCATGTACAAACACTTGACTGACATTGTAAAGATACTGGTATGCCTTTGTGCTTTTAAAGTTGCGCATTGAACACCCGTCACCCCAGAGCAACAACACGCAATGATTGAATATATCTTCATATATCAGGCCACTTCTTCATTTCATCCTCACACTGGTTCGTTCATACATGGCAGGTGTAGTAAATATTTACCATAACTCTTTAAATCATGTTTTAGACATGCTCCCACGACACAGCTGGCTATTGAAACTGACGCCTTGTGACGTATTTCCCCTTTTTGTGCATCACGTACTTCTGAGTTAAAAAAAAATAAGGTAGATACAGTATACAAAAACTGGTAGGTGAACTTGTGGGCGAGGTGGTTCCGGGAGGGGGGCATAGCAAAAAGTTTGAGAACCACTGGGCTATGGTCTGGTACACTGACAAAGCCATCATCTGCTTCCCTCCATGTGGTAAAGATGTCTGTTTTCCATGTCCAATACGAGCTGTCAAGCACGTAGCAGAGGAAGAGAGAAGGAGACGGACATTTTAATCACAAGCCTGGCTCTCCGTAAGCCTGGCACTCAACGAGAGATTACTGTAATTATCACTGATCAACATGTTTGCTTCCTCAGGATCGATGCCCTGAGAGGGGCTGGGAATCACACATGTGCTGATAATATATGATAGGAGAATCCTGCTGTTTGCTTTGAGACAAAGAACTCAGTTTCCAAAACCGCAGGGGTTTGTTGGCACGTGGTGCTGATAGGCAGACTTTAACTTAATCTTCTTAAGTTCCTGCACAGAGACCTGGCCGGAAACACCTCTGTTGAGTTTGTGATAATGTTTAGTGACTATACATGTACTTTTTTACTCAAACATGGGGTTACATTTATAAATCTATAATATAAATTTAATTAAACTTTTGCAAAGTTTTAAAAACATAACAGTGCAACTAATTCTAGACATTTATATGAAATAGATTCTGTATGCAAATGTTTTTTTTTTACATTACATCTGTGTCTGAAATGCATTATGTCGTGTTTTTGTGTGAAACACTAAAGTCGAATTTTCTATTCAGTTCATTTTTTACAGTATATTAATATATATATGTGCGCACATTAGTCAATCTCCTTGAGAAGTGCTTTCCTGAACAGGGCTTAAGCTAGTCCTTAATGCTTTGTCCTAAACAAAGCTAGTCTTAAATAAGACTAAAATGCTTATTTGAGGTGTCAATTTAAAACAGCTTGCGCTAACATATCTTAAAATATTTCTGTGCCATTGTTTTGTCTCAAGATTCATAGAAAACAATAATGTTTTTGTAAGTTATTGTTTAGGGAAAACCATCAAATGTTTTTTCCATTCAGCATATTCAGGAGGTGTGACACATGCGATATGATGCTACATAAGCCCTAATGGTATTTTGGTGCTTTAAACCTGTGTTAATATAAATTGGGTGATTTAGGGGCAGTTTCCCAAACAGGGATTATCTTAAACCAGGACTAGGACTTAGTTTAATTTGGAAATATGTTTGAACAAACACGCCTTACAAAAACATTACTTTCTGTGCATTTTGAGACAAAGCAAAGGCCTCTGATGTATAAGATATGTCAGTGCAAGTTGTTTTCAGTTTGGAGATCTCTTAACATTTTCTTTTTAGTCTAGGACTAGTCTAATCCCCCGAAACCGCCGTAGTCCGGTATTAAGGGCCCTATCTTGCACCCAGCGCAATTGACTTTGTCAGTGACGCATGTATCATTCGTATTTTGCACCGGTGCACAGCGGGTTTTTCCCTCCACAGACGCACGTCGGCAAACTAGGGAATGAACTTGCGCTCCCTGGGCGGTTCAGCGCAAAAAAGGAGGCATGTTCTGGCGCAAACCATCCCTGATGCTATTTTGCAGTTTCAAAAAACAATTGCGCCACTGACCAGAAAAAACTAGTCTAAAGTCAGTGGGGTGTTGAGCGTGGTTCATTATGCTATTTTAAGGGCGCATGCTTGACCATAATGTATAGCGTGCACAACGCGCACACACTTTGCTTATCTAATCTACACAGATGCAACAGTTATTTTTGCAAATCATAAATTGTTACAATAAAAAATATTAACACATGAGATAAGGGGAATAATAGTGGTGAGCATTGTGGTGATAGTTTTTATTTATTGTGTGGCTGCGTTAAAAAAATTCTCATGCAAATAACGATTAAAATATTTTCATAAGTTTGTTGTGTGGCTGTATTACGTTTATTTTATATAAATAATAATTAAAATGTTTTCATAAGAAACCTTAATGTATGTGAACTTGATTTGTAAGTGTACTTTGGGGTTGGACTGCTTGCGTTTCTTGGCTTTCAGCGGTGAGGGTGGACACAGCGATGTCCTCTGCTGGCGTCAGGTCCTGTGTAGAGGCAGATCCACCTCCCGTTACACGGCGTGCCCGATTTATGCTGGCAAGCTTGGGATTCCCCCATCTCCTGACATCATTGTAGCGCTTGCGGCGCAACGTCCTGGGGATGCCAGCTGATGAGACAATTGTGGCTATTTCCTCCCATGCCTGTTTAACCGACGCTGATTTGGGCAGATTTCTCCCATCCCCATACAAAACTATGAACCGCTCCTGGCGTGCACCTGGTAAATCCATCATAATAATAGCAACCCGCCATGGAACTTGCGCCCTTGCGTTTAAAGGGAATGTTGGATGATGTTCTGATTGGTTTATTTAACGTTACGCCCAAACCACACCTATGAATAATGATTGCGCCTGGCGCAAGAGTTATTTCTCCCGCCGGGAAAATAGCAACAGTGCCAAAGATCTGCCCACAAAGTCACTTGCGCTTTGCGCTTCGCACTTGCGTTTCAGATCGTTAAAATAGGGCCCCATATGTGTTATAACTTTGTGAAACCACAGAAAAATTTGATATTAACCCACCTGGCCAAATTTAAATAATTAAAAACATAAAATAAGTTATCAAAATCTTGGAAAAATAGGCAGAATTGTCTGCTATGAAAAGCTGCACCGTGTCTGCTTTCAGCACTGAAACCACACCCACTCCATTGAAAGCTGCCGTGTATCTCAACTTACCGCTACAACCTGAATGGATGCTAGTGATTGTGTTAGGGGTGGGGCCATCATCGAGCCACCGTTTTAGCCCTGCCCAAATAATCCTAAACACAGAAATGTGGAAAAACTGTTTAACTAGACTGTTTTACATTGTTCACAGACATTTTTCAGCAAAACATTTCTAACATTTAGGAACAATTCTCTGAAATTACTTTACACATATCTTATAGACCCTTTTACAGCCCACGTGATCAAATAGCCTGCGCGCACATTTTGGCAACAGAAGTAGTGTTGTTCCCCAGTGCTTTTAACTTTCCCAGCAACAAAATGTCTGGTTGTTGCATTTGGTTGCACTAATATAATATACTAATATATATCGGCTATATATGTATCTGGCCACTTTATATTTGGCCATCTGAAACGTCTTCTATCCACTCCACTATAGTACACGGATCTGGTAGCTGTGTTAAAAAAGTCGATAAGTCAACTTTTTAAAATAACTTTCTGTGTCTGTGTTGCTTCACTGCTGATTCTTACCATACTTCAGTTGCCAAACTGCGTACACTGCCACGTCATCATTGTGTTAAAACAGTAAAAGTGTCTATTGACAACATTATTTTTTTCTGCTCTTAAACCTTTTCTCAGGTGTGGGCTTCACGGTGATCCTGATTTCATTGTATGTGGGATTTTACTACAACGTCATCATCGCCTGGGCTCTGTTTTATCTGTTCTCCTCATTCTCGTCTGAACTCCCCTGGATCAACTGTAATAACACCTGGAACAGTCCCAACTGTTCAGATCTCAATGCCACCCTGTTCAATGACACGCACAAGGCCACGCCCGCCCTGGAGTATTTTGAGTACGTCTTTGATATAGACGAGATAGATCATTTCTAAATAAACCATGGACATTGCAATGAAAATGCCTTCGCTAAGAAATACAGTTTTACAAATAGCATTTTGGTTTGATCAATATTCTTATTCAAAGGGGACATTTCATGAAAATCTGACTTTTTCCATGTTTAAGTGCTATAATTGGGTCCACGGTACTTCTATCAACCTAGAAATCTTAATCAACCTAATTTTGGTAAACCATTCTCTGCAAACTTGAAAAAATAGGTAATTGAAATTTGGCTTCCCTTTTGATGTCAAAAGGGGATCTTATTATAATAATACCGCCTCTTCATCTGCACTATCCAACCACAGCACTGCCATTTAGTGCAGAGAGAGAAAAAATATTTGACGGTACAATTAAGTTTTAATTTGAACAAACCACCATTATGGCGATCTGTGTTTGCATCATCAGCTCATTTGCATTTAAAGGGACACACCCAAAAACGGCACATTGTTGCTCACACCTACAAAGTGGCAATTTTAACATGCTATAATAAATTATCTATATGGTATTTTCAGCTAAAAGTTCACATATGCACTCAAAGGAAACCAAAGATTTTTTTTATACATCTTGAAAAAGTCTTTTGAAAATGTCCCCTTTAACAATACGTATAATTTATGCAGTCCAGATGTGATTTTTTATTAATCATAACACAATTTTACAGCAGTTCCTTAGTATGTTGCGAAGTAACCCCAAGTGCTTCTATCAACCTAGAAAACGTGAACAAGATCAACCCAGTAACTTAGTTTTGGTAAACCATTCTCTGCAAGCGTGTGAAAGAATAGCTCATTGAAATTTGGCTCCCCTTGTGATGTCAGAAGGGGATAATACCGCCCCTTAATCTGCACTATCAAACCACAGCACTGCCATTTAGCACAGAGATCAGCTCATTTGCATTTTAAAGGACACACCCAAAAACGGCACATTTTTGCTCACACCTACAAAATGGCAATTTTAACATGCTGTAATAAATTATATGTGGGCTATTTTAAGATAGAACTTCACTTATGTACTCTGGGGACACCAAAGATTTATTTGACATCTTATGAAATGTCTTCTTTAATTAATGCTTATTTCTAATATCATAATAAAGTTTGTATTTCTTGTGGTCTAAGGCGAGGGGTCCTTCACCTTCATGAAAGTGAAGGGATAAATGATCTGGGTCTGCCCCGCTGGCAGCTCACTGCGTGCCTGGCAGTAGTCATCGTGGTCCTATACTTCAGTCTGTGGAAGGGAGTGAAGACATCAGGGAAGGTTGGACATCTCAACAGTCCATAGATAGCGATAGATGATCAGTGATGAATACAGATCATCCACCACTAACAATGGACTGTTGTCCTGCTTGCTTACCTTCAATTAAATTCATTTATTTATAATATAAGAAATGCATTATGTTTATATGCTCATGTTATGTTCGTGTGTCTGTGTGTGTGCACAGGTGGTGTGGATCACAGCCACGATGCCCTATGTGGTTTTAACTGTTCTGCTCCTGCGTGGTGTCACTCTGCCTGGAGCCATCGATGGCATTAAAGCTTACCTGAGTGTAGACTTCCTCCGTCTGTGTGATGCTCAGGTACACATTGATCTTCTACATTTATGTAATTGGCAGATCCGAAGCGACTTACAGTGCATTCAAGCTATACATTAACATCAGTGTGTCTTCTGGGTATCGATCGTCGCTAACATCATGCTTTACCAACTGAGATACAGTAACAAAGATACAGACATATGTTTTCAACACTATAAATAAACACGAAGATAAACTACTGAAATAATAATAATAATAATAAACAATTAGAATTGTCATGGACATGGATGGTTTTGTCAGATTTAGCAAAGTTATGGAGACAATAAACCCACACTCACATATACGTACAGTCTTACTAGCCCAAAGCTTCTTATTTTCCAAGCACCCACACACTCGCACCTGTTTACATCTGTAAACACACAGACACACACCTGCTGAAAACCATACAGGTCCCAGTTCAGCAATTGTTGAATATGATCCAGTAAAAGAGCAGCCTGAAGAACAGATGAACAGAAGACTCTGCGTTTGATCATCTGGTTTCGTTCACATGTTGCTCTGCTCTTTGAGAACCAGCAGTGTTAACCCGGGTTTCGATGCCAATTGCCTCAGAGATTGATACGGTGTTTGTATTTATGTGTATCAATCTCTTAAAGAACTCATAAGAATCGCTCATCATCACAAATGCCAGGTGAAGTTACTATTAGGCTTAAGTAAGTTTTTCTAGGATCTACTATCCTTTCCCAGAGGGCCACTTGGCAAAGAGACCTCAAAGCAGCAGTTTCAGAATTAGATTAGACACATGTGTGCAGCAGCAATTTGCAAAATTACCCTGTATTCACAAGTGTCTTTCATCTTTCTGTTGAATGAGTTTCCTGCAATTATCTCTAATGATAGCTGTTGTGCGGCCCCTTTTGTGCGGCTGGCCGGGGCCGTTTGTGTCGCAGGTCTGGATCGAGGCAGCCACGCAGATCTGTTTTTCTCTGGGAGTGGGGTTTGGTGTGCTAATCGCCTTCTCCAGCTACAACAAATTCAGCAACAACTGTTATAGGTGAGCAATCCCGAACCTTGAGTTAGGAGTCACGCCGAAGGGATAAGACAAACAGACAGAGCACGATTCACGGGTTGGCACGCATATAAAAACATCGTATTGCCGAATAAAAATTCCTTTGATGCTTTGATCCTTTGATGACATTAACTGTTACATCGGTTCCATAGCAGATTGAAGAGAATGAAGCAGTGCTTGTTTAAAGTGTGCCTTTTTCTTATAGAGATGCCATCATAACCAG
The DNA here is from genome assembly GCF_030506205.2 of Paramisgurnus dabryanus. Classification (NCBI taxonomy): domain Eukaryota; kingdom Metazoa; phylum Chordata; class Actinopteri; order Cypriniformes; family Cobitidae; genus Paramisgurnus; species Paramisgurnus dabryanus. Next base: position 28,985,791 of record NC_133349.1, on the reverse strand, counting down.
CTCCATAAACTCTCTGACCAGCTTCTTCTCTGGATTTGTCATATTTTCCTTTTTGGGTTATATGTCACAAAAACACAACGTTGCCCTGGATAAAGTTGCCACTGACGGTGAGTGACTGTTCTTTGGATTCAACGTTATACAATGAACAGCTAAAATAAAACCGTAAACAGTACTTAACTGTAGTAAAACCATGGTTAATTTTCGTAAGGTTTCGTTGACGTGCTGTATTTATGTTGGTATTATGTTTGCATTCACTGTTTTCTAAAACTACATTTTATTTGCATTAAAAACTGAATTCAAAATGTATAGTTTATACTTCTGATTGCATTTATTGTAAAATATGTAAAAATGTAGGGTAGTATGCTGTTTAAAGCAGTACCATTTGTTTGGTCAACCATTGAAAATAGCACGATTTGTGCAAGATTTGGTGACACAAGACACTTTCAGACTTGATTTTTAATTTAGTCATGATTGCAATTCATTGTGTTTTTATGGACTTAACAAATTATGATCTCTGCTTCTCTGCAGGTCCTGGTCTGGTGTTTATAATTTACCCAGAAGCCATTGCTACACTCCCAGGCTCCTCAGTGTGGGCTGTTATCTTCTTCATCATGTTGCTCACTTTAGGAATCGACAGTGCCGTGAGTTCCTGTAATAACATTGACTAATCAAACTTGTTTTTAGTCTTGGAAACTAAACAGCTACGACATGTCCTGATACCTAAATATAAATATATCCTATGGAAGACATTTCTTTGCATGTACATCTGCCAGTACATTGCAGTAGTGTAACAACCTGTTACTGGAGGATCCTCAACACTACACTTTTGAATATCCCCTTTATCGACCACCCATCAGAACACTCTGTGTTGAATTAGGTGTATTTGATTAGGCAGAAGCCAAATTGTGTATTGTTGGGGATAAAGAGTGAAGAGTGTATTCTTATTCACAAAGTAAAGCTGATCTTTCAGGAGCAGTTCTGTAGTGTTTTAAATAACACTTGATTAATAGAGAGCTTTTGGTTACTTTGAGTAAGCAGGATCCATAAAACATCCAGTATTTCTTGTGGTGTTCAACATGGTTCTGTTTTAGGACCTTTCCTGTTTTTATTTCATGTGTTACCTGAAGGCAATGTAAACAGAATCAATGGAATATATTTTCATTTTCACTGATATAATACATAACTATAAATCCCTAATTGATCAGTTGTTTGTTATCTATTTAATTGTTGATGTTATAAGGTCTTCCTGCATGAAAAATCCATAGTAGTGTAACCAGAATGAAACACTGTTTTTCAGATGGGAGGGATGGAATCTGTCATCACAGGACTCATAGATGAATTCAAGTTCTTGCACAAACATCGAGAGCTCTTCACACTCTTCATCGTAGTTTCCACGTTCCTCATCTCACTGCTCTGTGTCACAAATGTAGGTTGGAGACAAACACTCGTTTGCTTAAATAGCACACCTGATCTAGTTACACAACTACATACTATCAAAGACTCTGTGGCAAGATTCTGAGATAACAACGTAGTAAAGATACTATATATTGTATACTATAGATACGTGTCAATTCTCTGTTCATCTTGATTGCTTTCTCTGTCTGTATGTCCGTCTGTCATGTCACCCCCTTCCCCTCCAGGGTGGCATCTACGTGTTTACCTTGTTGGACCATTTTGCAGCAGGAACATCGATTCTCTTTGGTGTGTTGATTGAGGCCATCGGTATTGCCTGGTTCTATGGTGAGGGTGATTCCTGTTCTTACATGTCCAGTGAAGCTAATGTGACATTAGGGTTGTGATAGGCTATCAGTCAGCACACCAGCAGCTGTGCTCACAGTTGACAATGTTTCATTATTCTGCTGTTCCGCTGTTCTGATATGTTCATTAAAGTCTTGAAATATCTGTGAAACATTGAATTACAGCCTGAAATACTAAAATTGCTAATAGAGCTGTAGACAAGATATTCTTTATATTCAAATATTTAACTTAAGTTTTAGTCTTTGCTATGTTAGAAGAAAGCATTTTAATTAGCAATAATGTTACCTTTGAGATATTTTTGAGGACTGTGAATTTGAGTATTGTGATAACCCCCCCCCCCCAAAAAAAGATGTAGAAATAATTTTCAAAAGTCATTTTCTCTGCCTTTTGTAAACCTGCCAATGCTTACATGAATGTGAACTTTTCAAATATACCCGAGGCAATGAGCAATACTTGAGTTCAGCCGAACCCCTGAACTTCAGAGTAACTCCATAAGCTCAGGACAGTCAGAGCAACCTGCTAACAGAGAGTTCATTACTGGGAGAGCAATGTTCGTACCCCCGCCCCAAAGGTACCAGGTCACAGGCTGCAGGCTCTCAGCCAGGGCAAGACAGTCTAGCCTGAGGCTTCAGTGGCCTTTTTGGAAGCCTCAGTAACTGACAACACCTGCATCTTTTTGCCCTCAGCTTGTGACACAGCTTTGCTCTCTCTGTTGAACAATCACATTGCATTTATACATCTTGATCCAAGCCCTGCGGGTAGGAAGACTCAGGATATTTGCTTTATACTGACGCCATTGTGGAGGTTTACCGTACTTCCAGTCAGCATTTACAATTGTTTTTGTTTGTGGAGCATAGCTTAATTTCAGCGGGGGTTTGGTTAAAAATATGGGCAACAACATATGAGGGCATCTGTTTTTTATTAAAGACATTATAGACGGTTTCAGCAGGAACAAGAAAAAAACGAATGGCTTTTGTGGACTAAACGCAACTTTTGGTAGACTTCCGCATAGAATCAATAACAGCAGTAGTTTATTTCCGATAACAAGGGAAATAAATGAGAATTCAGAAATCATATCCAATGCTTATCAAATATTACACTGAGCTAATGTTACTGGGTAAAAATAATGTATACAATGTTAGCTACAGGTCCTTGAATTCTTGCCTGGCTGCCAAACATCTCGGCACAGTTGTGATCCACACTCGTCGTCTCCCCTCATCTTAGCAAACCAAAACAATTTATTTTCGAGAAAAAATTTGTTTCATCCAGATCAGTTTAGCCATAGCCAGACGATAAATAAAAACAGACCGGAAGTTCAATTTGATTTAAGGCAGACGCATAACCGCAAAAACATAGGTGCTAGTGTTGTAGTCAAGACCACCTAAACCGAGACCAAGTCATGACCAAGACCAAGACAGGCAGAGACCGAGACAAGACCAAGACTTTAAAGGGTCGAGACCAAGTCAAGACCAAAACCAAGACAGGCAAAGACCAAGTCAAGACCAAGACCAGTGCAAGTCACTGCATTAAAACACTTATAAAATTGTAATTGGAAGAAACTTAAGCAATGCTTGAACAATGCCAACATCATATGCCAAACCTGAGTAAACTGCATAAAATTAATGATAAAAAATAAATTTGTGATGTGCCATCAGTTGTGATCTTGACCGGCCTCGAAAGAAAATTCCGAGTCCTCTTTGTCTGAGATCGAGACGAGACCAAATAAAATTGCTGTCGATTCCAAGACGAGACCAAGACCTTTAAAAAGTGGTCTTGAGACCGAGACCTGTCTCGAGAACTACAACAATAGTGTGTGCATCCGATGAAACAGTCTACGCTGAATAAAAACAATAAGTAGAATTAACTTAGTTTTTGTTTTTCAAGTTTTTGCATTAATATTTTTCAAGTAAATTTCACACATATGGAAATTAACTATGTTAAGTAAAATTATACCGTAAAATATGTGATATTTAATAATATTATACATACAATTTTAAGTACTTTTAAAGCCTTACTTACTTCTTTAATGGAATCTTCCTAAATCCTTTTATTTACATATTTATTATTTTATACCACATTATGATGAGCAAGTAAAAAAAGACTGGCATTAGCACAGTTATTGCTCATTGAGTAAATGAACATACATCTTGATTATCATTGTGTCACCTTTAAACAAGTAAACTCTTCTGAATGATTGTTACTTCAAAAGTCAAAGAAATAGAAACTCTTCTGAATCTTAAAGATAAATGGACATTAAACACTAACAAGTCTTTGTTTTTAGTTAAAAACCCATAATATTACTTTAATTACAAATTTTACTCTTCAAACGCAGTCCAATGCAAAGCATGCTGGGAACTACTTATGTATACCAAAACCATTTTTAAAATTCAAGTAGTTTCAACACAAAATGATTAAGTTCATTTCCTTCTTACAATTGAATTGGATTATACATGGTCAAATTAAGTTAAATTTACTCAATTGTGTGTTCATTTGGAGTTACTCACATTTTATTTTAAACATTTTGGTTAAACAACAATATTTTGGTTACACTTTATTTTGATATTCCACTTTAGACATTCTACTAACTATAAATAACTTTGCAACTACATGTCAACTAACTGTCATTAGTGTATTAGTAGACTGTAAGGGTTTGGGTTAGTGGAATAAGTTGACATGCACCTGCAAAGACACTAATAGACAGTTGAATGTCTGTTGAGATATTATCACAATAAAGTGTTAGTAGATATTAAGCAGACAGTCTACTAATTCACTAAGGATTGGTAGTTGATAAGTAGTTGCAAAGTTACTTATAATTAGTAAAATGTCTAAAGTGGACTATCGAAATAAAGTGTTACCAATATTTTTGTTCAATCTAAAGCACCTATAATATTATAAGTAAATATACCTTCTGCTCTAGCTTCCAAAATTGGTAATTGTGGTGTTGAGCCACGTCAGACTATGTGGTTATGATCCTCTATTGGTCAAGCACCTTTCCACCCAAAAAGTGTACTGTGACATTCATTTTTGATCATCTTGAGAAATGTGGGCTTTGATGCAGTTTACCAGTTTATCATACGTGTGCGTTTTTATAGGTGTGGATCGCTTTAGTGATGATATCCAGGAGATGATCGGACAGAGACCTGGTCTGTACTGGAGACTGTGCTGGAAGTTTGTTAGCCCTTGTTTTCTCCTGGTAAATTTACAGTAACACTACCTCTCTCAATAAGATGATGCTATTTCTATACCATTCATATTAACCCTATATTGCTTTTCTTTCTTTTACAGTTCATGGTTGTTGTCAGTTTTGCAACTTTCAACCCGCCTAAATACGGCTCGTATTATTTTCCCACGTGGGCTAACGTTATTGGCTGGGGTCTGTCTCTATCATCAATGATCATGGTGCCTCTCTACGCCATCTACAAGTTCTGCTCTCTGCCTGGAAGCTTTTGTGATGTAAGTCATTTTTAGCAAAGATGCTAAATTAACCACAAAGCAGATTAATCGTGAATACATTTGTTTACAGTCTCCAGGGAACAATTCTAACCATTCATCACTAGATCAAATTATAATTCATTACTAAAGGTGTTTGTTTTTAGTAATGTAATAACATTAATCTTGTTCCTCATGTGCATATAATTCTTACCAAACAAAAACTCTAAAACTTTATAACATTTTATAAAATGTTATCTTTGTAGAAAGTAGCATATGCCATAACCCCAGAGACTGATCATCATTTGGTTGAGCGTGGAGAGGTTCGGCAGTTCACGGTAAGATGTTACCGCTGATAATCATGGATGATAAAACGCAGAAAGCTGTTTCATGTGCACAGTCAAACTGGGCAGATTACATAAATTTTATGGGTGAACTTTCAATTATGCTAAACATGACATTTTACTGAAACGTTATCACAAATAAATGAATTTTTTTGGTGAGTCCGATCATCAGCATAGATTTGGTGTGATTTTCTAGCCTGACCAATATCTCTTTATAAGGGCAGAACTTAGTTTTTTAAACTCTGTAAACATGCTCAGCATGTTCAATAAGTGTGACTGATTTCTGTCTGATTTAACAGCTTCATCATTGGCTGGTGGTGTGAGCGGCCCTTTGAATTGAGACTGAGACGGCAAGAGACAAACTGAACTCCGTAAGGACGACGAGCGTCAGCACCAAAAGAACCGTGTTACTAGTTGTTTCTTTCTCGCGTAATCGGACGTGTGGCTGTATCGTGACTTTGATCACAATGTGGTTGACATTTGTCAATATCAGTTTTACTCTTTATATACGATGACTGTTATGATGGCCGATGTTGTCCTCGATGACTGTTTGCTAGTTAAACCTTTTTTGTGATCAGAGTACAACTGAGCTTTATTGATAAATGTTATTGAAGTGTCAAATGCTGTATAAAATTAATATTTAGAAATCATTTAAAATTTAGAGATGTGTAAATAGTGCTAATACAAAAATAAATCTATCCTATTTGTGTGTGACCAGTGCAAATACCTTACAAATGAACCGACCTGATCTCACGGATTTCTGTGGCATAGTCATGGAATTTTTTGCTAGTTTTTCCGTGGCATTCTCACAGATCTCAGCATTTTTCCGTGGCCCTGGCATGGACTTTCTTTTCCGTGGCATTCTCACGGATTGGTTACTCAACTGTTTTGTCCTATTTTCTTACCATTGTCGCTTCGGTTTAGGGTTAGATTTTACATAAAATGACATCCCTACCCAAACCCAACTCTAACCCTAACGGCAGGCGACAATTGATTAAAGTAAAAAAAAATATAAAAGAATAAATCAGAATTTTTTTTTTTATAAACCAATAGTTAAAGTGACATACTAAAGCAAAGACCAAATCTAATCCTAAACCGAAGCGACAATGGTTTGAAAATAGGAAAAAGCAGCTGAGTAACCAATCTGTGAGAATGCCACAGAAAAGAAATCCACGGAAAAATGCGAACATCCGTGAGAATGCCACGGAAAAATTAGCAAAAAATACCAGTGACATCCGATTGATCTCAAAAAAATCTGTTTTAGTTAATGCTTACTTATATTTTATATATGCACATCTAAAGAGTTAACTATCTTTACCTCTCGTTGCTTTGATTGTAATAAGGTTATTTAAATCAGTATTTAGGAGCAGTTGCTCTGTTTTTATAGGGACACTTCGAGATAAAACATAAACATAACTTTTGTCAGGTATAGTATTTGCATTATTTGTTTTTAATCCATGCATTGGAAATCTTCCATGAATGAACAAGATATAGCCCCATTTATGAATGTTGTCATCCACAGCTGTATTACTAAAATCCTGCATTTTTTTTTCATTAAAAGTTTATCAAAGGCGGAGTGCACAATGTTTGAAAGCCAGTGTTGATATTTGAAATCATCTAAACAAACATGCCCCTATACCCAACATAATCTGGACCTTCTTTTGATAGATCCGCCCTACACATATGCATGTCGGTTAGAAGACACGCCCCTTACTGCTGATTGGCTACAAGTGTGAATTGGTAGTCGGCCGACTCCCTTTTCCAAAGCTTTTTAGAAACCGTGCACTCCACCTTTAAGATTATTTTAATGGTAGAGTCCCTAAATGAAATGTTTTGAATGCCTGCTGGAATTTGTCACCTACTGAAATATATCAATAAAGAGTGTTTATGTAAAAAATATGTTTAGTCATTTATTGTAAATAACAATATTTGCATGTCAATTTAAAATTCCCGGATGTGTGAATTATTTCAGGCTGTCAATATAAATTTGTATTAGCATTTGAAATGTATAAAATGGCAAAACAATATGCAGTGATAGATATAAAAAAGTTTTAAATTTTTTTTAAAAAAGATACAGAAACTAAGTGGAGCACAAAATGAAAATGTGTGTGTGTGTGTGTGTGTGTGTGTGTGTATGTGTGTGTGTGTGTGTGTGTGTGTGCGTGCACACACACAGAATGATCATTATTAATTTATTAATGTCTTGCTAAGGACTTGATTTGGACAAATGTAAAGGTGATTCGATCAATATTGAGGTTTTTTTTGCACCCTCAGATAGTTGTATCTCTACAAATAGTGTACTAACAACATCAGTGGAAAGCTTATTAGCTTAATTAAGCATGCCACATCATGAAAAAATTAACCTTAATTCAATAATTTCAGCAGTCTGGAGCTCTGTTTAACATCTATACATCTACAACATTTACAGCATTTACTACTATACAAATAACATGTTCACTGTAAAAAAATTGCTGTGATTATAAGGGGTGTGACGATTCTTCAAATCCTCAATTTGATTACTTATTTTTCTGGGTTCTAAGGTCACGATTCGATTAAATTCTCAATATTCTTTAAAGCACAAAAAAATGTTATGCCATTTTTAGACTAGACTTTTATGATATCTGACCTTGAACCTGGAGATGCCCTGCCATGTTAGTCGTGCTGCCAGTGGAAAAATACGTTACACGCACATACATGATAAAATTAAACTTCCTGTCGAATGAACATTCCTGTCAATACTTTGCGCCTCAAAAAAGCGCTTTTATTACCGTCAGACGAGATTTTGAGACTATACCCCAATAAGTCATGTTTAAATGTTGTTTTCATAACTCTTAAGCAACTGAAATAAGTTGTTGTGAAACAGATCTCAGTTCAGAGAAACGGTCGGTCCTGTCACAGACGCCGCTCTGCTGTGCACGCATGCTCTGTTCTGATTGAGTTCAGCTGAAGGCGCTTGCTGTTTTTTATTTCCCATGTAAAGATCAGCTCGCGTGGTGTCTCCTGCATCTGCCATGCTATCTTTAAACTGTCTGTAGCTAGATAAGTTAGAGGAGGTTAACTCGCTACTTTACTCACATTTTCTTTGAGAATCCCATTACTGATGTATTGCTGACATGATGGCTACTTAATCAAATGAACCAGCAAAGTTTACTTTACTTGACCCGCAAAAGAAATCATGAGTTTAGATTATAGTTGTCTGTGCAGTCAAAAACTATTGTATTCTGCACCATGCTGTGTTGATTGACTACTGTTGTACAGCAATTTATCTAAATGTACCCATCTATTTATAAACATATCAATGTATATAATAAGAATGCTGCATGCAGTATACCTATTGTGTGAAATTGCATTGCATCTAAGTGAGATTAGATTACAGTAATTTAAGAATAAGAGCTTGTTTAGTGATACCTTGTTGTACCTGTCAAATAATGTGCATTATAATAAAATGCCTTCATCAAAATTTACAATGTCAGAAAAAAATGGTCCTTATAGCTGACACTGCGGCAATATACTTTAGAGGGGTCATATTCTTGTTCACATTTTCTAGGTTGACCGAGACCCAATAGCACTTAAATGTAATTAAATAAAACCCTTCCCCTAACTCCACCCATTAAACCTACAAATTATGTTTAAATTTATTTATTTAAGATTGTGTTGGGATTACCTAAAAATTCCTGTTCGGACATGAAACTGCATAAATTATACATATTATTAAGGGGACATTTCACAATACTTTTTAAGATGTAAAATACGTCTTTGGTGTCCCCAGAGTGCATATGTGAAGTTTTAGCTCAAAATACACACAGATAATTTATTATAAGATGTTAAAATTTCCACTTTGAAGGTGCGAGCAAAAATGTGCCGTTTTCGGGTGTGTCCTTTAACATGCAAATGAGCTGATGAAAGGAAAACACTGATCGCCATAATAGTGGTTTGACATCACAAGGGGAGCCAAATTTCAATAACATATTTCTTGCATGCGTGCTGATAATGCTTTACCAAAACTTTTTTACCAAAAGTTACTGGGTTGTTCTTTTTTTGCATTTTCTGGTTTGAAAGAAGCACCGTGGACCCAATTACAGCACTTAAACATGAATAAAGGCCCTGATATGTACCACATAGGTACAGATATGTATACATTTGATACCATTGGCAGCCGGTGACTTCTCTTCTGAGTGGCGCAAATTCAAAATATGTGTTCTGAGTGTTGTGTGTTGCGCGTCATTTCAAAATATGTGTTTGTTCCGTCATGTGAACCATATGCATAAAGTCTCATGTCAAAATACGAGTCTGGTGCACTTCGAAAAGGTTTGTGATAAGAGACACTCGTGTTCACAAAATATTCGCAGGGCACTAACTTAACACTAAACTGTGAGTTCACATAAGAGTGCTTGGCAAACGCGAGCGTCTCTTATCATAAATCTCTTTTTAAAAGTGCAGCAGGCTCGTATTTTGTCATCACACGTGATGCACATAAGTTTACATGATGCGGGGAACACATATTTTGAAATGACAAGTCACACATATGACAGGCTACATTCATGTGACGAGCTTAGGATCGTGCACCCTCGATGAAGAAATCACCAACCGCCACTGTTTGAATCTAATATACCAACATGATATCACGGAAAGTCGTATTATATTCACGCAAAATTTTATCAATTTATTCGTGTCCATGGCACACGTTTTTTTCGTGCCTTGAGCACGAATGTCTTTTTTGTGACACTTGCAAGAATTTCTGTAAATAGTTTTTCATGTGCGTTGCACGACTTTCTTTTTCGTGTCATTTTATGTATTGTTTTCTCTTTTTTCCATTTTTAAATCATTGTCGCAGGCAGTTGGGGTTAGATTAGGATGTAATTTTATGAATTGGTTTCTACATGTTTTTCTTCCGCTTTTAAAACTATTTTTACCTGGAGTTGGGGTTTGGGTTAGGATGTCTAAAAGTGTAACCAAAAGTGATTTTAACCCCAAGCGACAATGGTCAAAAAATAGAAAAGAACGATGAGAAAACAAAATATAAAATGACACGATAAAGTAAGTCGTGTCACAGACACGAACAGCCATTGATAGAAATTAGTGCTGGGAAGGATGAAAAAGACATTCGTCTCCAGAGACACGAAAAACATCGGAAATTTGTGTCATCAAACACGAATAAATTAATCAAAATTTTCGTTACTATAACACGACTTGCCGTGAGACTGGGTTGGAATATACGGTATACCTTTGAGATACTAATATGAACTCTTTAGCTGCAACGGTGTACTTTTTGAAAGGTAACGCCCCAGTGACATTTTTTGACAATTTTTTTCTGACAGTGTATACTTATTATCGAGTGTTACCGAAACATTCTTGATACTACACAGTAAGCAAAATCATGCAGGTCAAGCTTTTTTAATTCATTTGTCTTTACAGAAACCACAGACTCAAGCTTTTCTGTTTTCTAGCCGGCACAATTTCAGAGACATTTTGTCAGTCAATAAACCATCAGACAGAAAGGTCAGATTATTTCATAGCAAATCATCTAGCACTTAATAAACGGTAAAACCAGAGGTCTCTGTGACCTTATAGGTAAATAATTGTTTTGGCCTTTTTCAAGATGACTGGTGTGTTCCTGAATCCTGCCTGTTCATTATGTACAACAGCTTCAATCTGAAGAGCGTTTCTCAGCCGAGGACGACCGGTCAGAGACAAACACCTGAGCACAGATGGGAAAGTCTGATCTCTTCGGAGGTGTAGAACAGGCAAAGCTTCATATTAGCTAAATAAATGAGCTGATTTAGGCAAGAAAATGACAAACTAACGGTCATTGATTGAAAATGATCATCGGCTGCTGACACTTATGAGACAAATTGGCACAAATGTGACCATCTGCAGCACATAAACCGTTCAAACAGGTCACATCAGCTGGAAAGGGAGAGACTGGTCATGGTTTTATACATGGGTCATTTCTGATGTTCCTTTCTTCTATTTTTAAATCATTGTCACTTGGGGTTTGTGTTAGATTTGGGGTTTGGGTTAGATTTGGGTTTGGGTTAGGATGTACTTTTATTTATTGGTTTCTACATGTTTTTCTTCTGCTTTTAAAACTATTCTCGAGTTTGGGGTTTGGGTTAGGATGTCTAAAAATGTACAGTTACAGAAAGTGAACACAAAGTATTTTCATGTCCCCAGATAGGACTTTAGCCTCGCATGAAAATATATATTTTTAATGAAAATGAAAATAACAGCGTGACCTGTGAACAAACTTTGGTGGTCCAAATGTTTCCATGATTCATTGTAAGATACTGTTTGCCACATTTTTGCAAGTTATACTGCAATTATTTATAATAACCTATTAGATTATGGGATAAAAACGAATCATTTTATACAGTAAATGTGTTACAAATACATCAGATTTATCAAACATCTATTGAAGGTTAGTGTGTACTGACTGTTCTCTCTAATAGTGTTGTCTCAGCACTTGTGTTGTCAAAGTGCTCCAATTATGTAGCACTTTCTGCTACACAAGGGCGCGGTGTAAACGCAGCCATTACTACAACCAATAAACAACAGCAATTACATGTAATTTCGTGTCATGCTGCAGTGGTTGAAGCTAAAAGCATATCTGCAAATGACAAAAACAAGAGCAAAGCCCCACCTCCCACTTTCACTATCATTGATACACAAAAAGATTTATATTATCATTACTATTTGTCTATTAGTGGGAATACAAGTGCATAGCATGTAAACATGGTAGCACTTCAGAGCATTTACACAACGGATGTGTTCAATCATAATCTAAAGGGAACTATGATTTATGAATGACTGCATGCATATACAGTTGTACTTTTAATTACAGTTAAAATTTTAGTTATGGTAATGCTTATTTGGTAAATGGGAAACTTCTGCCTGAAAATGAAACAAGACTGTAAGACATTTTGTTAGTTATATTAATGAAAAAAAGCAATTTTTTCCTTATTTTACATTTTGACAAAATTCCCATGCATGTCCAAAATTACAGTACTCATACCATATTTTAACGCCAAATTTCTCAGGAAATGCAATCTTATGCGCCATTTTTAATTCTGTTTACTTTGAGTATTTTCTAGAGCATTTTGATCAACTATAAATTAAGAACAACTGATACACCTGTGTGACAGTCAGTTTCTGCACTGTAAAAAAAAACTTTTGCTGCCTTAAATTTTTTTGTTGAATCAACTCAGATTTACAAGTCATTTCAACTTACTATTATTTATTTTGACTAGAGATGAGTTGTTATAACTACAGGTGAGTTGTTACTTATAAAATTAAATGGACTTTGCTCAACTATATTTTATAAGTTATGACAACTCATCTCTGTTGACATGACTTGTAAATCTGAGTTGATTTAACAAAAACTTTTAAGGCAGCAAAGTATATTTTACAGCGTGGTCAGTTGCAAGATACGGGCTGTCCTCCATGGACACAGACCAAGGAGGGCTCTGCTTCTTCAAGACAGGCACAGAAAAGTTCATCTAGCCTTTGCAAAACATCACCTGGCTGGACAAGGAAGAAGCATTTTTGTCATTGATTCAGTCTGATTAGAAAAAAAGCGAAGCAGTCAACCCTAAGAACACCATCTCCATGGTCAAGCATGGTGATGGGAACATGATGCTTTGGGGATGTTTTTCAGCCAATTGTCCAGACAACCTTGTAAAAGTGAACGGAATGATAAAAAATAAGACTACATTAAGATTCTTATGTAAAACATCAGACAGTATGCAGCAGAACTTGACCGTGTCACCAATTATAATAACAGTTTGACAGCTGTGATAAAAAGTAAAGGCTTCACCATTGATTATCGAGAAAGGGTATAATTTTGGACACGGGACATTTTGTCAAAATCCAAAAAAAAAAAAAATATTGCTGATATTTTTCATTAATATCTCTAACACAATGTCTTACAGTCTATGTCCAATTTCTTGTCATTTTCAGGCAGAAGATGCCTATTCGTCAAATAAAAATTCACCATAATAAAAATGTTGGCCTGGTTATGAATAATTTTGAGCACAACTGTATGATTTTGAATCTAACTGAGCTTCACCAATATCACTAAATAGACAGGCAGTTCTATTCTCTATTGCAGTGTTTCTCCACCAGGGGTTCAGGGTCCACTGGGTCCTCAATAGACTTACTTAAATTGACTGTTTTCTTTCATTTTAATAAGACAGAACAATCATTATATATATATATATATATACACACACACACGCACGCACGCACGCACGCACGCACGCACGCACGCACGCACGCACGCACGCACGCACGCACGCACGCACGCACGCACGCACGCACGCACACACGCACACACACACACACACACACACACACACACACACACACACACACACACACACACACACACACAGTACTGTGCAAAAGCCTTAGGCCACCATGCCACAATTAGATTTGTTGTTTTTGCAATGTATAGTGATCATATACATTTATATATTACAATTGTCATATACAATTTTGTCTCAGTCTGTTTAATAGAATACATCCATAAAAAAACAGGAAATATTTATATTGTATTAAAAACTGTACAAAAATGTAAACTGACGTGTCAAGTTTTTTAGGATAAACTTTTCTTCCACAGAGAAGCTGCAGGATCTCTTAAACCTAAATGAAATTAAATCCTCATTTCTAATTTTAAAGAAATTAGTATTTTTTTACTTCATTCTGCTCAAAAACGCTCAAGATATGTTTAGTGCCAAGAGAGGTCACACTAAGCACTGATGATACCTAAAGAAGACATTCAGTGCTGAAGAAACCCAAAACTTCTTTAATAGCATTAATTAACTTGTCAAATCTCTGAATCCGCAAAACGGGGAGCTTAATCTATTTTTACCTTTTTAATACATTTTAATAAAGAATCCATGAGTCATGTATTTGTTATTGGTGTTACCTGTGATTTAAACAACATTAATGTTGATACTAAATATTTTTTCTCATTACAGCTTGTGTATTTAGTTAAAGGTTGAGTAGAGGAATGATAACAGCAAGAAAAATAATTGATTATTAATATTTGTTTAATTAAATTCTTCATCTTTACCCAAATGAAATTATTTGATTCTCAGTTTGACTTTTTTCTTTAAAACGAACAAAAACAAAAATATTCAACCAAAAAGGCTTTGATGCAAAGACTGAAATATCAACAATGTCTTACATCCCATATCAACAACAAAATATTACTAGAAAGTACAAGAAAATACATTCATAACACCAAAACTTGGTTTAACAACAATGACACAATGTAACACCAATGACAAAATTAGAATTGAATTATAGATACTGAATATGATAAAACTTAAAAAAATGTTCCATCTTGTTTTGTTTTTATGCTTTTACGTTCGTCAGTTAAAGGAATAGTGCTTAGGAAGTACTCATTAGAGAAGTAACACTAATGACAGGAACACCAATGACAATTTACAGAAGAAAACTAATATTTTAACAAAATGGCTGCCATTAGCCATGTGCTATTTCATCAGAGATGTAACAATCACACACTTATTCAGTATAATGTATTTTTATGTAAAGATCTTAACACTCCCAGCTATAAAAAAAGAGTAACACTAATAACATCCAAAAAAATCTTATCTCAAAATTCTTAGATATATCATGATATTTTAGACAAATAAGGTAAAACATCTCACAAACCTTTTGCCTTCCTCCACTGCACTTCTTCCACTGACCTCTTTCCCCATGAAAAACTTCAAAGAGCTGATGCATTGTTTCAAAATAAAGGTGCTTTGGGTAGGGTAACCCCAATGACATAAATTTGCGGGACGAATATTTATTTGATATTACTCATATTAATAGTGTATTTTTACCATTTCAGTGTTGTAGTAAATTCATACAGGGTTAAAGGTAAATGTAAATTAGATTTGTTTTATAAAAAACATGGTTTTAAATAATAAGGACACAGTTCAACTTCCATGTATGATCAAAGGGACAGGGCAATTTTCAGGACCAGACATTTAAAAAAAAAGTTTAAAAAAGGAAAAAAAAGAAATTTAAATAAATAAACTCTCTCATCATTTTAAGGACAGTCTATATTTATTAAATACATATCATTATGGGATTATTGGGTCAAATTTAATGATTGAGGGGTCTGCATAAGCAAGGGACAAGCATTTCCACCTTTTTTGTAGAATGACCCATATTTCCTTTATTTTCCGTTTCAATCTTAATAAAAAAGATTGAAAATAAATATAGATGGACATTAAAACTTCCAAAACAACAAGTCTGGTGGTGGTGGCTGAGACTTTTGCACAGTACTGTATATATATGTATGTGTATATACAATATATATGTATATTCTTAAAATAAAATAAAAAATTAATTTTGTTCAAATAATAGGCCTTGATGTCGAAAGGTTGAGATCCACCGCTCTAGTCTATTTGACATACTGTGCCATCTTGTGGCCAGTGGTAGTAATGCAGCTCTTCTCAGAAGAATAAAGAATAAATAGGCTACTACAGTACATACAGTACATAAACCAAATACAATATTTATTAAAGAATACAGAAAATACAAAATCACAGTCTGTCTCAGTCCAGAAAATATATACAGCAATATGTACAGTAGCACCTCTACCTTAACTATAAAGAGACAGTAGACATGTCTAGTGGAGAATATGCTAAACACAGTGTGGTGTGTCTGGAGACCTCTGCTGGTATTGATTTTCCACAAAGATCTGTAAGGCAAAACACTCTTGTACAGAAAAGCTCATAACAGAAAACAGCTAGACAATTGGGTAAATGGGTTATGCTTAGACTTGTTTACAGTGCATTCAAAAAGCATCCCCTTTACTTTTTACAATTTTTCTTATGTTCCAAATACAATAAACGTTTAAACATTTATTTTTTTCTAATTAATTAAAACTCAGTTCCCCATACTGACAAATTGAAAAATGAATTTGAGAAATGTCTGTAAATTTGTTAAAAAGAAAAATATCATATTTGGATAAGTATTCATACCTTTGTATCAGTACTAAGGCTAATCCAAATGTGACAATACTGAATTATGATAATTTTGGTTGCCATAACAAATATTAGGCATCTGTTCAATCTGAACAACTGCGTATCACAAAATTTAAGATTTTTGAGGAAGAGGATTTCTCAGATGTCAAACTAAAAAAATTTAAGTTATGAAGGTTTAAATCAAAACAAACCAACTGCAGTTGAATTGATATTAATTGGGAATGCACAACCAAAACACGAGATTTGTGAAAAATAAAAATAAAAACATGGAGTTATCTCGTTTTGCAACGAAACTCTTCATTTTAAGAAAAGTTTGTAACCAAAGCGATCAGAGGCCCCACTGACTTCCATAATAATAATAATAATAATAATAATAATTTGTTACATTTATATAGCGCTTTTCTGCAGCTCTCCAAGCGCTTTTCATTTGAAAGGGGAGATTCTTCTCAACCACCACCAATGTGCAGCATCCACCTGGATGAAGTAGGAAAAAAGAATACTGTGGAAGTCAATGGGGCCTCTGATCAGTTTGGTTACAAACATTCCTATAAATATCTTCCTTTGTGGTCATCAGAACAAATAAATGTATACAAGGTTTGTAACATGACAGTGAGTAAATAATGACAGAATTTTTATTTATGGGTGAACTGTCCCTTTAAGAAGTTACGTGTGACTGATAGTTGGATTTGCACTTATTACACAGACATGTCTATTAATCTGAACATACATTATGTACAGTACACTGATGTGGGTTTGTTATCAAGGGAGACGACCAGACGATTACAGTAGGAACATTGTCTTTGGCAAGGGATTATAGTTTTTCCAAAGCCTTTCCTTTGTTCTGTTTACACTGCCACTGATAACTTTAAATTAAAGAAACATCCAATACAATATATATGATTTCATTGTAAAAATCTGTTTGGTCAGCTAGTGTTGAATGGCTGTCAATAGATAAAGATAAACTGTCACCAGTGGCTTATAGGCCAAATACTCCCAATTGCTTTATACTGTATAGATATCTTGCTATACATTGATAGCCTAGTTATTATATGGTTAGTACTTTTTTTCTAAGATTTGGAGGTTGTTTATCATTTTTGCAGCCACACACATCATTTTTAATGAGTACTTCAATGCTTAAATGTAAAACCAATGTGAATTTTAGTATATAGGGTAAGCCTGGATAATTTCTAATTTGTCACGGGAAAATCAGTTTTTTCCAAACCTGTGTGGAGAAAAATCCTAATTGACTAAACGTCCAGCTCTGCTTTCCCTTGACACCAATTTTGCAAATAATGGTCAAGGCGTTTAACACACAGTTGTTATGCAACACAGCAAACAAACATGTTTTCTGTTCCAAGAAATATCGAGGTTAAGACGAACTTAGGGGTTGTACATGCACACGAATTCCTTAGTGTCCAATTAGACTGAATGTAGACTGTTTTACTCTGTGTGCTTTAATTCGAAGGCATACATTAACACCATAAAACAAAAGTGTTTCATCACAAAATATGTATTTTTGAGGCTGCATAAATCAACTAAAAATACCGTAGCATCTTTAATTGGTGTAACCTATACAGCTTTAGGTAGATTATGATGTCACTATAGAAACCACCTGAAATAACACAAGAGTTCCCTTGATACCCACCGCGCGCTCAATGCGCGCACACGCTCAGTGCGCGAGTGCCCTCTCAGCGCGCACCACACAGTTACTGAGCGTTTGTGCTTCTTTGTGGTAACCTTTATAAACTTATTTATCATCCCGGAGGCTGTTTTTCCAACTTGCACATTCGGTTGTTGGCTTATTGTTTGGAAAAGTTATGTTTATGCATACGGGTTGCTTCGACCATGAGGGTAGAATGCACAGCATTACATTGGAAATATAACCGGATTAAATCGTGCCATTGCGCCCCTTGCACGCTCCAGCTTTTCTCCACTGTTAACTTTAACCTTGCGCGGATATGAACGCGGAGAAGCCAAACTTTTTGTCTCAACCTGAAGTCAAAAACATTTATTTCTATCGTAACGGAGATCCGTATTACGAGCCCAGGCGTTTGGTGATCAACGCGAAACGGGTCTCGACCTTCGACACGCTGCTGCGCGAGGTGACCGGTGGCGTGCGCGCTCAGTTTGGAGCCGTGAGGAATATCTACACCCCTACAGGAGGACACAGGGTCAACTCACTGGAGCACCTGAAGAGCGGAGATCAGTATGTGGCTGCTGGACGAGAGAAGTTCAAGAAAATAGAGTAAGCAAACTTCTCTGTAAACTTGTAAACGGGCTGTTCATCCATTACTCATTTTTATCATTCTATTATTTAAAAATAATAGTTATACCATCTCAACTATAACAACAAATTTGTAGGATTTATGTGGAGACAAAAGGTTGGAAAAATGTTAAAAAAATAACATGCGATCTTCAAAGTAGCCACAGCTTTGCACACTCTGTACGTTCTTTCACCAACGTCGAGGTGCATCATGGGATTGCCCAATTTTTAAACCGTGTATAATTATTTTACACATTCCATTGTTTTCCCTTTTCTTTTATTAAGCAGACACATTCATACAGTAAAAGAGTATTATGCTTTTCCTGATTTTACCTTACCTTCGGTGTGTTTTTGTACATGTAAACAATCTGCAAAATTACAAATCTCAAAGCCCAAGATAAAGTTATTGTCTCTAACAGAAATCACTTTTACTGGACTACAGTTAAAGGCTGAGTTGTAGTTCTTTAATTACTTCCGACATGTTATTCATTGGCAATCCTTTTTTTAAAGTTATTTTTTGCCTTTATTAGATAGACAGTAACTAAGATGATGACAGGAAAGTATAGGGTAAAGAGAGGGGTATGGGATTGGCAAAGGACCTCAAGCCAGGATTCGAACTCGGGTCGCCAGAAATGCATCTGCACCATGTGTCGGAGCACCGTCCACTACACCATCAGCTCCGACATATTTGCAATGCTAATGTGCACCAATAAACTGATGGCAAAACTGGATGAGAAGGCACAGGGCTGCATTTCCCAAAATCATTATTATGGTTGTTGGTACCATTGAACTTGTAGCGATTCAGCGGGAGGAAGGAAATAATGTTATTTTAAACACCACTGAACTTCCTACCAATCAACCCAGTAACTTTGTTTTGGTAAACCATTCCCTGAAAGCATGTGAAAAAATAGTTCATTAAAATTTGGCTCCCTTTGTGATGTCAGAAGGGGATAATACCGCACCTTAATCTGCACTATCCAACCACGGCACTGCCATTTAGTGCAGAGATCAAGTGCAAAGTGGGAATTTTAACTATAATACAGGGCTCCAGACTACCTTTTTTCACTAGGAGCACAGTGGCCCCAACTGAAAATTTTAGTGGCACAACCAGAAAATTTAGGGGCACACACCATACTACTTTCCACTGTATTACTAATACATACTTTGGTGATAGATGCAGAAATTACAATGTGCTGTTTATAATTCAGTGTCACATTTTATTGTGCACTTTTGAAGATGCAACTTAAAAGGTACACTGACATTTTTTATTAAAAAGTATGATATAATTAAAACATTCCCTATCCTTGTCACGCTCATTGGCCTGCCACAGATTCCGGATTCATTGACGCGTCCCTTTCACGTTCAACGTGTAAAAAAAAGGTCAAATTTCCTGGTCACACACGTGCGACTAGATGTAAAATTCAGTCGCACACTCTCAAATTTTGGGGGCAAAATGCGACCATTTGGGAGCAGTCTGGAGCCCTGATAATAAATTATCTATATGGTATTTTTAGCTAGAACTTCACATAAGTACTCTGGGGACACCAAACATTTATTAGAAATCTTTAAAAAGTCTTGTGAAATGTCTCCTTTAATTTAATTTCTGGAAAACAACCCCAGGGGAAGACATTAACTATACAAGCTCTAGTCTAGTGTGTATACATAGAGTAAGCCAATCACAACAGACTGGTCCAGCTTGACCAATTAGAGCATTTTAAGTATTTCATAGGCCGTTTCTCAACCGAAAGGCTGCAGCCTCCATAGGTTGCATATGTCATCAAGCCTGGTTTATTTCAGTTAACTGACCATTACATTCGTAACTCATAAACATATTACAACGATTTACAATTAACTAAGAATAACAGTCTTCTTTATAATTGTTAATATTCTGGAATAAGATGACGTATGCAGCCTACAAATGTGACCTCCAAAAAATGCAGCCTTTTGTTTGAGAAATGACCATAGAGTCCGGAAGTAACAAAGCGTTGAGAAAGATTGGGAAGAGAGGCAGAACAATAAAGTCAAATATTGTTTTAAGAACAATATACCATGAAAATATTTTTTAGTTCTCCGCAAAAACAATATCATTGAAATAGGGCATAATATGCTGTCAGAAAAAATGGTCTCTAGCTGTCACTGGGGCAGTACTCTTAAAAAAAATCCTAATCTGTACAAATAATCTTGTAATTTATCATTTTAATTATTAGAAGTTAATTTCATTAAACATGTTGTTTATTAGAAGTTAACATGTTTGTTTATTATAGTTATTTACAGATAGGAACCAGGAAGAAAAGATCACTTCAGACAAATGGACTGGTAAGGATCACATTCATATTTTATTTCTAATTAACCCAACGTGATTTAAAATGTTTATAGTGCAGTTAATGGAAGCTTAAGTCATTGTCCTATTAATAATAAAAACAAGGTGAAGGTTAAAGGATAATTCCGGTATTTAACACTTTGGGCCCTATTTTAACGATCTGAAACGCAAGTGCGAAGCGCAACGCGCAAGTGAGTTTGTGGGCGGATCTTGGGCGCTGTTGCTATTTTCCCGGCGTGAGAAATAACTCTTGCGCCGGGCGCAAATCAATAAGGGGTTGGTCTGAAGTAGGTTCATTATTCATAGGTGTGGTTTGGGCGTAACGTCAAATAAACCAATCAGAACGCTATCCAACATTCCCTTTAAACGCAAGGGCGCAAGTTCCATGGCGGGTTGCTATTATTATGACGGATTTACCAGGCGCACGCCAGGAGCGGTTCATAGCCGAGGAGACCCACGTTCTTGTAAGAGCAGTCAAAGACAGAGAAGTTATTTTGTATGGGGATAGGAGAAACCCGCCCAAATCAGCGTAGGTTAAACAGGCGTGAGAGGAAATAGCCACAGTCTCATCAGCTGGCATATCGTTGCGCCAAGCGCTACAATGATGTCAGGAGACGGGGGGATCCCAAGCTTGCCAGCATAAATCGGGCACGCCGTGTAACGGGAGATGGATCTGCCTCAGGACCTGACGCCAGCAGAGGACATCGCTGCGTCCACCCTCACCGTTGAAGGGTTTGGGGGCTTTGAAATCGGACCCAAGAAACGCACAGCAAGGTCCAACCCCAAAGTACTCTTACAAATCAAGTTCATATACATTAAGGTTTCTTGTGAAAACATTTTAATGATTATTTACATAAAATAAACGTAATACAGCCACACAACAAACTTATGAAAATATTTTAATCGTTACTTGCATGATAATTTTTTAACGCAGCCACACAATAAATAAAAACTATCACCACAATGCTCACCACTATGATTCCCCTTATCTCGTGTATTAATATTTTTTTGTGTAACAATTTATGATTTGCAAAAATAACTGTTGCATCTGTGTAGATTAGATGCAAAGTGTATGCGCGTTGTGCACGCTATACATTATGGTCAAGCATGCGCCCTTAAAATAGCATAATGAACAATGCGCAACGCGCCACTGACTTTAAACTTTTTTTTTCTGGTCAGTGGCGCAATTGTTTTTTGAAACTGCAAAATAGCATCAGGGATGGTTTGCGCCGGAACACGCCTCTTTTTTTGCGCTGAACCGCCCAGGGAGCGCAAGTTCATTCCCTAGTTTGCCGACGTGCGTTTGTGGAGGGAAAAACCCGCTGTGCGCCGGTGCAAAATACGAATGATACATGCGTCACTGACAAAGTCAATTGCGCTGGGTGCAAGATAGGGCCCTTTGAGTCTCATTTCTGGTTTGTTTTGGATGAACTACAGTTATGGACTCAGAAATTTTGACAATGGGTCATGTCTTGAGTTCTTGACTGCTTCAGAATGGAAGTCAATGACCATGCACAAACATGTCATTAAAACAACACTTAACGTTCATTTTCAAAACTATACTACTCACCGAGTGGTTCATGGTGTTCGTTAATGATTAAAAACAAATATATTGCTATAGAGGAACAATTTTTTTCAGATACCTCACAACCGCGTATATACTTCCGCTCTATATTTGAGTCTCACTCCCGACCACTTGATGGCGACAACCACTTTGCCATACAAGTACGCTCGGTGTCTAGCGTATAGACAGTCACAATCGAGCTCAACTTCAAACCTAAAGCTGGTCACTGAGCCATCAAATATGGGAAAAATTTCTTCTGAGAGAAACCGAGTGAAAAAACTACAACCACATGTAAACAGACCCTTTTCTGTTTCCCGGCGGCGGAGTGATATATCAGCGAGCAATGAGTCTTCCAAGAGAAGTCAATGGAATTTTACAAAATGCCAAATAAAACACGACAGAAACTGTATTTCGCTACACAACTTGTTTTTAATCATCAACGAACACCACGAACCACTCGGTGAGTAGCACAGTTTTGAAAGTGAACGTTAAGTGTTGTTTTAATGACATGTTTGTGTATGGTCATTGACTTCCATTCTGAAGCAGTCAAGAGACGCTTCTAAACGAGTCAAAAACTCAAGACACGACCCATTGTCAAAATTTCTGTGTCCATCACTGTAGTTCATCCAAAACAAACCAGAAATGAGACTCAAAGTGTTAAATACCAGAATTATCCTTTAAGTACAAACATTCAGTGTAACAGTCACTGAGCAATAATATTTATGACTTGTCCAGGTTGGTTACTAATGTACTCGGGTATATATAGTGACAGGTCCCAGTGGCCCAGGTACCATAACAGTGCAAGTTGAATACACTGTTACCAGACCCCAAAGGATAGGAACATTAGCAAACAAATGAAGAGTTTTATAACACAAATGTCTGTTCACATACATGCTTGGATCATTAGTGTGGCATGTTGCACCTGCTTTAGCATTCAAGAAAAACTACCTGAGCGAGATGTAACGTTTAGACAGGCAGTCTCTTTTGTCGTCCAAGAAGAATCGCTTTGTTGTCGGCTCATTTAGCAATGAATTATTAACCTGTGAATTATTATCCACCTTCTTGGATGTGTGTTTAAGACAATGGCTCGCTCCCAATGTTCTCGCTCCCTGAGACAGCCTAAGTGATATTTCATATAGGCAGTGAATGAAAAGAAAGAGAAAACAAGTCCAGGGACTTTACGATGGTCTTAAAATTTTATGAACTCTCAAACAAAGTGAGTATCGTCACACCTACTCAGGAGCTACTTTCTTTAAGGGCTGTTGCCATGGTATTTGGTGATACAATGTCCTCCTAATCATCATTAGGTAAACTTTAATAGAGAATTTTATTTATGATAAAGGCCACACATGGTATGTACAAGGTCCTGATTATTTTAATTACAGCGACCCTACAGAGATGCTTGTCTGTGGCCTGGCAATGTCCCAAAGACACACAGTCCCTCCGTTTTAACACAAGCACCCTACTGGGTTACCAGGGGATACTTCGGGGCACATAGAGGCGCTGAAACACTAGATGAGAGCAGTTGTCAGCCTCTGTTTGAGTTCAACTGAGCAAAGCCCTCGCTTAAATAAACCAGTAAATCTAACACACATCTCAGAACGTGATAGCAAGTGAGCTGGTTTAACATCTTGAGGTGAATATTAGATGTGGAACATTTTTCATGTCTAGTTTTTAATTCAATTCATTTATAATTCAATACTTTTTTTGATTTTCAACATAAGTCATTTGTAAAATTGTGTTCCCTTTCTCAACGTTGTGTCAGTGTAGTGACACTAGGGGTTCGTCCTTGGAAATGTGCATGAAAATGCAAGTGCACGAAGAGCTCACAACGCTCTTCACATATGCCTGCAAAATGCTGCCATCTGGAGGAGCTGACTAATGGCGCTTTTCTATTGCATAGTAACCCACGGGTCAGGTCATGTCAGCTCACCTTAGTTTGGCTTGGTTAGCTTTTATATTTGGGTTTAGTACCACTTCAGAGTGGGGGGATTATAGACATGTCATTATATTTGCACTGATGTGACATCATACAAAAAGTGGGAGCAAGCATTGTTGGAATGCAGTGTTCCCCATACGTTCATTTATTTGTGGCTAAGGCTTACAATGCTGCGTGCCAGGCTGCCTCTTGCAGACAATGACCAAATGAAGGCTTAGCTGTATGAGGGTATGTCTGATGTCCACATTAGTGCTCCAAGACCAGCACCTTTGGCTTTACCTTGTGGAGATGTGTGATGCTGAAGTTGCACCGTTCTTGGTGGGTCCCTGCTGCTGGGACCTCTCTGTAAAGACCCTGCGCCTCTTCTGCCTTTGAGGGGGCATTTTTGCTGTGGAACATGTTGTGCGGGGGCTACACTGCATCCGGTCCTGGTTCTGCGTTCCCTAAACTGAGGATGTCAGGATGTTCAAACAGAAACATTCTGTTTTCTTCAATACATCATCAGTATTGCTTGGCAGCTGTTAACCTGAAGGATGTTTTAGCCCCTGTGGTGTGTTGTATAGGGACCCCTATTGTCACTGACATTACATCTTGGACATGTAACCTTGTTGGGAACTAACTATATTGTTCATTGTTTGTTCATGTAAGTTAATGCATTACTAATATTAACAAATGCAACATTATTGAAAAGTGTTAACGCTTTATCACTGCAAAAAATGATTTTCAAGAAAAAACATTCTTAGTATTTTTGTCTTGTTTTCAGTAAAAATATCTAAAAATTCTTAAATGAAGATGCTTTATCTTGATGAGCAAAACAACCCAAGAAAATAGTCTTGTTTTTAGACCAAAAATATCAAATTTATTTGGAATTTTCCTTGAATTTAGTGTTTAAGAAAAAATTTCACGATTTTGTTTTTGTTTACCCCATTGGCAGATTTTTTTGCTTGTTTTATGCACAAAATCACTTAAAGTTGATATTTTTGGTCTAAAAACTAGTTTTGCTCATCAAGATAAAGCATCTTAATTTAAGAATTTTTAGATATTTTTACTGAAAACAAGACAAAAATATAGCTGCAAGCAGCAATTGCCGGGGTCAAGCCAAAAAGGGCACAGAAGAAAGTGAAGTTGAGTTCAGATGAGCAGTTTGAAGAACCTAGGAAAATCTCTTGATTTTAGACAAAATATTTTAACAGTTATTAGTAAAAAAGCTGTGTTCTCATTCAGTGAAGTCTCTCCCTCTCGTCTCGAGGAGCATTGACAACTAGAACACTGTAGGAAATGTGAGTGGTGCTTGCAGTGGCAATTCTCAGCTCACAAAATGTTACAGTGGTGTTAATGAGTCAAAAGAGACCACCCCCATGTCTCTACGATGTTCTGATGCAGAGATATAGCTCTTGTAAAAACGGTTGATAAGGTATCCTAATTGGTTGCTAGAGAGTTAATTGGCATGCACCAATGATTATTATAAAGGAATAATCCATGATGACTTAAGATTTTAGATGTACTGTTGAAGTAGTTTTAGGCAAAAATACCATATTTCTATCTCAAAACCACTAGGTGACGCAAATACAAAAGTGTGCATGCAACTTCAGGTCATAACTGTGTTACATCTAGCTAGTTTCATGACTATACACTTTAGTTTAGTTAAGAAACAGTTGTATGACCATAGGGTTGCTTAATATCAAGGATTTTGTTCAATTATAAGGCCAACTAGTGGTGCAAGCATACAATGTTTTTTTGGGTAGCCTCAGACTGTGGTCGTACATCAGCGTATCAAATCTGGTGAAAAAGTCTCTTTTCGTTGCGAAGTTATAACCAATTATGTGTAAAAAAACACAAAATTTAAAGGTAGTTTTACTTTTTTTGAAATTTTCGGCCATTTATGATGAAAATTTTAATATAACGCAAATATAACTTTTTGTTCAGAAGGTAATGTAATGTTCTTCCTATGGTGTTTTCGAGTCGATGGGAATAATACTTGCGGAGTTATTCGCGCATGTTTGTTAAGTACTTTTTTTGCTGCGCAGGGTTAACCATAAGGCGAATTCTGGCATGTTTGGTATTGTTGGACTCGGAAACTATTCAGGACCCCAAAAAATAAGTCCCGTAAAAATATGGTGATCGCAGACAAAGTTATAAGCATGTACAACATTCATCTGACCACTAGGTGGCGCTGTGACAAAACTCTGCATGCCTCCTCAGATCCTGACTGCCATCACAACTGCCAAGTGTCGCATTAATAGATATAAGATTGGCGAAGATACACTCTAAAACCTGTTTTTTTGCGCTCTGAGAAAAAATTTGTTGACACGCTATAGAAAAACGGATTGGTTTATCAAAATTCTTTTAATAACTTTTTGCCATAAGTGTCTCTAGATGCTACAAAGCTTTTTTGTGGCAATCATGCAAAAGCTCTAGGACGAGTTTGCAAAAGTAGCTTTTATGACTTGTTCAAAATGGCAGAAAAAATTCATGATGGAAAATGACGTCATAGGGCCCAATCGAATCGTCTTGAGCCAAGGAATCAGAAACAAGAATTTCGTGTTTAGGACTTACGGGTCAGAAGTTATAAGCAAAAGCATAAGTGCAAATTTGGGCTGTTGGTGGCGCTAGCGGGTTTGATATAGATAACCCAAATTTGCTGCGGAAACTTTTTGGACTCACCTTAAAAGTGTGCCAAATTTCATAACTTTCCTATGTACGGTATTATAGGCTGCCATAGACCGCAATGGCGGAGGAAGAACATTATTTATAGTGAGGAAAACAGTTCCATTCTGGGCTTGACCCCTAAATACTAAGAAATTCTTTTCTTGAAAATCATTTTTTGCAGTGTAATGAAATTGAATATTTTGCAGCTGTCATTTGTGATGCATTTCTTATTTTTCTTTGTGCAGATCAAACCTGTTCCTCAGAGTCGCATAATAGTATCTGCCCGGTTCCTCAAACCCATCAAAGAGCCCTGTGCAATATTGTAAGCATTTTTCACAGCTTCTTTTCATGAAACCTTGAACTTTAGACATTTCTATTCATAGTGATTCAGTCTACCTTGTAACCAGCTCAGTGTTCAGGGAGAAATAATAGGGACACTTTATAATCAGATAACTCAGTGAGCTTTTAAGCAGCATAAGAAACATTGTAAAGAAAAAATGTCATTTCTTGTGGAATATTGTGGTTTTCTTTTTACAAATTACTTAATTTTGAACGTCATTTTTTATCATGTTCCCTCATAATCTTAAAACATAAATCTCCTTCCCTCCTCGAAACAATAGGGGTGTTCAAGTTCATGTGGCGCTGCGCAGACCGATTGGTGGCTGACTTGAAGCAGTGCTTGCCGGTTAAAAATTTTGTCCGACTTGAAGGCATGTGACTGTGACGTATGGTTTTAAAGTACTGCAAGAGGGTTCGAGAGCATCCAGCTGACTCAGCTGGCTCAGCCTCTTCAGAAAGGCTGCACAGAGTTCTGATGACGACACAGCTCGTCGTGATTGGTCGCCTCATGGATGACAACGATCACGTGCATTTCAAGTTTAATCCAACCTTCAGTTCAAATAATAAACATTATAAATTCATGTTTTTATAACAGGTAAAACTCATGAATATACCAGAATCAGAAGCAAAAACCAAACTCTATTGGTATTGTAATATTTTAGGCTTACGTTTTCTGTTATTTTCGGCATACAGTATAAGCAGCAGCAAATAAAATATTCGATACAAAGTGTTCTCGTTGCAACTTTTTATTAAAATATTTGTTTTTAACAAATTCACCATCTAATTCACTTCATTCTCAATTAAAGTGCAACTATTTAATTGCTAAAAACAATGTTATTTTGTGTATTTGGTATAATACAATGTTTTTGCGTGGTTTATGGTTTAAAAAACAAATTATTTTCCACATACTGTACATTTTTGTAGCTTCTGATTTCACTCTCTTCCTGAAACGCGCGGATTTGAAAAGATCTCTGTCCCTGATTGGCCAACTAATCTGTACGTTGAGATTGAAAAGCCGGAAATGTGACGGTCCTTACCATGTTTAAAAGATTCGGTCACAATGCAATGCTAACAGGAGTTAACTTACAGGCTGTGATTTCGAAGCGGGAAGAATTATGATAATGTCGATCTTCACTACATCACCAATCCCAGTAAGTAAACTGTTGCCTACAATCCGTGTGTTTCCTATAGTCCAAGAAAAGAGTTGGATAACTCACATCATCGTTTATTTTGGGATTTGTACCTTTTGCATATCGTTAACATGTACTAATATAACACAGTCTCACCCCATGGCGTCAATATTTGACGACACTTGACCATGCGTCAATATGTTGACGCGGAGGGTATACCTTTCGCGTCATTTTTTGACGAACTGGGGACTTCAATACTATTACGTCAGTTGCATTCTCTTTCCTATTTTCTTACCATTTTCGCGTCGGTTTAGGGTTAGATTACGCAAAATTAAACAGTGTACGCGAAATTAAACAGTTGTCACCTGGCGTTGGGGTTAGAGTTAGGTACGCGAAATTAAACAGTTGTCACCTGGCGTTGGGGTTAGAGTTAGGTTTGGGTAGGGATGTCATTATGTAAATCTAACCCTAAACCGACGCGAAAATGGTAAGAAAATAGGAAAGAGAATGCAACTGACGTAATAGTATTGAAGTCCCCAGTTCGTCAAAAAATGACGCGAAAGGTATACCCTCCGCGTCAACATATTGACGCTTGGTCAAGTGTCGTCAAATATTGACGCCATGGGGTGAGACTGGGTTGACTAATACACACTTACACACCAAAGGAAATGTAAAAACGTGAATCGGACAATAGGTGTTCTTTAAAAAAAAAAAGGAAACATGGCACACATGCCACTACTGCAAGCAGCAGGTGTCCGACTTGACGGCTCCGTCTTCAAATCCTCCTTGATCGGTCTGCACAGCGCCCCATGAACTCGAACACACCTTATCTCTCTATACTTTCAGTCGTATGGCAGGTTGGTGGGGTCCAAGAAAAAATCCAAGCGATTAGAAATAGCAACATGAACCCAACTTTAAATGATCCAATCAGTTCTCGATGGACGAATTCAAGTCCAGCCCTACCTATATACGTCACCACAGGGAAAATAAGACAAGCGTTATTTCTGTTTCACAGCAACTTTAAACGTCCAAGAATATATGTGTACAAAAAGTAATTGTAGACATAAAGCACATTAAAATATCTGCATGTCATTGAATTTATTAACTGTTTTTTTCTGCATTTGCTTTTGATGGTTGTATAAAGTCTCAAGTTTAATGGTTCCTCATAGCAATCCTGTGTATTTTCTACTACTACATTGTGAAGTCTAATGTTTAAACTGTTATAAAACAATATGTTTTAAGACTTTAAAAAGAAAATAAATTGAAGAAAAAAATATATTTATATACCACTGGACTATTAAAAGCAAACTGACATTTCTTGAAGCAGGAAGATACTTTCTCAAAAATTCTCAGCTCATGCTGGGATAACAAGCATCATCATTTACACAAACTTGTGTTAGCTTGAGGGCAAAACAAATGCTGAGAAATGTTTTTGTGCATCTTTATAAACACCATTAGTGTCATCTAACAGTAAAAATTGAGCGTTTGTGTTTTTGTTCACGTGTGTGTTCTCAGTATTGTGGCTAATGGAGACGTCCTGAATCCAGCCGTGAGGTTACTGATCCCCAGTCGTGTCATCGACCAGTTCGATCGGATTTTAGAGATGATCACAGAAAAAATGGGGCTAAGGATTTTTGGAGGTGTGCGCAGGTATGCATGCTTTGGAAATTATGAATAAGTTACAATCTCGGTATGTTAAATGTTATTTGTATGTTATGTAAAGTTCCTGTTTGTATTGCATTTGTACAGCGAGTATAATGTATATATAATAGTATAGGATAGATTATAGTACAGATTACTTTAGTATATGTATAGTTTTGTGTAGTCAGATCACCTAATATAGTAGCCAGGTAGGTGTAAGTATAGTACGTACCGTATATGTTCAAATTGATGGTGTAGTGTTGCTGAGAGATACAATACACATTTTGTTCCACTGTATGTCCCTAAAATGACAATAAAAGGTCACATGATTCGGGAAATAAACGTTGTATCACAGCATATGTAAAATTTACTTTATTTAGTCAGTATTATGCACTAGATTCAGATGGATTGAAGAAAATACTGTAATAAAAACCTCATTATTTCCTTTATCGCTGGCAGTCTTGCATTAAAATTTAGACTCTTTAAGACTTTATGTTTTCAGGGAAGTTTTAGCACTGATAATTATTCATATTTAATTTTTTTGTAGAGTTACCCGGAGTGAAACGATTTAAAGGATTTACATAATTTAAGATTCGCACAATTACAGATCTACTTTCATTTTAACAGCACTTCAGGACAATGTGCCTAAAATGTTCACAAGAATTTATTTAGATTTTAAGTGCACCTTCCTTACTGGGGTAAATGAAGCATTGATATTGTTATACATGCCCTGATAATATTTAATTTCTCCTGTTTTGTGTTGCAGTCTTTACACCTTTGATGGAGCTCTTATTACGGATGGGAAGGAATTGGAAAATGGGCAATTTTATGTCGCTGTTGGCAGAGAGAAATTTAAAAAGCTGCCATATAGCGACCTCCTGTTTAGTAAACCCATAGGCATGAAGAGAGTTAATGGGTAAGATAAACAAATCACATTTTTTACTGGTGATTATGTTTGTTGTCATAAGCATAATGCAATTTGTATACAATTTTAGGTCAAAAGCAGCCTCATTACCGCCTATATACAAATACAGAAGACAAAATGGAGATGTGAGTACAAAGAAGATGTTCAATGTGGGCATGCAGGTGAATAGTTTCCTTAGTAAATGGTTTAATATTTGTGTTGGCAGATGGGGAACCATGTCAGTAAGTCTGTGGTGGGTGGCAGTGAATGTGGACAGGACAAAAGCAGCCCTCCGGTACAAAGCGCTAAAGAACATCTGTCCTCCATCGTCAGAGAGATTTCTCAGGCCAAACTCATGCACATTCGCAAGAAGAGGAGCGGTCTCACAGCATCTCAAGAGGCTCAAGATGATGGTAAGACCCAGACTCCAGATATAAACATACAAATATACATCAATTATTCTCTAAATATGCAAACTTTAGACATAATGTGCATTGTTTTGAAATGATAGCAGGATTTTTTTTTTATTGATGCATACAAGCATTTCTAACAAAACACACTGGACTAATACTAAATCCGGGGATTTGGACTGAGTGTAATAAATTAATCACATAGTAGTCATGACTAAATAGGAATTTAAAACATTAACGTGTTCTTTATCTTTTTACTTCACCTTCATTGCGCTTTTTGTCTTTTCTGATCCAGACGGCTTTCTATCATATCCATATATCAATGCACGTCGATGCGATGCTGCTGAAAGTATTGTGAGATCGGACTACTTGTTATGCTTTCAAATGCCTCTTGTGGCACAATGATGTCACTCCTAAATGGTCGTATAAAGTTCAGATCAAGGGGGCCTATAGTGTTTCAGGGCCCTACACAGCTTGCGTACCCTGCGTATAGGGAGGATCGGCTTTGCATGTGGTTTACGGGGGAATAAATCTGAAATGCGTCATACCACAAAAATGGTATTGTGTTCCAAAAACACAGAGAAATAAATGGAAATTTTGAGTAGACTTGGTGACCACAATTGCAAGTACGCCTACAGATCATTTAATAGGTCAGTAGGTCAAAAGAGGGTGAAGGGACTTCACCATCCCTGCCAAAATTATCCAGGGAACAAGACTGTTTAAAGAAGTTAAAGGACAAGTTCGGTATTTTACACTTAAAGCCCTGTTTTCAGATTGTTTATGATGAAATAGAACGGTTTTGACTGAAATTTAGACATATGATGCTAGCCCGAGAATTTGCAGGTGTTTGTTGTATCAGCCCCTACCTCTATAATGGCTGTATAGGTGCACTGGAACAATCCTTCCTAAAATGCATTAAACTTCCGTTTACAAAGACGTGAAACTCACCGAGTGGTCAGGGGTGTTCACTGATATGCTCACACAAAAATCGCTGCAAAAGACGCATTCCAACAGGTTTTATCGTAGTTTTGTCCAACTCCATTGACTTGTATAAGATGTGCTGTGAGGTACGGTATTACTCCGCGCCGGGAACTTTGTTTCTATTCTTGCAATTGGCAAAGGTGGATTATCGCCACCAACTGGGCTGGAGTGTCTATTATTCAAGCTCTAAGCGGAAGAATGTACGGGTGTGAGGCGTTTGGAAAAAATTGGTCCACAAGTTTACAACGAATGGTAAACACCTGTTGGAAAGCATCTTTTGCAGCGATTTTTGTGTGAGCATATCAGTGAACACCCCTGACCACTCGCTGAGTTTCACGTCTTTGCAAACGAAAGTTTAATGCATTTTAGGAAGGATTGTTCCAGTGCACCATTAAACCCATTATAGAGGTGTGAGGTGAAACACAAACATCCGAAAATTCTCAGGGCAGCCGCATATGTCCAAATTTCAGTCAAAACCGTTCTATTTCATCATAAACAATCTGAAAACAGGGCTTTAAGTCTAAAATACCAAACTTGTCCTTTAAACATAAGTAAATAACATCTTGCTAAATAATTTTGAAATATAAGATTTATTCGAACTATTTGCATGGTTAGCATTTATTAAAAGTATTATTAGCCATTGTATTTTGTCAATTTCTGTAATACACAAATGTTTGGCAGGTAGGTTACCTGAGGCTGCTTTCTAATTGGTTTGTATCAGATCGGCCACTGGGCGCAGCTCTGTAGCTAAATGATTTTCAGGTTGTTGTGCCCACCCCAAAAAATAGACTGAACAATTAAACTAATTGATGTTACATTGCTTAAAGGATTACTTCACTTTCCAAAAAATCCAGATAACTTACTCACCCCCATGTCATCCAAAATGTTTATGTCTTTCTTTGTTCAGTTGAGAAGAAATTAAGCTTTTTGAGGAAAACATTCCAGGATTTTTCTCAGTTTAATAGACTTTATGGACCTTAACAGTTTAAATTTAAGTTTCAATATAGGGGTAATATAGGAGTGAATAAAAATAGGGGTGAATAAATTATCGGGAATTTTTTAATGTAAGTGGAGTAAGTGGGTGGCAGTGGCTCAGTGGTTCGTTGAAACTACAAATTGGAAGGTTGGTGGTTCAATCCCCGGATCCACCTGACCAAGTGTCGAGGTGCCTCTTGAGCAAGACACCTAACTCCAGCCGCTCCCGATGAGCTGGATGGCGCCTTGCATGCCTGACACCGCCATTGGTTTATGAATGAGTGCGTGAATGGGTGAATGTGAGGTAAAACGCTTTGGACAGCCATTGGTCTGTGAAATCGCTATAGTCCATTTACTTTAGTCTAACTACACTACTTAAATATGGTCCCTAGCTGTTACTGAAGTCGTAACCTTTCATTATAGTACCTCCAAGATGCATATTAGTACCTCAAAACGATATATTGGTACCAAATGTATACATATCTGTACCTAAATTGTACATTTTGTAGGATCTTTTTAAAAGATACTGCCTCAGTGACATCAAGGGACAATCTTTCATCATTCTTCTGACAGTGTATGTTTAAAATATATAATAGATGACCTTGGCAGTGCCAAGTCATGAGTTCAATTTCCAGTGAACGCAAAGTTAAATTCACTGTAAGACACTTTGGATAAAACTGTGCCAAAAGCCTTAATGTAAATGTAGCAAACTTTGTTGAAGAAATTCTGTTGTCTGAGATTGTGAACTGCTGTATAAAAACACGACCTTGTTTCCTGGCAGCCTGGTAAAATCCTAAGCACCTGACATCTGGTATTTGCACATAACCAACCAATCAGATCAAAACTCAGCTCTTGCCAGTGTTGTGTGCAATATGTATGAGACAGTCTGAGAATAGACTGTCAGTGGTGGGTGGGTAATCATCATGTCGTCTGATATTTAAAATGCCTCATGAGTTCTCAACAAAACCAGACATTCAGCAGGTGTGAGGGAGCGATTAAGTGCGTGCGATGCTTTTGTCCATTATGCATTGCTTGCTTCAATATAAGGAAGAGAATTTGTCTTCTTTATTGTATTTCTAGAGTCATTTTTGCTTTGCTTGTTAAACACAGACTGTACAACTTACTGTGCCTGGAGTGTGATTTGACATCTAGAATAAGAATAGTAAAGGTGTCTGATGATGATTTTCTAAGAATTGTGACTAAGCTGTTATTATTGGCTTCTTTCTTGGCATACACTCTTATAAATAAAGGTGCTACAAAATGTTTATATCTGCAATGCCACAAAACCATTTTAGCTTGCCCAAAGGACCATTCCTAAAAGAAACATTTTACATTCCAATAAAAACCTTTAAGAGTTCCATGCGGCTCAAAAATAGCATTGTGTATGGCCTGTACTTCTTTGTGTGTACCCACGTGTATGGAGTAAAGTTCTCAGCACTTGCTATTGTCTGGATAATGGTGATGTAATTCAGTGGTACTTACATAATTTTCCGCTCTGACCAAGAGATGGCACTGGTGGTCTGCGAGTGGGCTAATGGGAGCCCGGCGTTCATGTGCTTGCCGTGGCACGAGAAGGATTACATCATCTACACATCATCATCATCATCATGTTTCCTCAGATTGCAGCCTGAGGTGTACGTTGAGTGTCACGGCTGACTGCTCGCATCTCTGTCCTGAACATCTCGTATTGCAATGACGCCTTCGCAAAGATCGCCCATAAATGCCATTAGTTACAGTCCAGATTACGAAATGTCTTTGATTCATGTTTAAATTGATATAGTAAAAAATAGAGGTTTGATAGCGAGTGGGTGTCACATTAGCGTTTGATCTGGAAAAGAGGACCGATGTAAGAGCTTCTCATTTATTATGCCGTTGTCGTGTTCGTGTGTGTATGTGCGACTGTAGTTAGAAGAAAGCGTCTCTCGCTCATTAGCACTCTAAGGTTCTTGCTGGTACCCAGGTGGCTGATAGGAGCCTATTAAATCACCATGGTGATTAAGTACACAAAAGCACATCCATTCTGTAGCTTCTACTGACTCCAGACTCTCAGATGCGGTGTTGATTTCAGAGACCTTGTTCGTGAAACACAAGCAAAATGAATAAATTGTATATTAATTGTACATCTCTGAGTAAACTGCTCTTAAAAACATTTAAAACAGTGTCAGTTGTTTGTAAAAATGTAAAATCTCTGTGTTATTCGTAAAAAGGATTTCTGTTTAAATTGTTCGTTTAAAAAATATTTTGTGAAAAAATTGTTTGCCATTCTATGTAAATAGTTGTATATTTTGAATAGACTGTGATAAAAAGCAAAAACAAGTCAAAAAGATGTTTACATGCAACATCAAACTAGGGTGGGTAGCTGACAATGATCTTGGTGTGCAGATTTACAATTAGGCTTTGTAAAATAAGTTAATAAGCCAATTAAAGAACACTGTTGCTTTATACGACTTTACAAATTAAGGCCGAACATTTTAGGTGTACGCGAGCATAGTGTACTTGCACAGACAGATTTTTTTAAACCCCATGTACATTGTACAGGAGAATATAGTATGTAGCACTGGAGATGCATTGCATTTTGCACATTAGGTCTGCACGATAAATCGTATGCGATGGTCATGCGCATCTCGTCAGTAAAGCCGGTTCCTTGATTACTTGTAAATCGACAGTTCACTGACATTCGGGGCAATTTCGCATTAATTATCATGGACGTATCGCCTGCGATATGGCCGGGGTTGTCACAGGGTTCCGACGGGTCCTTAAAATCCTTGAAAGTTTGTGAATCTGGGGAAAAAATTCAAGGCCCTGGGAAGTTTTTGAAAATATACATACATAGATACAGGTCATTGAAAGTGCTTGAATCTATTTTATGCAAGAAGTTTTCTGAAAAAAAAAAAATCCATATTATTCCCTGTGTAGTGTAGGATAATATCATAAAAATTCTAGACTTTTTAAGCAAACGTGCTAAACTGTTCACTTTAAATGCTTATATCTTCTGTATGCGAATTTTGATTCATACCAAAATGCTTTTTTGCATAATTGTGTTTGACAAAAGAAAACATGTACCGTTGTACCTTGAGAACGGAACAAGGCGCTGCGTCTCCCCTGCCATACTTCCTGCATCCCTGTCACGCAGTCTTTGGCAATATTTCAGATAGCGATATACTTCCTGTCTTTGTTGTTAAGCCTCACCATTGGTTGAATTTGATATACACATTCAGACGCACTTACCCTGGAGGCGTCCCCAAAGTGTCATCTTAGCGAGGCAGCGCGAGTTTCCTAGAAAGGGAACCGTAACAATGTATCTTAAAAGGTCACACGATGTAACCTTGCTCTCACTTGAAATGTGTCCCCACATTTAGTCCTTGAATACTTGACCTCCCGCATCCCGTTTTTTAACTGCTGTGTTGATCTAACCAGTGACTGATACAAGAGGCTTGTTTGTTGTTCAACTTTATGTGGCTCCACAAGAACCGAGAGACAGATGACATCAAACTCCTGCGGTACTTTGATGTCATTCACCTGACGGTTCCAGCACCACTGCATAAAGCCAAACAAGCAGCAACAGCAGCTGATCACGAACCCCTTCAAGCACAATTACTATTTGTAAGGGGTCATATAATACGATTTCATACTTTCTTTGTTATATAGTGGTTTATTTAGCTATTTGTGCATGCATAGGAATGGCATACATACAAATCTCAGCCTCAGTTCTAAAGAGATCACAGATCCAGACCTGCCTAATAAAACGCCTGAATCTGAAATGCCCCAAGGCATTTCCAACTTTGCTAGGACATTCTCGGTCTTCTGTTTCACATCCTGTATGTGTGTTTTTTGTTAAAGTATTTTATGTAGATGCTGCAAAACTACAGCTTACAGAATTTATGTAATTTTTACTTTAACACTCGTAAAATTTACATGAAGGGGATAATGTACTTTAAACCCTTGGTGCATAAGTAACAAGTGTTTTAGTGAAGATAAAGGTAATGGTTAAATTAAAAGACTGACATAAGCTGTAAATACTATTAATAAACCTACCACATGTCCCCAAAGGCATAACTATGCGTTCACACCTGATGCAAATTTTGCAGATAAATTGGGTTCTTTGCCCATTCCGCCTCAACTCTGTACATCGTAATCACGTCACAACTAGAGTAAGCTCCTGATTGGATAATGCAGCGTGAATATCAGCCAAAGTTCGGATTTTTCAACTCGAGCAAATCACACTTTACACTCGTCAGACGGCCAAAATGCTCAATTTTGCGGCGTGCAAATTGCGTCATTTGTGCTTCCTCATTCACGCTTAAGGGCTACGGCATAGACGCGACGGCGTAGGTTCCGCGTCGGTTTTCATTTATACTTTTGCGTTGTCGTCGACATGCAAACAAACGCGCAGACTGCTGGTAGGCAGTATCCACGCGTGTCACCACAGTCACAGCAACGCAACAGTCAATGAAGAAGAAGCTTGGCAAGTTAACCCAGAAACGAAGAAGAAACAGCAACTTGTTATGTTTTGAGAATACCCGGAATGATGGAAGTAAATAAACAGCGACTTTTGTTGCAGTTTGAGTAAAATCCACAACTTGGCTCATCTTTGATTTCACAGTCGCAAACGGAAATACCTATGACACAGTTTTTTTTACCTGACGGGAGGGGTTTTGGTGGACCAATCACAGCGCTTGCGGTCAACGTAGATCTGACGCGCTGTTAAAAATTGTGCGAGGTGCACGTCTGGCTACGCACAGGCTACTGATAGTCTAAGCGTAGAACTTACGCATGACTATAAATCGGGCTTTATAATGCCGCAGGATGTCTATGGCGTCTTTGCACTGACTTAACATGTAAATCACCGCATTTAGTGCTTCATTCACGTCTGGTGTGAACGCACCGCAATTGTTATAAATTAATATTTAATTAGGAGTTTGCTTTCATTTTGACATGGCTTAAAACAATAAACTGTATATTCACACAAAACCATACCCGGCAGGCCACCTTTTGTCCCGTATTTCAGTGTGACGAAGTTGGCAACCCTAAGTACACGTACTCCAGGCTTAAGACTGTACCTTAAATGCATTTAATGTCGAGAGCAAATCAGTTTTACCATATCAAATTTAAAATCAATGGAGTTTCCATTGCCGCAGGTTAAACGTCCCAGTGTGATTTGTTCATGGAGCGTGTAGGATTACAGAACATGTGTGTTTAAATGCCTGTGGTCTTTCCGCTGTATCATCTGCACTCTCAAATGTGTTTTATAGAAGCAGTGCTTTGCTTAAGACTTATTCAATTGTGCTCGCCACATTTTGGCTGCCTGTGATTGAGTTTCGGGATGCCCTTGGGCCACTCCGTGTGCTCATGTAATTTACTCACAGATAGTAGGAGTCAAGAGAGAAAGCAGGTTAAAGTCTGCAGTTAGTTATAGGGGTTATACAGTAGCATCACATGTGCGGTTTTCTGTTGTGGGTCTGATTCATTATCTGTTATAAAAGCAAAAAAATACAAATCTGTGCCTCTTAACTGGACTGACATTACGCGGTGTGATCTCAAAATAAGTGTAAGAAATGAGGAAAGTAAGTGTTGACAGTTAACTCAGATAGGACCAATAATCTGTCAGCCATCATCACATGATGGCTGTAGTATAAAAAGTATTTAACATGTGGTGATACTGAGAATAGTATTTACATTTTGTAATAAATCATTTTAATCCTTTGCTAAATTACTCACAAAACATCTGACATACAAAAACTGTTTAACCAATCTAGTCCCTTGATGACACCAGTCCTGCCCATGCTTTTTATCCCCATTTAATATCCTTTTGTCCTGTAAAAAGTAAGATGGTTATGAATGGCATTTTATATTAACTTTAATTCATATCATTCTGTTTATTTGTTGAAGTCTAATTAGGCTATCATTTCAGATATCTCTTAATATCTAATTAAAATCGAGCTTAAATATAAATAAATATCAAATACATTCAAGACATTCATGTTTTTGTTCGAAGCAAAGCTCGTTCTTAAAAAACAGCATTTCATGCAGGCAAAACATTTGGCATCTATCGTCCTGATGAACGTCCCTCTTTCATAAATAAACTGTGTAACAGAAAGCAGAAAACTATGTGTTGGAAAAGTAAAGTGCATACATTTGAATATCAATGATTTGCAGAGGAAATGACACCATTAACAAGGAAGTCTAACAGATGGCACAAGTGTTAAGTGAATGTAGTGCAAATTCTCCAATCACGTCGCATAATGAAGTCAGAGAGATATAAGAGGAGAAAGAGAGGATGTGTGGATGCGCAGGAGAGAGACGGGAGGGAAATTGCCATGGCTCTGCCCCACTCCAGTAATACCAGGGAGAGATCAGAGGAGCGTGGAGACGTATGAGAGCCGCTGATGGCTTTCACACTTCGGTATCTCAGGGCTCCTGGTGACAATCCATCC
Organism: Paramisgurnus dabryanus; assembly: GCF_030506205.2. Taxonomy (NCBI): domain Eukaryota; kingdom Metazoa; phylum Chordata; class Actinopteri; order Cypriniformes; family Cobitidae; genus Paramisgurnus; species Paramisgurnus dabryanus. Next base: position 28,945,708 of record NC_133349.1, on the reverse strand, counting down.
ACAATACTGTAATAATGCTGAAATAGGCCATTAGGGTGCCTCCCTTTCAGCCTCACTTCACTGATCAGAGCTCTTGCAGTGTGTTCGCGTGTACGTGTGTGTGTGGTTCTTTGAACACCTCAGAACAGACTGAGATGTGACAAGTGCTAAAGTCTCACTCGGTTGTAATTAGATCATGGCCTGCAGTGATGAGAGTAATGCAATATCAGAGGCAGAGACAAGAGAATAAAGGATGATTTAAAAGAAGCAGAGACATTTTCTTCTGTTTTTTTAACATATAATGCCATTTTCTTGTCACATTTCTGTGTTCTGTACTTATAGTATATACAGTACAGTAATCTCATTAGTGTACACATACATAAATTATATAAAAAATAAATAAATGATGATAAACACAGAGGAGAACAACACATGTAGACAGCTTAAAAACCATAAACCCTTTGACTTACATACAACTTTACATGCGTACAATTGCAGTAAATTCAACTTTGCATAAAGTCCTGTTTAAAGTTTATTCATTCATTTGCACTTGACCGTTTACTGAGAAATAAAGAGTAGGTCTTTGTGACCGCAAAACTGAATTCAGTCATATGTGGTGAAACGATCAAAAAACAAAACACAAAGCAAAACAAAACAACACAAAAATGCAGATATGTGCAGTTGTCAATCTACTGTAAAATAAAAATATGTGATCAGTCATACATAATCAACATATGCTTTTACATTATTTTCACTTCAAATTAAAGGATTACTTCACTTTCTTAGAAAAAAGTACCCCCATAATTTACTCACCCCCATGTCATCCAAGTGGTTTGTCTTTCTTTGTTCAATCGTTGAAAATTACGTTTTTTTTTTTTTTTTTTTTGAGGAAAACTTTCAAGGATTTTTCTCAAAGTAATAGACTTCATTTTTTTCAATGGCATTCAAAATTTCTATTTCCACGCAGCAACAAATGACTTTAAACAATCCCAAACGAGGCATAAGGGTCTTATCTAGCAAAACGATTGTCATTTCAGCAAGAAATTTACAACACATATATTTTTTTTTCTTACCCAAAATGACCCTTATGCCTCAGTTTCAAAGTGTTATAAATGATCCCAACCGTGTTGAAACTGCATTAAAACCATAAACCATTGAGGTCTAATAAAGTCCAGTATTCATGAATATCAGTCATGTGACCTTTTACGTTATTTCAGTTGCCTGCCGCCATCTTGAGTACCTACCGAGTACCAGTAGGCTACTGACAATCATTGGCTAGCTTGCTATGATTTCTTATTTTTTACTGCTTATGATTTTTATATATGGGAAATGGCTACAAAAGACAACATTTTACACCTCGACTGTCATAAAAATAAACGCTACTTTAAAAAAAATCTTGGTTAGGGTATGATGCCTACTCGATCCCTGATGCGTTTTTCCAGCCGCTGTCCGCTGCTACCGAACTACCACTATTTTACAACATAAGAAGGCGCGACACAACATGAAATTTTGCTCGAAGTATCACCTGGATCTCTACACATGAACGCGAGCGTTGAGAACATTGTTTGTTTACACAGATTTTACTAAAAAGAAAGGTTTTAAACCTTAAAAGACAATACTATTCTGTGACAGCACTGGGATCTCTTACATTAAACCCAAGCTGTGTGTCCACCTGAGCCTCATCAAACACAAAGGCACACCCCAAAAAAGGAATCATACAGCAATGAATCATTCCTCTCTCTTTAATGCCTGACACATCTGACTTCAATGTAGGGCGGATGTAGAGGATGGGACACAGCTGTGCCAGAGATGGATGAGATCTAAACATATTTTTCATTAACGCGTTAAATATTAATGTTTACAATTAAGCTTAGGGGTGGGGTACTGTTTGGTCTCGGATTTGTCCTAAGCCTGGATATATGAGATTTTGGGAAAAAAAAACTCTTTGTAGGAAAGATAGAATTGCGTGATTGGCTGAGATAGGAGGCCCGTGTAACAGTTGCTGGGCGGAGCTTGGACTATTGCCTCCTCTGGTTTGCTGCTAGCTGGTAGCAGGGCTGTTATAGGAATCTCCAGTGTGTCTCTGACAAATCAACATTAATGCATAAAAACACTGCGTCGAATGAAAACGTTCGTTGATTAACTCCAAATTCTGTACATACTTTACATATTTTAACAAAGAGAAGGACGTAATGAATTTTCCTAAAGCCCTCCCACCATAATCCTGGTAGTTTATTTTAGTAGAAAGCAGCAAATTGCTTTCCACCAAAAAGGTGCTACACACTCAAATATCCCCAATTAAACCTCATCCCGGAGTGATTCTTGCTGATAATGCAGTGTTGTGCTGGTAAAGCAAACCATTAAAGTCTTTAATGTCAAGACCATTAAAGACTCAAAATCCCAGCCCTGTCTTCTATTGTGAGACGTACAAATACGCTTCACCATTATATTGTAATAAATTGCTTTTGAGAGCTCTGCTATCAGCCAAATGGGAATTATCTGTGGTATTTGCTAAGGCAAGCATCACTATTGCTCATGTTTAAGGTTAGGGATTTGAACAATCCTCTAACTCTCCAGTAGCTATAAACTGTAGTATGTAGCTCATCTTGTACATTTGCGCTATGGACATGAACTTTAGAGGATTGTTGAGAAGAGCGGGGGGATGATAAAATAAAAACAAATCAAATAGACTTAAAGTACAGTTTTGTATATTGTAGGAGGGACATATGGCATTGAAGACCAAAGACAGTAAAGACCAAAAAAAATATCTCTTGAGCTAAAAAGAGAGATCGAAACTAGAAGAGAGCTTGAAACTGCATTATACACTATATAAATGGGACTGCAACATTAATGGGAATGTAATTTTACTTGGACTGTAAAAATTGTGGATTTTTTTCGACCCGGCGTTTGGTCAAAAAGGGACGAGTCCAGCAGCTGGATTGAAATTAACCCAGAAAATTCTTATATTTGACCCAACAATGTGTTGAATCAACCCATCATGTGTTTCCCAACCCGGTCCTACGTTGCAACCCTAACAGGGTGTTTTAGATGTCTCACTCTATAAAACACCTGATTTAACTCATTGGCTTGTTGGTGTGTTAAAATTGAGGAGACATCTCCAACATGATGAGAGGAATCAGGTGTTTCATATAAGGAGATATCTAAATCATCCTGGGAGGGGTGCCACGTACGACTGGGTTGGGAAACACTGGGTTAAATTACAACCCAGTGAGCTGGGTTCGTCACCTTTTGACCCAATGCTGGGTTGAAAATAACCCAACATTTTTTAGAGTAGGTAAAATTACATTCCCATAAATGTTATAGTCTCATTCTGACCCAATGCTGGGTCCCTCACTGCTATTCTCAACAATCAGGAGGGTGATTTATTGTTGGGTCATATATACAATTTTTTGCTTAACCCAACGGTTGGGTCCATCCCTTTTTGACGCACCTCTGGGTCCCCTATAATAACCCAGCAATTTTTAAAATGTGAAAATATTTCACAATGTTTTTTAACACATTGTTGGGTTCTATAGCCCCAGAGCTGCAGAGTCTTGAGTCTGCAATGTTTCCAGCAGATCTACAAATCTGCAGTGTTTCCGGCTCTGACTCGAGAGACAGTTCGCGCTGATCAGCCGGTTACGAGTTGAGAGATTCTCGAGTCAGAGCAGATTCGCATGTCTCTCGAGTCCGCATTGTTTCTGGCTCCGAGTGAGAATCTCAGGTCAGTTCGCGGCTCGCGCGGATCAGCAGGTCTCTCGAGTTTGCAATGTTTTCGGCTCCGAGTGAGAATCTCGAGTCAGTTCTCGCGCAGATCTGCCGGTTACGAGTGGATCTGTAGAGCGAGCGAAGTCTCATCAATAATGTTGAAAGAGGTTGGTGTGTGTGGTGGCGCTGTTTATGGTTTTACATTGAATTGTAGTAGGACTCAACTGAACCGGGTTAATGATACTAGAGACTTGCAACTCATGAATTAATTTAAAGATCCGGGTAAAAGATCCGAGTGAGTCACGACTCAAACAGGTCTAGTGCAAACCAGCATTTTTTTAAATGCAAATACATGCAACTCTCATATATCCATAGGCGTAAGTTGCAGGTGGGACGTGTCCCCAACGCCTTTATGCTAAAGTTGATCGTGACCACTTTTTGGTAGAAATTTAAAACAACTTCTTGCGGTCAAGTTCAATGAAGTATAAATGATTCACCACCAGTGTTGGGGAAGTTACTTTAAAAAAGTAGTGTTTGCTCGTTACTCGTTACTTTTAAAAAAAGTAATTCATTACTTTACTTAGTTACCGGCTTTGGAAAGTAACTTTTTACGTTACTCGTTACTTTTACGTTACTTTTATGTTGCCTGTATTTGGAAAATATTTTGGAAACACACACAAACACACGAACACATAGTACATACACACAATACCCTGTTACTCAGGCATTTGATCTTGACATTGTTAAAATCTTGTCTTTTTTACATGTTTTAACACTGTACATTTAACTTAAAATATTTAATTGTGTACAAGAAAACAGCTCTTATTAATGAATTATTAGTAGCATGTTGTAGTGTCTCAGGAGATTGTGCTCATTGTTAAATAGCTTTGTGGCTATACTGCACTGGAGCGGCAGTTTAAAATATAAACCCAGAATTCAGCGAACGTCAAGAACAAAAAAAAAACAATAAGGCCAAGACGCTGCACTGGAGCTGCAGTTTAAAAAATAAACCCAGAATTCAGCGAACGTCAAGAACAAGAAAAAAACAATAAGGCCAAGACGCGGGATTTAAATTACGTTACACGGACCATGTATAAATTTCAATGTTTCTGGACAGAAATACCAACTTTGTCTGGTATTAATAAGCTGCACATTGGAGTGCTGGCTGCTCCCCGCGGTGCTGAAGACGCGTGATGGCACATATACACAGATATCTACGTGCAATCTATTGGAAAGTGGAGGAGTCATTAGTTGGGTTAGTAAAATAACGAAATTACAGCTTTTAAATAGAAGAAAAAAAGGTTTTTTTGTAAAGAGATATATTTTTTAAGTTTAAAAGTGCAGAACTCTTCTCGAGGGGAAGAAAGCTATGGTTACGTGCAACCTATCGGAAAGCCCAGATGAGTTAGTTGGGTTAGTAAAATAATGAAATTATAGATTTAAGTACAAAATAGTATTTATATAAAGAGAAATATTGAAATAAAAAGTGCAGAACTCTTCTTAAGTGGAAGTAATAAAGTAAAATAACGAATAATAAGTATATAGTAACGAATAATAGTTTCCAATAGGTTGCACGTAAATATCTGTGCTGCCACCAGACTCCGTCCGAGCGCGTCTTCAGCACCGCGGCCAGCACTCCAATGCGCAGCTTATTAATACAAAACAAAGTGAACAAGTTGGTATTTCTGTGCAGAAACATTGAAATTTAAACATGGTCTGTGTAACATTATGTAAATTCCGCGTCTCTGTCTGATTGTTGTGTCCGTTTTGTTGTTCTTGACGTTCGCTGAATTCTGGGTTTACATTTTAAACTGCCGCTTCAGTGCAGTATAGCCACAGAGCTATTTAACAAGCACGATCTTCCGAGATACTATGCTAAGATACAATTAATACAAAACGAAATTCACTTCAAACGGAGTGGGTAGACATGATTTTTACCACTTTATTAAGTTTGTTTTCGTAGAAACCTTTCTCTAAAGTGAATTTCGTTTTGTATTAATTGTATCTTAATTTCAATCAATGTTTTATCAACCAATTGCTTGAATTTAATAAATAAGAAATAAATAAAAGAAAACGATTTAGTTTTATATTTATGTTTAAAAAAAGTATTTCATTTAAACATAAATATGAAGCTGAATCGTTTTCTTTAATTTATTTCTTATTTATTAAAATCAGGCAATTGGTTGATAAAACATTGATTAAAATTAAGATGCCTCCATCCCTCAAAAGTTAGGGTAAGCTGCTTCTTGCTTGCCATGATTTCTTTGCAGACTGATAGGAGCCTCTGTCGTGTGTGGACGTTGTGACTATTGCACAAGCGCAGATGGCAGTGTCGCTGTCAAATCTAACCAAAAGTAACGTTGCGCTGAATTGGAAAATGAACTACGTTACGTTACCAAATTTTCAGTAGTAACGCGTTACACTACTTTTTTCTCTAAAAAGTAGTTACGTTACTGTAACGCGTTACTTTGTAACGCGTTACACACAACACTGTTCACCACAAAATCAGGTTTGCTTAAAAATGAACATTTTCACAATAATGAAGCAGTGTTTGCTTTCTTTCTCTGTTTGTCATTGCTGTATTTTAAAGGTTTTAGCTATTAAGAAACCTTGGCTTTTTATTAGTTGTTTTTTTCTCAGTTGTTTCATAGTTTAACCTTCTGGGCACTGTTAAAATTGTGAACATTTCTGCGGTCATCAAAACCATGCGGTGAAATGAAAAGCCCTTTATCTGGTAAATTTCCCTGGGTCTCAAGTCCTCAAGGTCAGTTTCAGCTGAAGGCTCCCATTTCGCTGAACTCTAGTTTTCATTTGTTGACCGTGACAGTGTTATAGCCCTGTGAGTTTATGACGGCCATGCACATCGCAGTCTGTGATTAAAGCGCACTTGTTAATCTGGCTATCAGCACGATACAAGCCGCTTTTATAAGCAAACAACAAGATGTAATATTTCCCCTCGGCTCTGTTAAAAAAGGTGACACCTCCGAAGTGAATAGCCAGTCGGAACGTCTCCTTTATGCTTCCCAGCAGTCTCCGGTTATGAGAGGAAAACAAATGCTGAAGCTGTAGAGGAAACGCATCTGAGCAGACAGGTCTGTCTGTACGTGAGCCACATCTGAGGGTACTCAGAGGCAAGCGTGTGATCTGGCTGTCACAAGCTGGCGTCTTCTGTCATTTCATCGCAGATTGTTCCAAAAACGCAATGTCCTTATCCTGCATGTAGCACTTCTTAGAAAAATACCATTTATGTGATTCTTTGAAGGAGGCTTATTGGATTAAAAGAATGAAATAGTATTATGTCGTTTTAGTCTGTAGAGCCATGTGACACATTTACTAAAAACATGTTTCTGAGTTTGCACACAGATGCCTTTGAGAGGAATTTAAAATCCTCATTAACAACATAAGAAGAGAAAAGATTTCACTACATTTCTGTGCTTTCTATGTGGTTTTGCTGTTGTAACCACAAGTCTGTCTTTTTGTGGGGCTTGCCATGGAGTTACAAAGTTTTTGTTTGTTGCACTCAGTTCTACTTAATCCTCTCATGTTCACATTACTTACAAAGTCCATGTCACTACTGTATGTGATCTTAATTTTATTGAGTTCATTCAACAAAAAGTATCAGTTTTGCTTTGTTCCACTGACATAAAAGTTGCATAAAATAAACCGTTTAATAAGCTATACATACTGGCACCTTATTGTCTGCTGTTGTTGCAGTGTATTATGGGTAATTGTTGTTCTGTAACACTTTTGCAAGAGTGCACCATTAGAGACATTTTGTTTCTTTTGCAGGCTCTACAATTAAGACAAACAAATATAATAGTCAGTTATTTCCCCTGATATTGTATTAACAGTTATCATCTTGATTAATAGTATTTACATTTTTTTTATTATCATTGTATACTGGAGGCTTAGTTGTAACGCTGTGTTACAACTAACCCCACGGTTTTAAAATGTTTTCAATCCCAGCTATAATTTACTAGGAGTTACTGACATATTTCAAATGCTGTTATGTTCAGCCCAGTCTCACGGAATTTCGTTATATAGTCACATATTTTTTAATTCTTTTTTCGTGATATTATCACGAAGTTCTGCGTCTTTTCGTGATCGTATAACGAATTCCTGTTTTCGTGTGATTTTCATGTATTGGTTACTCAACTGTTTTGTCCTATTTTCTTACAATTGTCGCTTCGGTTTAGGGTTAGATTTACATAAAATGACATCCCTACCCAAACCCAACTCTATCCCTAACGCCAGGCGACATATAAAAAAATAAATCAGAAAAAATAGTATAAACCAATATATAAAGTGACATTCTAATGCAAGCACCAAATCTAACCCTAAACCGAAGCGACAATGGTTTAAAAATAGGAAAAAGCAGTTGAGTAACCAATACGTGATAATCACCCGAAAACAGGAATTCGATATACAATCACGAAAAAAACGGAAATTCGTGATATTATCACGAAAAAATAATACAAAAAATACGTGACAACTTTGTGAGACTGGGTAGCTATTTTTTAGGTAACAAGACAGTGATTAAATTAATATAAGATTGGATTTGGTGACTTACACACCCAACTCAGAAATCGAAAAAAAAACATAAGATGAAGAAATTTACTTTTATGCCTCCAAAACACTCTTTGTTCAATATCTTAACCGAAACACATCAAAACTTTTCACAAATTCACAGGAGATCATCTTCTGACAGTAAGAGAAAAAGACCAAAGGCACAGATTGCTTGGCCTTGTATAAATTAGTAAAGTAGCTGCATTACTTAGAATGATCAGGATATAGAAGTGGTGAAGCAATACAAATACCTTGGAATTATTATTGATGACAAACTCACCTTTGAGCCACAGGTAGACGCTGTCTGTAAGAAATCACATCAGTGTATGTTTTTTTACCGTAAACTTCGGAATTTTAATGTTGATAATACTTTTATGAGGATGTTTTACTGTTGTTTTATTGAATCCACTATTTCATTTGCTCTTGTGAGTTGGTTCGGGTCCCTTTCACTTAAAAACAAGAACAGTCTTCAAAACATAGTGAAGGTGTGAGGCAAAATTTCCCACAATCCCTTGCCTGATTTAAACACTCTATGAGACTAGGACTGTCAAGAAGGCACATTCAATCTTAGCTGATCCATGCCACCCATTGTACAGCTGTTTTATTTTGTTGCCGTCAGATTCAAAGTGCCTAAATGCAGGACCAACAGACACAAACATTCTTTTGCCCTCGCTGCTATAGGTGGTCTTAACAAGTTAATGTGAGTTGCGGACTTCTGTGTTGTATGTATTTAATTTATTTCTGTTGATTGTATGGTTGTTGTTTTGTGTAATGTGTATTGTAGCCTGCTGCACAACAAATTGCCCCTCGGGGATAATAAAGTTTCTTGAACTTACAATTAACCCTTCGTTAGTTTGTGGTCCGCTCACCCCTACGTCTAATCATAGAACACTACAGTACAGTTACATAAGCACCCATTGGTACACCAGTTCACAACTACATTTTAAATAAAAAAATATTTATTAGTAATACAAAAAATTTTTTAACTAATTATTTTGCATTATTAATAAGAATTTGCTAATGTTATGATTAAAATAAATAGTTTACATTCTAAAAAATGCTGGATTGTTTCAACCCAGAAGTGGATAAAATATGGACAAACACAACTGTCATCAAGACTATTGGTCCTCTTAGGACGGTTTCACATTTGGTGCGATTGCCTGGTCCGAACCCGAGTTCGATTGCTCCCCCCTCCCCATGCCCCCCATGGACTGTGTTCACACATTATTTTTGTATCCGAACCGCGGTACGCTTGCATCATCAAGCTGCAGCCGGCGCGTTCTCCTGTTGCTTGGCAACCGCTGTAAACGAGAAGACGACAAGTGTGATTGAAGAACTCCAAGCAGAGAGATGGTTTCTGAATGCCTCCGCAAAAATTGACGTCGGCGGACAGACCGCGTTGTCATCGAAACGACTTTAGTATGTTTGGGGCAGACAGACGCAAGTGCGTTTCTGTATTATTTCTTTGAAAACAAAACCAAAGGTTTAAAAAAATAAGAACAAAACTCAAGCAAGCATTCTATGCATTTTGCGGTCAATGTAAGTGCACGCACACAAACACACACGTCTGTTTTGGTGGGACATTCCATATAATACGTAATTAACAGTGGTTCACTTCCGCGATTTGGTACGATTGCGCTCACATTAGCAGCGAACCGATCTGGAGTTCACATGAACCGGACCCTAGACCACCCTTTTTAAGCGGACTCGAGTACGTTTCGTGGGTGCATCAATCAGAAGTGTTGCGCAATTGCATTTTTTTAAAAAGTGGAGAAGGCGGTTCTTTTCTAAAATTCGAGAAAATCCTCCGCTACACCTTTAACCTAGAAAATCTCCATACCAAACCAAACCAGTGTACCCGTTTAAATTTCCATAAACACACATTTAGTACATTATCAGTGTTGCTGAGTTTATGACTGTCATCGGTTGCCTGCGAAGGCTTTTATTCTCATTTGCATAACCAGCAAAACCATTTAATGCTTTTGATGCAGGTGCAGGCATTCCATTCCCATCACATTTTATTATCATACTCTCATATTTCTCAATCACTGCTGATGCGATTGATTTCCATCAGGTTTATTATACATCACATTATCTCAGAATTAAAGTTGAGCTTTAAAAAACAGTGATACACAGCATAAGTTAGGCGAAAGCTGAGACCCGTGACAGCACAGCAGCCCTGAGAAGAGATTATGCCTCGTGTGTGTGTGTGTGTGTGTGTGTGTGTGTGTGTGTGTGTGTGTGTGTGTGTGTGTGTGTGTGTGTGTGTGTGTGTGTAGTTTGGTTTGTAACATTGTAACATTATGTAGATGACACTTCAGAATACTTTATAGAACCTTGGGAGGTCTTTATTAAAATAATCCATAAATACCTCATCCAGTACCATGTAAACAGCAGGACTTGTTCTTCTCCAGCCTGCGGGGGTTCAAAAGATTGACCGAGCGCCTAGAAACCAATGACTGTCTCAACAGTTTCACATGTCTGCGTGTCACATCACCGCTTGAGTCCTTAAGAAGTGATAAAACCCTGACACAGGCTTTTTTAAATATGGATCTTACTTTATAAATGACTAAATGAAAATACTCCCTGACATTGTTTTCTTTATTTATGTTGTTTTCTTTATTAGCACTCATGTTTTGATGTAAAACATCTTACAGTATAGTCTTGACTTCCTTTACATAACAACAATTAGGTGGTGTTTACATGACACTATTTTACCTACTAAAAAAACTGAAACATTTTATTGCCTTTTCTTTACTTGGCAGTGGCAATAAGGGGGCTTAAAAAACTTTTGTGTGCATTCACACTACAGCGTTTTTAGTCGTTTTTTAGATCTATGTGAATGGGGATTGTTTTGACAATTGCATTGTTTTGATTGTTTGTTTTTTTTCATACTACTACTGTAAGGCTCAGTGGTAGAAGCAGCACAAAAGGTCATGGGTTTGAATCCAGAGAATAAACACATACTGTACTGATAAAAATGTACACTTGTAATTAGGGATGCACCGATAGGATTTTTTTGGGCCGATACCGATTTAAACAGACAACTTTTGGCCGAAACCGATACCGATATTAAACACTTGTGTACAATACTATACAGTTGGTCTATTAGCTAGTTTATTTCTACATCAAATAATTTTTACTGAACATGGATTGGATCTAATTAACATTCAACTGACCAACATAATAAGAGAGATACAAATTAAGCTAAAACAAATATAATAAGACAGCATGACAACCTTCAAAGGTGGTTTTTGCCATTCAGCATTTTTTTTATTAACAACATTAACTCATTTTTTACATATAATGGATTTCTTTATGCAGTTAATTAATAAACAATCGGTATCGGCCTTTCTCGTGCTATTGCCGATATGCCGATGGTTTCAAATTCATCAAAAATCGGCCGATAAATATCGGCGGCCGATACACCGGTGCATCTCTACTTGTAATGCACCATTAGTCAGGGGTTTTCAAACTTTATGATGTCAAGGACTCCCAAATATGATGAACCCTTTGTGAGGGACCCCTTACCTAAAATATATATCAAGTTAAATATTTTTTATGTATAACAAACAGAATTGGCTACACTTACAGTAATGCTACATTTTCAATTAAAATTTATTTGTAACTTGCAACTGACAATAAATATTGTTTCATAGCAGCTTTACAAAGATTACTGCTAGTGATATACCAATATATTGCAGTGGCCGGTATATTGGCTGATATTTAGATTGGCATTGGCATAGTTACTTAAATGTGTTGTTTGTAATGAAAATACTCTCAGATGTAAAGCCAAAGTCTGACAGACCAGAAAATGACCATTCATTATTCCCTTTTTAACACGATGTTATGTTGTGTTACAAACAACAACACTGGTGTGCAGCAAAGTCTTATTCAAACAGTACTATGAAATGTCAGATCAAGATAAGATAAGTACTATAAAAGGGTATATTTATAAATATTATACATAACAAATGTTTATTTAGTTTCACAAATATTTCAGTTTGACTCTTATTTACTGTAATTACATTTGTGTTATATCGGCCACACTGCTTTCTTAATATTGGCTGTTAAAAATAAATAAATAAAACTAAACATACGAGTTGACCACTAATTACTGTTCTACTAACCAAGGTGCGTGAGATAAAGTGGACTGAAATAATGAAAAAACACTAGAAAGATACTAAGCAAATGCAGTATTAACTATTTTGGAATGTATGTAGTAGTAAATGAGAGATAAACCTAATTTAAAAAAAAAAAAATAAAACAAACCTCCTGGTCCACGGACACCATGTTTGAAAATACCTGCGTCACTTTGGATTAAAGCGTCTGCTAAATGTGTAAACATTTTAATGTGATCGTACTTAATGTAATGATATTTTGGCCCAGCAATACAACAGGCCAATATTAAAGGTGACATAGAATGATTGAACGGAGTATTTATCCTTGTTCTGTGATGTGACATGTAGACAAAAATGTTTTTTTTTGGGTCTGTAATGCCTTAGAAGCTTCCTAAAAACCTCTCTCAGATAGCTCTATTAGCGTGGGGGATTTTAAACAAGTGGTTTTGCACCTATTTGGCTCCCCCTACTGGGTTAACTTGCAATCTCATTAATGATTGGCTGACTTTGCTGCCACTCAAAAAATGTAGCCAATTATTTTAAAGTGGAGGGGCAGTGAGATGCCTGTGATGTCATAAGCATCCGTTTTTCAGATTGGGCCGTTTTCTGGCTGACATTTCTAAAAGAGGAATTTCTATGAGACTGAGATGTTTACATGTCTAGCACTTTTTGTATGTTCGTGAATGCGAGTAGACTACCATTATTCAACAAAGACAAGGTAAAAATGGTATTTCATTTTCTGTCCCCTTTAAGCCATTTTAAGATTTTTTTTGACATTGGCCGATTAACTGAAGGGGTTAATCATTGACGGATCACTAAGTTTACTTTACACTGCATAGTGAAAATATCTATTTGATTACTGCACTCAAAAAATAGAAATGCTGTTTTTTTTCTAACTTGGCGTTGGGTAAATATTGGACAGAACACAAAGATGTGATAAAGATTACCCAATGCTTGGTTGTTTTAACCCAATGCTGGATTGTTTTAACCCAACTTCTGGGTTAACACAGTCTCACCCCATCCATGGCGTCAATATTTGACGACACTTGACCATGCGTCAATATGTTGACGCAGAGGGTATACCTTTCGCGTAATTTTTTGACGAACTGGGGACTTCAATACTATTACGTCCGTTGCATTCTCTTTCCTATTTTCTTACCATTTTCGCGTCGGTTTAGGGTTAGATTACGCAAAATTAAACAGTGTACGCGAAATTAAACAGTTGTCACCTGGCGTTGGGGTTAGAGTTAGGTTTGGGTAGGGATGTCATTATGTAAATCTAACCCTAAACCGACGCGAAAATGGTAAGAAAATAGGAAAGAGAATGCAACGGACGTAATAGTATTGAAGTCCCCAGTTCGTCAAAAAATGACGCGAAAGGTATACCCTCCGCGTCAACATATTGACGCATGGTCAAGTGTCGTCAAATATTGACGCCATGGGGTGAGACTGGGTTGTCTGGGTTATTAGAACCCGTTGGGTAACTTAAACCCTGCATTGGGTAACTTAACCCATTTGTACGTTCTGTCCAATATTTACCCAACGCTGGGTTAAACATAACCCAGATGCAAGCCTTTAACAGCGTTCTTTTGTTTGTGTTTCCTTCAGCAAAAGCAAATGTTGTTTAATGACGGAAATGAATGTTTAAAACTCCAGTCACTCAAGTCAGGTTTTATGACGCTCCCCCCTCCCCGCCATCGGGCTTTAATGAAGGCAGGTTTTTAAAATGTTATATTTAATTTGATTTAGCATTTTTATGAGACAAGCTCTTCTCTCAATCACATTTAAATGTTTATTGTTACATTAGCTGTCCTGCTTACAGTCAGGGTTTTGGACTACAGTTAATAAATGTGAACGATTTCCATAAAATATTCAAAGAAGCCCATTACTGCCACAGCGCCTCATCTCCTCGGCTAAACTTCAATCAGTTTTGCATTTGAAATGCATTAAATGCCCGGGTAAAACCTTATAATCTGCACGGCAATATTGTTATAGCTGCTATCGGGGAAAACGTGAACTTATATGAGACGCATTAATTCTGCTGTTTAATTATTTAGAGTGTATTGATTTCTCACACATTGTTTGGATTCATAACTCATTAAGTATTTAAAACACTCATGTAATTTTCCTGTTTACTAGAGAGTACAATGGTATGGCTGTAAATCTTGCAAAAAATAATTACACGGTACCAGTGGAAGCTAATGGTCATTTTAATAGCTTCCCTTTAATTACTGCCATTATTATGCGAGTATTTAATGAGAAAGAACCTTCATGTTTCTTTTTTTTTTAATAAGAGTGTGACATACAGTTTTTCGGGATGTGCTTGCTTCAACCTTATATGAAATCTGGAATATCTAATATTTGGAAGTTGCAGTGTAACTTCAAGCAATAACTCTGTCATGTTGTGTATACCGATGCCTTCATAGATAATTTTTATCATTTACATTTATAGTACATTACAAACATAAGTATGCTTTTACTGGGATCGAACCCATGATCTTGCTAACACACTTCTCTACCCATTGAGCTACACTATGTGATTATAATACACTTATAACCGAGTTTATCCTAGTCCCAGACTAAAATGCATGTTTGAGATGCTTTAAAAATGCTTTCAAAAACACCTTGCATATCTTAACATGTATCAGAAGTATTGTTTTGTCTCAAGATTATTTTTTTTGTAGGGTATATTTTTAAAAATGTCCTTAAATAGGCCAAGTCCTGAATTAAGCTTAACCCTGTCTGGGAAACTGCCCCTTTGTGTATGTGTGTTACAAAAGCTAAGCTGTATGGGATATCACCATTTTAAGGTCCTTATTTGTACCATTTAGGTACAGATATGTACTGTATACATTTACTAATGAGGAACAAATATGCACTCTTTAGGTACAAATGTGTACTTTTGAAAAAACGTACTGCCCTAGTGACAGCTTTTGTAACTTTATTTTTGAGAGTAGAGGATTAATGTATATGTAGAGCTGTGTTTTGAAAAGACACACTCACATTTGTATCTAAATCAGATAAGCACCATCCAAAAACAAGCTGAGCCAGTTTTAATGCTCACCAGTGGGTGGCGCTGCTGTTTCATCTTTCTCATCCCATGTCGGTTTCTGTGCAGATGATGGAGAGGACAGAAGTGCAGATGATGACAAGATTTCACTGGAGGTGGGTTCAACAGTCAAGCAGGTTAGAAGCAGTAACCTCATCATTATTTTTACAGTCTTATAGGACTGACATAAACTCTGTTTGCCCACATATAACTGATTTTATAACAAAGTTACTAAGAAATTACCTACATGGTTTAAAGTAGTGTCACAGTATCAGCATCCTTTCTCAGATTTATATACCATTACTACAGTACACACAAATCAGCCCTGTTAAGCATACGGGTGCACTTGGAACCATGAAGGTTCTTCAAGCAATACAGAAAGCTTGTAAAGCTTGTTAGCCAATGGAGAATTTTTCTATTGGTGCCGGTTTGAATCCAATGGTTTAAAGAACCTGCAACTCGAAAAGTGCTCATTTAAAAGGAACTTTGTAACATCAACCTTTTTTCATGAAATGAGTGTAAATACAGTAGCATGCAAAGATTACACAAGTAAACATAACATGCAGTTTTTAAATAATGGGAAAACAAAATCCAAACACACATGGCCCTATGGTAAAAAGTGCATGCACCTTTGTTAAAACATAACTTAACTGTGGTTTATCACACCTGAGTTCAGTTTCTCTAGCCACACCCAGGCCTTATTACTGCCACACCTGTTTGCAATCAAGAAATCACTTAAATGGGACCTGCCTGACAAAGTAAAGTAGACCAAATGATACTCGTAAGCTAATCACCATGTTGAGATCCAAAGATATTCAGGAACAAATGAGATAGAGATCTATCAGTCTGGAAAAGGTTATAAAAGGTTTCTAAAGCTTTGGGACTCCAGCGAACCACAGTGAGGCTGTTTCTCAATATGCGTTCTTCAGCGATCTTCCGTTCTCGTGTCCTTGCTCTACGTCATCATTAACAGTCGAAGTTCATTCCAATTCTCAAGAACGCAAGTACAGAGGACGCATGAAAATACCCGGATGTGTTCTTGATATCGAGGATGCATCGAATGCAGACTTGCGCGCTGAAATCGCTTCACGCCCCAGAAGTCATTGCGGCAAAACAATGGCGGAGGTCAGGTGACCAACGGGAAGATCGCACACATCTCAATTCTCATAAGTGCGTTCTTTGTTCTCGCAACCTTCTGAGTGCGTTCTTCCAAGGTCGCCTGGCAAGTTCGATCTCCACGAGGACGCAAGTCCGTTCTTTGCGTTCTTGGAATTGAGAAACAGCCTGAGAGTCATTATTCACAAATGGCGAAAACATGGAACAGTGGTGAACCTTCCCAGGAGTGGCCTGCCGACCATAATTACCCCAAGAGCAGCAGCGACTCATCCAAGAGGTCACAAAAGACCCCACAACAACATCCAATCACCTACAGGCACCACTTGCCTCAGTTAAGGTCAGTGTTCATGACTCCACCATAAGAAAGAGACTGGGGAAAATGTCCTGCATGGCAGAGTTACAAGATAAAAACTGCTGAGCAAAAAGAACATAAAGACTTTTGCCAGAAAACATCTTGAAGATCCCCAAGAGTTTTGGGAAAATACTCATTGGATTGATGAGACAAAAGTTGAACTTTTTGGAAGGTGTGTGTCCCGTTACATCTGGTGTAGAGGTAACACAGCATTTCAGAAAAAGAACATTATACCAACTGTAAATATGGTGGTGGTGGTAGTGTGATGGTCTGGGGCTGTTTTGCTGCTTTAGGACCTGGAAGATTTGTTGTGATAAATGGAACCATGAATTCTGCTGTCTACCAAAAATCCTGAAGGACAATGTACGGCCATCAGTTCCTGATCTCAAGCTGAAGCAGCAGGACAATGATCCAAAACACACCAGCAAGTTCACTTCTGAATGGCTGAAGAAAAACTAAATGAAGACTTTGGGGTGGTCTAGTTAAAGTCTTCACCTCAATCCTATTGAGATGTTGTGGCATGACCTTAAAAAGGCGGTGCATGCTCAAAAATCCTCCAATGTGGCTGAATTACAACAATTCTGTAAAGACGAGTGGACCAAAATTCATCAACAGCGCTGTAACAGACTCATTGCAAGTTATTGCAAACACTTGATTGAAGTTGTTGCTGCTAAGGGTGGCCAGTGTTTGTTTGGATTTAGTTTTCCCTTCAAAATTAAAACCTTATTGTGTTTACTTGTGTTATATATGATTCATATTTAAATTAGTTTGAAGATCTGAGACATTAAGGTGTGACAAACATGCAAAAAATAAAAAGCCAACAATTTTTCACAACACTGTACTATATGATCATATGTATGTTTATTTTAAGGATGCAGAAGTCAGTCCAATCACTGATCAAAAGGACAATTCTCAAGAACAGGCTGATATAGAAGAACAAGAGCAAACTACCGAAGGACAGGAGCAAACTACCGAAGGACAGGAGCAAACTACCGAAGGACAGGAGCAAACTACAGAAGAACAGGAGCAAACTACCGAAGAACAGGAGCAACCTATAGAAGAACATGAGCAACCTATAGAAGAACATGAGCAAACTACTGATGAATCACCAGGTAGCGAAGAAGAGCAAAAACAAGAGGATGAGAATGCAGGAGATGAAAATAAAGAAATTGAAGAGGCAAAGAATGAAGACGATGGAGAGATCAAAGATGAGGGAGAGACATCAGAGGAAAAGGATGATAGTGAAGAGAAGAAAAAAGAGGAGGATGATGGAGAAGAGAAACAGAATGAAGAGGAGAGTAACCTTGAAGAAGAGGAAAGACATGAAGATAAACCAGAGAATGATGGAGGTCAGCCAGTAGAGAGTCCAGATCAAAGTGAAGAACAATCAGCAGATGCTGAATGAGAGAACACGAATACTTAAATGAATATTCCACTTTAAAAAACAAAATAAAAAAACCCAGATAATTTACTCCCCCCATGTCATCCAAGTTGTTGATGTCTTTCTTTGTTCAGTCGAGAAGAAATTACGTTTTTGGAGGAAAACATTCCAGGATTTTCTTAATTTAATAGACTTTAGTGGACCCCAACAGTTTACAGTTTTAATGCAGTTTAAAATTGCAGTTTCAATGCAGCTTCAAAGGGCAAATGATCCCAAACGAGGCAAAAGGGTCCTATATTTAATGAAAAGATTGTCATTTTCGGCAAGAAAAATCACACAGCTAGTGCAAAACAAGAGGTTGTGGTTTAAAAGCAAAAAAATTCTTGCCAAAAATGACTATCACTTAACTAGATAAGACCCTTATGCCATGGTTGGGATTGTTTACAGGCCTTTGAAGTGGCATTGGAACTGAAATTTTAAACTGTATTAAAAATGTAAACTGTTGAGGTCCAATAAAATCTATTAAATTGAGAAAAATCCTGGAATGTTTTTCCAAAAAAAAAAAAATTCTTCTTGACTGAACAAAGACAGACATCAACATTTTGGACGACATGGGGGTGAGTAAATTATCTGGATTTTTTTATGAAAGTGGAGTAATCCTTTAATGAAAATGTTTACCAAAAATAACAGTGTCGTCATAATTAGAGTTTTCCATTTGACCGAGTACAAAATTTCAGAAGATCAAAAGTCAAATGGAAAACCTCATGATGTTTTGTTGCTTTTGATCTTGTCAGCACCTGTCACCATTCATTGTTGTTATGGGTAAAAGCAGCCGGTAATTTTTTTCCTCTTTTTGTTCAATAATAGAATTATTCATGTTTAAAAACAACATGAAGGTTAGTAAGTCACAGAATTAACATTTTTATGTGAACTATTTCTTTATGAAAGATTAATTATATTGATTATTACTAATTTATTTATAACTTATTTTATTGTGATTATAATAATGTGAACAAGCGTAATAACACAGCTAAATTAGCCAGTTAGGATTTATGGTAATATCTATTCTCTGTAGACTAACAAAATGATTTTGAACAAATTGAGCTCTAGTGCTAATATCTGCTTAAGCCATTAGACTCGTGTTTGCGAAAGATGTTTATTTTAGGTATTTTTGTGTCTGAAAGCTAAATGTATAGAGTTAATTATTTCCCTCACTAAGGTTCTATTTGACATTTTTGTCCAAATTGAGTTATTCACTTCTTATTTCTTCTAATGTAACTTATATACATTATGTGATAAGTTTTTTGCATGTTGCGTACATTTTAGGACTTTTTATTTAAAACAAAAAGGTTTGAATGTAGGGCAATAACTTTGACGGTCAATATCTGAAAACCACTAAGAATGCACATGCAAGCTCATGTCAAGTCTGCTGTATATAAGATTTCAATTTATGTTGTTGCAATTTATATTATATTAACATTTGAACAGTTTTAAATGACTAGAATAACATAAGTGCTGAATGATAAGCTACATACTATTATGAATACAGACTATATCAATATTTTCCTGTCTGTCTATGTGTTTGTTCTGGGTACATCATGTATGTGTATTTTGGCTTAGCGGACTTCTGCCACCTTTCTGTTTGTCTGTTTGGACACATTTGCAAATACACAAACAGCTCTGTTGGGTACTTTGAGGTCATTTCAGGTGATTTCAAACTTTATGATGGCAAGGACTCCCAGTGGCCGGTTGCATAAAATTCTAAGACTAGTCTTAAAGGTGACGCTTTTCCTGATCCCAGTTTTCAAACTTCAGTTAGTGTGTAATGTTGCTGTTAGAGCATAAATAATACCTGCAAAATGATAAAGCTCAACGTTCAGTGCCAAGCGATATATTTTCTTTAACAGAATATACTTTTCAAGGACTACAGAGAACGGTCGGTTTGGACTTCAGCCATCTGCTTACCAGGTGTGTGATGACAATATTCTAAATTTTTGAATAACCTATGCATACAGGAATACACCAAAAAGGGCACCACCTTGTTGCGCTTTCACAGAGAAGACGAAGAGTTGTGTTAGTAGAATGTTTTTATCGCCATGCCATCAAGACGCTGTTATTTTCATCTTGGAGTCAAATCTCATTTGTTCGGCCTTTGCTGAGGACAGCTTCCTCAATCTGATGTGACCTTTCCGGACACAATCACAACACTGGACCAGCACAATCAGAACTTATTACGTATTTCTGAAGGAGGGACTTCATAGAACAAGGAAGACATCAGCCTGTTTTTAGGACTGTGAAAACAGCGCTATATAAGTAAATTGTGCAAAAATACTTTTTTTCACACAGGAAGCATGAACACACGTTATATTGCACACCATTAACACAATCAAAGCTTCAAAAATAGAAAAAACGGCACCTTTTAAAGTTTTTTTTCTTCAAGACCATTACTGTTTTATACATAAAATGGTAGATTGGTCTTATTTAAATCCAAATAGTAAGACCGACTAGCCCTAACTAATTGCTAGTTAGTCAGACTCGTTCTTAAAACATTCATGCAAACGACCACTATGATGAACCTTATGTGAGGGACCCACATCTTAAAAATATATAATTAAAGTATTTATATATTTTTTTAATAGTGTAACAATTCAAAGTCGGCAACACCAAAGCTCCAAAACTATCAAAAATATTTATTATTTAAAAAAAATTGATGCCATGCACTAGTTTTTAAATAATATCAAATTTTGGAGCTTTGGTGTTGCCAACTTTGAATTGTTACACTATTAAGCCTTTTATTGTCGAGCACCCAATTTAGACTGCGTGCTTTAGCCTTCTATTTTATATATATATTTTTAATAAAAGCATTTAAACTCTGTTAGATAAATAGTAATTTTGATATAAAGACTTCATATTGTTTCCAAATAAGTTACTATATACAGTAGTAGATTTTTAAAATTTTTGCATTATTCTCTCTGAAATTTTCTGGGGACCCCAGTTTGAAAAAAACCTAGGTCAGTTAACTTATATTCCATTTTCTTAAAAGAAAAATCCAGATAATTTACTCACCACCATGTCATCCAAAATGTTGATGTCTTTCTTTGTTCAGTCGAGAAGAAATTATGTTTTTTGAGGAAAACATTGCAGGATTTTTCTCATTTTAATGGACTTTAATAGAGCCCAACACTTAACACTTAACTCAACACTTAACAGTTTTTTTCAATGGAGTTTCAAAGGACTCTAAACGATCCCAAACGAGGCATAAGGGTCTTATCTAGCAAAACAATTGTCATTTTTGACAAGAAAAATAAAAAATATGTACTTTTAAACCACAACTTTTCGTCTAGGTCCGGTCCAGCGTGACCTAACGTTAATGCGTAGTGACGTAGGGAGGTCACGTGTAACATATATAAAACGCACATTTGCGGACCATTGTAAACAATAAACTGACACAAAGACATTAATTAGTATCAGTTGACATACAACAACGTAGGAACGGTCCTCGTTCTCAACACTTGTAAACACTGGGGCGGAGTTTCGCGTTTGTCCTCTGTGACCTCTTGAAGTCATGACGTATTGCGTGGGGTCACGCTGAAGCATCATGACCGGATCTACGTGACGAGAAGTTGTGGTTTAAAAGGGCATATTTGTTATTTTTATTGTCAAAAATGACAATCGTTTTGCAAGATAACACCCTTATCCCTCGTTTGGGATCATTTAGAGTCCTTTGAAACTCCGTTGAAAAAAAACGTTAAGTGTTGAGTTAAGTTAAATATTGGGCTCTATTAAAGTCCATTCAAATTAGAAAAATCCTGCAATGTTTTCCTCAAAAAACATAATTTCTTCTCGACTGAACAAAGAAAGACATCAACATTTTGGATGACATGGTGGTGAGTAAATTATCTGGATTTTTCTTTAAAAAAAATGGACTAATCCTTTAAGTTAAAAGCTTTAAAACAGGTCTGTGTAAATGCAATCAGTAAGCAGTTCATTAATGTGATGTACAGAAACAGCTAACAAAGACAGACCTTGAATTGATATTTAATTTTTGTTAATTGTAACAAATTGTGGCCACAGATAGGACAAAAATGAAAATTCTGTCAGTTTACTCAGCCTCATGTCATAATCCATTTGATTTTAAAAGAAGTACTGTAAAATGTTCTAGGTGCTTTTATATATATATATATACAGTAGGCTACTGTGCAAAAGTCTTAGGCCATCAATACCAGACTTGTTGTTTTAAAAGTTTTAAAGTTCATCCATATTTATTTTTCAATCTATTTTATTAAGATACAAACAGAAAATACAGGAAATAATAAATAATCAAAAATATTTAATTATTATTATTTTTGTACCTATTATGTACAAAAAATAATAATAATTAAATATTTTTGACACTTAGCACATCTTGAGCATTTATGAGCCGAATGATGTAAAAAGACTAATTTCATTAAAATTAGGATTTAATCTTTTTGATAACACTTTACAATAAGGTTCATTAGTTAACATTAGTTCACACTACATAAATTAACATGCACTAATAATGAACTGCACTTGTGAGGCATTTATTAATCTTTGGTAATGTTAATTTCAACAATTAATACTTTATTAAAATCTTATTAACGTTAGTTAATGCACTGTGAACTAACATGAACAAACAATTAAAAGCTTTATTTCTAATAACAAAAATTAAATAAATGTAATAAAAACAACAAATCTAATTCTGTCATGGTGGTCTAAGACTTTTGCACAGTATTTTATATATACATGAGAATGTCATTGCGTGCCAAGTTGAATTCAGAAGCACATATTAGATTTAAGAGTAAAGCAGAGAGATTTTTAAATGAATAACTATTTTGCCAAAGTTATTGTATGGCTTAAGGAGTCTTGGAATTATTCATTAAGACTGTTTTAATGGTGCTTTGTGTCCTGTTTGAAGTTTCACAGCTGTATTTCCTGTTGTTTAACAAATAAGTGCGTAAAGATTCTTTAATAATTCTCAATTCATCTTCAATAGAAAAAGTAGGGCATGGAGGTAAATGAGACAGAATTTTCATTATTAAGTGGATGTTTTTTCCTTAATAGCTTTCTTTCTGGAGACTAAATTATATAACACTGTATTTTTTGCTTTCTTACATTTTTAAGAGTATGTCATTTTAATTTACAATTTAAAATCTTTAATAGTGATGAGTTGCTGTAACTTTTAAACTTGACCTTGTCATGACTAATTGATCACATACTATTTTACAGTGTACTACACAAATTACATATCAATTATAGTTTAAAGTAGCTCACATACAGTAAGAGATATGTAACACAGATATGCACATAAAATCAAGATGGTGCTGTACTGTATGCCCTTCACTGCTGTGATGTTTCAGGTTTAACAGAGTGAATGAGTCATTCACACCTGAGAGACGGCAATAGATCCCTCAGCCGTGACTCATTCATCTCAACATCTATTTCTAGCCCACCGACTCCCTCCCTGCAGACTTACGGGTGGGAGGGAAACATAAAGATACATAAGTCATCCTCAGATGTATCATACTGTGGGCTGTAATACATAAAAAAATCAGTTGTACTGCAAACTTTCTTTTGTCTTATATCTGTCATGTATTCAAACGAAAAAAATAAAGCAGCATTGGGTTTCTTTTGTCATTGAGTATATTAAAATATAAAAAGAGATGAAAAATCTATTAAAGAGAGAGTTCACTAAATAAAATTACAATTTTGTCATTTACTCACCCTCAAATTGTTCCAAATCTTTTTACATTTCTTTCTTATGCTGACATCTGGGGCACCATTGACTTTCATAGTAGGAATTTTTTTTATTTTTAAACTATCCCTTTAAGAATTCCTTTTATTAGTATGATGTTTATATAATCTATCTCTTTCATGTGTTTTTTTTTTTATTCCTGTTGAACATTATTCTCCTTGTTTCACAGACAAGGCTTATGGGCTTCTCCTAGACTAAAACACATGTTTGAGTCTCAATGGAAAATAACTTGCACTGACTGATCTTAAAATGTGCCAGTGTTATTGATTTGTCTCTGGATACACACCAGTAACATCTTTCTCTTTGCATGTTTACTGTATAAAAGATGCTTAATCTTAATTTAACTAAGGCCTAGTCCTGTCTTTATTTAGTTTAAACTGTTACATATACCCATTAAACTGTGGAAAAAGCTTATAAACAAATTACTCAGAATGCATTAATTGTTTATTTTTTAGTATGTGTGCTATCCAGATCGAACACTTGAGCTTTACATTGTTAACACAATGCCCTACCAGTTGAGCTACATGAATAGTTATTGATATACTGTAATACTTACATTAAATGCTTGCATTAATATAACACAATGCTAATTATATTGCTGAAGATATGTAAAACAAATTATTATTATGTTTTGACTGTGATTTATTCTGATTGAAAGTAACCCGTTTCCAAAATAAACTCTTTTAAAATGCAAGAATTATTTGTTATTGGTAACATTTACAAATTCAAAGCAATGAGCATTAAACACAATAGTCATATGCGGTAACAAACAGTTTATTCTGGTAAAGTAAGAACTGTTCCATAACCTTTTTAATACAGTATCTCTCCTCTCCAACAGTAGACGGCACAAACCAAAACCTTTGATAGTTTGTGAGAATTACCAACACATCTCTGTAAAGTCACAATCAACGCAGTGTCCAATATGTTATTTAAAACACAAAATGACCAAACTCCAGGCTCATGTACTGTAAAACAGATAATTGCTGTATATTTAGATTTTAATAGGGCTTTCGCAGTGATTATATTATTTAATAAGTGGTACTGTGCTCTGTGTGAAAAGTTTATAAAATTAAATTGATAGTTCACCAAAAATGTTTACACCCCCATGTACATTTCCTTGATCTGCTAAACGCAAATTAATTTATTTTATAAAATGTTCGTAACCAAACCGATCTGGGGCACCATTCAATGCCATAGTATTATTTTTTTCTACTATGGAAGTCAATGGTGCTCCAGATCTGCTGTAACCATTTACTTTGTCCCAAACCTGTATAAATGTATATGTTCTGCTGAACACAAATATTTAGAAAAATGTTAATGACCAAACAGATCTGGGGCACCATTCACTGCATTAGTATACATTTTTCCTACTATGGAAGTCAATGGTGCTCCAGATCTGCTGTAACCATTTACTTTGTCCCAAACCTGTATAAATGTATATGTTCTGCTGAACACAAATATTTAGAAAAATGTTAATGACCAAACAGATCTGGGGCACCATTCACTGCATTAGTATACATTTTTCCTACTATGGAAGTCAATGGTGCTCCAGATCTGCTGTAACCATTTACTTTGTCCCAAATCTGTATAAATGTATATATGCTGAACACAAATATTTAGTAAAATGTTAATGACCAAACAGATATGGGGCACCATTCATTGCATTAGTATAAATTTTTCCTACTATGGAACTCAATGGTGCTCCAGATATGCTGTAACCATTTACTTTGTCCCAAATCTGTATAAATGTATTTGTTCTGCTGAACACAAATATTTAGAAAAATGTTAATAACCAAATAGGGCTGTCAAAAGATTAATCGTGATTAATCACATCTAAAATAAAAGTTTGTGTTTACATAACATATGTGTGTGTAATGTGTATAATTATTATGTATATATAAATACACACACATTCATGTGTATATTTAAGAAATATTTGCATTTATATACTGTATAAACATTTATATAATTTATATTATATAGAAATATAAATATTTTATATATAAATATAACCAATTTCTCTTAAATATATACATGACTGTGTGTGTTTTTATATATAAATATTAATTATACACACTACACACACATATGTTATGTAAACACAAACTTTTATTTTAGATGTGATTAATCACGATTAATCTTTTGACAGCCCTATAACCAAACAGATCTGGGGCACCATTCACTGCATAAGTGTATTTTTTTCCTACGATGGAAGTCAAAGAAATGTATACAAGTTTGGAACAACTTGAGGTTGAGTAAACGATGACAGAATTTACATTTTTGAGTGAACTATTCCTTTAACAAGCTTTTACACCCTCAAAAATGTCACCACACTGCTTTTTCCACAATATACCCATCTTAATTCATTCAATGGATATTCAAAATAAACAGCTACATTTCACCAAACTTTCTTGAAAGCGGTTTACTACAATTTCTGAAATGGCTGATCATGCAACTTTCAAAATATGGTAAAACTAAGCAGTAAGACAGCAAATACACGAAATCATTGATGTATTATGCTTTCAATACTAAAAAACAAAACTAAATAGAAAACTGAAACCCACCATATAGAGTGGTAGAAACATAAACAGCAAGAAAGTGGCATTGTCCCAGGCCAGAACATTAGCCCAAGCACACGAAACTCTTAACAGGCTGCGCTCCGATGAGTGTAATTACCAACAGACAGTGACTGGGCCTAATGTCCTCTTGAGAAAATGGAGGCTGCAGCAAGAATTAAGTGCTACACAATGAGAGGATATTACATAATCCCACAGGCATCTCTTGACGTTAATCTATTTTCGCCCTTGACATTGCGAGCGATGATGTATTTGAGCAGAAAGGAGAGATGTTTGTTATCGAGAGCGAGTTTTGGCTTTGGCTGTCTGAAACACATTGCCTTCTGTCAAGTAACTATTGATTGACTGGAGCAATAGACGGTAAAGCATTAAAATACGTGTGCCCTAGGTGACAGTAATGAGCCGATGTGAAGATTTCGAACAAGCAACGAAATATTGTTATCGCTTCTGTTGACAGTGTTTGTAAGGCGGCAATGATGAATTATCCGGTAATAAAGAGGGTCCTGATAGACTTTCATTTTGCTTGTTTATGAGTTTTACCAAATGACTGTGTAATACGACTCCCTCTCATATATCAAGTTGGAAATTGCGAATCTATTTACCGTTACCAATACAGGGAAAGCTTGTGAAAGTGACTGAGATCGTTTTGATTCCTTCAGTTTTTATTTGAGCTTATTCGATAATGCACGTTTTAGTATACGCAGACTAAATATGACTACATGCCTGGAGAATATATCAGAAGTGGCTCTCAAGAACAGCCAACTAATGCTGATCATAGCCGTTTAGTTGCCTAGCAGTTGTTATCTGTAGCATGTAGAGTATGTTTGTGCTGTATATCTTTATTCAGGAGCACCGGTTACCAGTGGCGTGATGATCTACAGGGTACGGTTACATTAATGCCTTATCACCATAAATACTCTTGGTACTCTTGGTCAATATAGACGAATGATACGCATCAGAGAAAGTGCAATATTATCTATCTCTACTGTTCCTGGAACTGTTGTTTGCTTTTGCACGAAACCCGGTTATAGCTATTAACGGGGTCGTTTCGGTTGTAAAGGTGTGGGGGGCGGAGGTCAGGTCTCCGCCCCGGGTTGGACGCTCTGCACCTTAGAGAGAGTGACGGGCACCTTGCCCTCTCCTGGGGTGGGGGCGCGGGTGATCGGTTGAACGGAGGCCTGGATCTCGGCTAGACGATCTTTGAAACGTTGTTGCAGTCGCAGCTCTTCTTTAGAGGTGCCCTGAGAGCAAGCAGCCAACAGCAATCCCACCGCCATACCACTGCCACCGACGCAGAACAGAACGGCTCCGGCCAGCTTACAGGCGTCCAGCGCGCGGTTAAAACGCACGGCACGGCCGTCCACGAAGAGCAGCTCGTCTTCGCCGAACGCTTCGAGCCGAGGGGGAGTGGCATAGCCCACCAGCAGCACTGACAACCCGGCTACCAGAATGAGAGCTCCAAGCGCAAGACAGACCTGAGGGGTAAAGATATACAGAGAGAGAGTACGATAGATAGATAACATTGTGAATCTTATGCAATATTATGTATTTAAATCTCAACCTGAACAAATAGGCAACAAATAGACAAATCACAGACCATTTGCATAGGTAGAGTCTTACGTTTTTGCTTGGGGGGAGGGCACCTACCGGCAGACAGGGGAACTGAAATACTTTAACATTAGCGAGGGAGTAAGGTTTCATCATTTTCAAATATGGTTTAATCGAATTAAAAATATTTTAGCCTTAATTTACTCACTCTACTCAGGCTGATAAAATAATAGGATAACACAAATTAAAAAAAAGTAATTATATTATTTTTATTTCATTCTTAGCTCAGACAAAATCATAATTGGTTCTGGTCGTGGGGGGGGGGTAGTTGGGGAGGTGTCCCCCTGCCTGCCCTAAACGCCTCCTATGACTGTCTGATCCATGCTACATACAGCTATTAATACCCTAAAGAAAATATGATCTGAGGCTGGTTTGACACACTGAAATATTTACAAGATACAAGGCTGACCAAATGAACACTTTGGATATACTGTAGGGTTAGTTAAAGTTTAAGGTATGTGGCTACAAAATTTGAAGTTTTGTTACTTGCAACCATGTAAACAAGCTGTTTATGGTATCAGAAGCAGTGCTCAAATTGAGGGGGGGGGGGGGGCTGGGGGGATCCGGGATCCCTCAGAAATTTTTATATTAGTAAAGATAATGCTGACAAACCCGTTAGTAGTACATTTTGTGAATTAATTATTTAACTATTATTATATTTATAATAATTTAACATATATTAATTTATTTAATTTATTTAACTGATGACATCTGCATCTGTGTAGTTCTTTAATAAAAAAAAAACAGTTTACACAATGTGATGTCGGAGCATTATTTTGGCTTGCATTGGAGGCTGAACCACACTAATATTAAAAACCGCCCCAACGTTTTTTTTTATAACTTATTCGTGACAATTACATTGTGACCAAAAACTTTGAAAATAATGATCTCTATGTATGAATTGAAGCCTTAGCATTACCTTAGTAATGCTTTTCTTATCAACTTAAACACTACTTATAGGATTAACCCATTTAGGTCGTATATAGTCAAACTTTATATTTTAAAATGATTAATAAATAAGTATCTAGCCTTTATACAAAATATTTTGGTTTATAAATCAATATTTGATTTGTGTTTAAAGGTTGTAATGTGTTGCCATTTTGGGTTTGCTGCTATGTCATGTTGTATGGTGGGGACCCCCCATAAGACCTGATTCAATTCGAGCACTGATCAGCATGTAATGACACTCTCATTACACACATTTCATTAATTTCAATGATATAGAGTTCGTCCAGCATTACTCACTATTTCATAGCACATCCCTTAACTCTTTGCCCGCCATTGATGAGTTAACTTATTGACGAGTCTTTAGCGAAAACACTTCCCTGCCAATGATGAGTATTTCCGGCAATCCGTAATACTGCTATTATTCCAACTTATAAAACCTGGAAGTATCGCCCTATGGCAAATAGCTCTATGTTCGTGTATGTTTTATGGATTGCTCTGAATCTGATCTCTATCAAAAGTCAACTTTTTGCTCAAAATTAGGTGTTTTTGATGAAACCTACCCATATTTGATAGGTGATAAAAAACTAATGAAGGTAGAATGAAACGTTTGAAAACAGAGGGTTTGTTCTTTCATTTAATATATTGTATGTTTATATATTTAAAGAAGAACATTTTCTGGAAGGCTTTAAACTTTGTAAAAATCATGTAAAATGCTGGCTCTGGCTGGCAACTTAAAAAAAAACGCTGGCGGGGAAAGAGTTAAACAGCACTAGGCAAACTGTGATTGGTTACTGTGCATGTCAATCACACAATATCTTTCTGTCTAACTTCGAGAGTATTGGTCAGAATAACATTCAAAGTGAACACAACTTAAGACTACATTTACATCAAATAAATACTGTTGCCAAAAACCGTATACAGTAAATGTTAAATTTGTATGTGAAAAGTGAGGTGAACGTGAATCACCTTCCAGAGGACAGAGCTCCAGCGATTAGGCGATCTCTGTGTCTGAAAATCTTCATCGCGCTCCCAGATGGAGGCAGTGCACTCTTCATAGAACTGGTGCAGGTAAGAACGCACCCCGTAACCTTGGTAACCGCTGCTGAGTGCACCGTGGCCCTGCTCAGCATAATCCGACCCACAGATTTCTGAGCAAGAAGTCATGCTTCACATCTGCATATACATGTAGACACATAAACAAACATATGCAGTTTTGTTATGTAACACTGAAATATGCTCACATGTGTTTGCAACATATAATAGACGGAATATAAAAATAATCATTCCAGACCAAAATCGGTACATTATTTTAATGTAAAAAATACCCAAATACTCCAAATACTGATGCCATACTCTAGGGCGGTTTACTATACAGGGTTTAGATTAATCCAGGACTAGGCCTTAGTTATTTTATGACATTGAAGTCGTTTTTTAATAAACAAACCTTTGTGCATCTTGAGACAAAACAATGGCACTGATATTTGTTAAAATATAAGGTGTTTTAAAATGAAAGCAGCTCAAACATGTATTTTAGCCTGGGACTAGGATAAAACCTGTCTGGGGAAACCACCCCATAGAGTTCAAGTACACAGAGACAATAAACTTTGTTTAAATCACAATACTGTGATATTTGAGAGTCTAAATCCATGTCAAAAGTAATTTCTGCATTATTAATGTCAACAACAGAAGTGCAAAAATATTGACTGTCCTGGATACTCTAACCATCTGCCATTCTCAGATAAACAAATAGTTTTGCCCTTAAATCACAAGTTAAGCCAATGTTGTTACTGTATGTTAAACCAAACAGAGCAAAGTTGCTGCAGTGTTTGGACCGTTTCCTGTCTGCGGCAGCCAATCTGGTGGGATCTTGGTGCTGTACCTTAGACCTGCTCCTGTGACACATCATACATCAGCAATAAATGATGCCAAAGGGGCTGAAAGCTTAACCTGATTCTTCTTCTCCTATATCTCTCTGCTGCTGTTTTCTCTAATCTTTTATGCTAATTTCGTTGTAAAACTGTTGGATATGTTCAAATGTACGTTAACGCTGTGAGTTATGGATGCTGCCTACGTTCGGATATTAATATTTCTGAAAGAAGGTTTGTATTATGAGAAAGCAGAGCTTAAGCGAGGGGAAATGAGGTTGTTAGTTTCCTGCAGAATGCTGTAATTAAATCTCGGCTCGCTGTGTACCTGCTGAAACTGATTAGGAAATGACTCAGCTTTCACCCAGCAACTCTCTCTCCCATCTCTCTCTCTCTCTCTCCCTCTCTCTCTCACTCTCTCTCTCTCCATTTCTCTCTGATTAATTACTTGTGATTTAAATTTTGATGTTTTGACTCATTTTATAATTTAAAATGAATACAAATGTAAGTCACGCTTTACATACTTATAATTATATTAGCATGAACTAAGATTAATAAATGCTAGTAATAGTTAGTAGTTCATGTTAGCTAATGCATTAGCAAACAAATACAAACTTATTATAAAGTGTTACCCGGATGTATGTATACATCGATATGTATAAAAAAAATGCTAATTTTTGTAATGTTACACAATACTGGGATATCAGATAATGCTGTCAACATAACAATGTGTTTATATTTTTATAGCATTTGTTATGTAAGACACAATTTTTATAATTTCACACAATTAAACTGGCATAGAATATAAAACTTTGATCATTTCCCCCCCCCCCAAAATAATCAAAGGTACATCGGGTATGCTTCAGTAGAAGCAGGAAAACCTTTGGTCTAGAGCAGATAACATGGTCACATTTTGTGCTGATTTAAATGACCAAAAATCCCAAATACTGCGAATATACAATAATAATTGTGGTCTTAAACTTTTTATAAAAATAAAATGTGACCGTAAGGGCTTTGCTGTTATCGGATGCCGCTGTCCTTGGTGCTGAATGCCTCATAGCGTGCAGTGTCACGTCATAAATGACGCCACACTGATCTTCGTGCCATCTGATGTTTTCTGAACATTTGAGACATCATGTTCCCTAAACACCGAGCACGATGTCTCAAGTGCTATTTCATCTCATTATAGATTTATAATTATATAGTTAAAGTCTATGAATAGCTGTTGCCATCTCCTACAAACATTTAAAAATATATTCCGTCGTTTATATTCAACATATCAGCACTGATGTATCTTAACGCGATTTACATTTAGCCTAAGAGTATATTTGCAAAAAGCATGCAGCAGTGACAGTCTATCCATCCACGCTGTGTCCTTCATCACAGATATAACGCAAACATTTCAGAAACGATGCTATCGATATAACAGCTAGCGCGATGACTTTAAACAGCTCGGTTAAATGAATGTTTAAGTATAAATGAATAAATATGAATACCTGTCATAACCAGGCAGACGGGAGAGTGATCGCTGGCTGCAGATCTTCTCTCTGCTCTCATCACTCTGCGCTCTTCAGCCGTCGAGGAGCCTGACTCAGTTCGACGCACTGCGCATGCGCAACATTAAAAAGCGAAGGTCGAGATTCTCTCCTGATAAGAAGAGGAAACGTTTGCCAGCCACCTGGAAAAGTGTGATACGCGCGATGTGTTTGCGTGGTAGATGGCGACCCTAAGATTCATTTAAATGAGGCTTAAATCCATTATGGAATAAAAAATGAAGCTTTGCTCTACCACAGATGTTCATTTAAAAAAAAACACCCAAAAACCGAGAAGGGGTGCTGCTGACTGTTACACTTTTTAAGCCAGTGATTAATACTCAGAAGTAAGTCCAAATTACCATAACCACTAAGATCCTTAACCATTCTGCACATAGCCTGTAAGCATGCATGCACTAGAAATTCATGTCACTAATTAGTGGGTTGGATGGATGGATCTGGTGAGGTCAGATGCAAATAAAGGTGACG
Source organism: Paramisgurnus dabryanus (assembly GCF_030506205.2). NCBI lineage: Eukaryota > Metazoa > Chordata > Actinopteri > Cypriniformes > Cobitidae > Paramisgurnus > Paramisgurnus dabryanus. The sequence continues at coordinate 28,912,645 of NC_133349.1, read as the reverse complement.
GCTAATGCTGACGGTTCTTGGTTACTTATTCAAGAACACTTGAGTAAATTATTTCTCAACTCAACCTGATTTTGCCTAGTTGTAAACACATTGTGTTGACCCAAGAACAACAATTTTGTAAATAAACCCTAAACCCACCCAAAGTCTCAACCCTAAACATAACTGAACCCTAAAATCAGATTGAAATGATCAGTGAAAAACAATGGTCTAAAAGCAGATAATCCTGGTTGTAAGCTTAAACTTAAGACAAACTGTAAACTTATTTCTGAAATCTAATTTCCCAGGGTTAAAATAATGTTGCCCTGAGGTAGTATTGTAGTTATCGAGACCACTCTCGGTCTCAAGACCACTTTTTAAAGGTCTTTGTCTCGTCTTGGAATCGACCGCATTTTTACTCGGTCTCATCTCGGTCTCAGACAAAGAGGACTCGGAATTTAAGACATTAAAAAGTGTTTTAAAAGTTAAAATATTTTATAAATATTTTTGTGTGTTAATTTTACCCAACGTTTAGGTTTGTGCATTATCGGCCCAATACTGGGTTGAAAATAATCCAACATTTTTTTTGTGTGTGTGTAGTGTCATCTTCTCATCAGATTGTAGGCCCTGAGATAAACTAAACGCTTTGTCACTGTTATGTTGTGTTTTTCATGTTCTAGTTTTTATTTCTTATATTTTGAAATTAAGTATTGCCTTCTACAGTAGCTTGTGTCATGATTCTCTTGCTCCCATTGTTAGCATGTCCATGGCCTTTTCTAAATCTGAAGCCTGCAGCCTCCGGAGGTGGCATATGCAGGCTGCATACATCATCAAACCTGGTTTATTTCAGTTAACTGTGCATTACATTCACAAGTCATAAGCATATTACAACAATTAACGATTAACTGAGAATAAAAGTCAACTTTCAAATTGTTACTATTCTGAAATCTCTGAAGTCTTGATGAAGTATGCAGCCTACAAATGAAGCAGTCAAGAGACGCTTCTAAACGAGTCAAAAAGTCAAGACAAGACCCATTGTCAAAATTTCAGTGTCCATCACTGTAGTTCATCCAAAACAAACCAGAAATGAGACTCAAAGTGTTAAATACCGGAATTATCCTTTAATTAACTCATTCACTGCCAGCCTTTTTTAAATTGCCTGCCAGCATTTTTTGTGATTTTCACAAAAGTTTCACAAAATGCCTTTCAGAAAATGTTCTTCTAAAAATGTATGAACATTCAAATATATCAAATGAAAGAACAGAACCTCTGCTTTCAAACAAACAATAAACAAACAAAAAGGGAAAAAACACTTCATCCTATCTATATTTTTTTTGCTTATAAACTCTTAAATATGGGTATTTTTCTTCTGAAACACAATTTTTTAGCAAAAAGCTGAAATAATTGCATTTTTGTGAAGGAATTTTGTTAGCGATCAAATTCAGATCTAGTGGATAATCGCAGTGTTGCAGATTAACATAAAAATTCTTCAGAAACACATTTTTTTTTTATGCAAATGTTTTCTCTTTATTGATAAGATGACTCCTCAATGGCAGGGAAAGAGTTAAGTATAGCATGGAACTACTAATTTTTAGTTGATCCAGGTCTGTGTGCCATAGGGTATGTACTAAAAATATATTTAAATTCATATACTGTATGTATCTTGTAAGCACCAGTGTGGCCATTTAATGTCTTAATTGGTTCTCCAGCACAGCAATAAGATTGACTGGGGAGCAAATGAAGACTTTGGGTGTGTAGTGTAGTGGATCACACTACAGTGTTCATTCCACTTACTTCCATTTATACGCAAGTAAATACGCCAGACTGACGCAAGCATGTGCAAAACATTTTTTACGACCAGTAAAAAAAATGTGGCCTTTCAGGTGGAAGAAACTGTGAAGAAATTGTCTACATACGCAAGTGTTAGAAATTTTGCAGGCTTAAATCTAGTGAGATCAAAGCTTTTTGCTGAAGTAGTCGAGAGAAAGTTATTATGGAAACGAAAGGTTACCGAGGACTTCGAGTAAGGATGGATATGAAAAAGCAACCGCTGTGGATAATCCTCTGATTCATACTGGTTGTGTGACTCATCAGTGTCAACATCTTGTGTCATAACACACAATAATCAACATTCATCAGAACTTCCTGTGAGTGAGGGTTGGAAATAGATATAGGCCTACAGATAAAACAATAAGCCTTGTCCTTTAGTTCAGACGTTTAAGGTCAGACATTGTGCAATTTAAATAATCAATATTCTGTAATTAACAAAGTAAATAGGTTCTGTCCGTCTGATTTGACTTAACAACATCTTTAAACACAATTTTGACCTTATTGTTTCCCTCAGGCTTTTATTTACTCCAATTCCAATACATCTTTACAGGTGTGAATAATTTACATTACGACTGCTCTCCATTTATTGCAAGCTTTAGGCCAAGTGTCACCCACAATGCAATGTTTAAATGACTAATCAATAGGCCTTTTTCAGTCAGATATTTTTACTTGTTGCACAATGCCAAGTTTGACATAGTTCTCACTCTCAGATTGAGCTTAGCTGCCTTCTGTTGCATGGCAGGCAATTAGTCTTTTATTGGCAAACATCTTTCCTAGACAATGTTGTGCATAAAATTGCTGCTTAGCAAGTGCAAATATATTTCATAAAGCTCGAATACTGTTGGATTATCTTAAAAAGCACCTATTTCATTGCTAAAAGGTGCAATGGTTAAAAAAAAACATTATTTTCCACAAACAAGCGGGAAATGTGATGCTCCTTACCACGTTTAAAAGAAACACAATGCAAAACTCTTGGGAATTGCATTCATTTTCTGCATTATTTGTGGAAAATGCAATGAGCAGCTACTGAAAAATGCAAAGCATCTGACTGCTCGGTGAAGCCGAAATACAGCAGGAGGCTGAGTTGTTCATTCTGCCTGAACAACACACATTTCCATATTACTACTTACCGTGCATTTATATATATTTTTCTAGCAGTCACTTTAATCCAGTGCAATTTACAAATACATGCTACGATAAACAACAATTACAGTAACTATTATATTTTCATCCTGTAGCTCAGCAGGTAGAGCATAATGCTAGCAACACCAAGGTTTCCAGGGAAGACATGTAGTACTGATAAAACAATGCATTGTAAGCTCAATGCAGAAAATGTAAATATCTTGTTTTGACGACCGGTTAATTTGGCAGTCTGAAATGGCTTCATGCACCAAATATTTCCAATTTCATGGTATCTGTGCCGTCATAGCATGTTTCCTCCACCCCGCAGGGTCCTCGCATTGACATGCGCATACAAGTCATTGACTCAGTGCAAGTCACAAGACACAGAGACCTGGAAGCAGCCTCTAATGTTTTTATCATGGGAGCCGTCTACAGCAACCACTTAATGATCTGTTGCTCCAGTGAAGCTACTCCATCGTAAAGTGTACACAATGGATTCCTGAAATAAGAACGCTCCATCACCTTTTCACAGCATTTTATAGCCGTTCAGACTTGCAGGTTATATTTTTTGGGTAGGTACCAGGGACACAATAGAAATCCAGTTCAACTAGATTATGCTTCATTAAATATTTACATGCAGATTTATGCCTAATATAAAATGTGTGGTTAAAAACCACCATGTAATTTGAGTTGAAATTTTCCTTTTTTTTAGAAAACCTTAAGCCTAAACTGTGAATGGCCACCTGGCAGAGGTTTGGTTACAGGGTGTGTAGCTTTCCCCATGTGCAATTGAAGATTAGTCACCGTGTATCTCTTGTATATGTAAGGGACTATTTAAACTTCCATTCATGTGAATAATACAGGTCTAAAAGCAGTTCTTGTTTCCTCAATTTATTCCATGTTGTTGCTCGACACAGAAGCAATTCTTTCTCTTGCTGTGTTTCTTTATCTGTGTGTGGACAAGCTGTGCCTCTCTCATACCGTTTCTATGGTTACAATCACATAAAGGTCACCTTCTGGAAGTTGCCTGCGAGCATGCGCCGTATGATGGCAATTCAATAATCACACTTGCAATAATGGCTGATAAAAGCAGATTTTATTAGTGTGTGCGTGTGTGTGCGTGTGTGTGTTTCCATGTGTGTCTGTGTGTGTCAGTTTTATATTAGCAAGGCAATATTTTAAAACAGATGGTAATTCATTTATCATGCTCCTTAAAAGTGTGAATGTAAATTGCTTGGTCATTAAAGGGAAGGAAATTATGTTGCCATTTTCAGGGTTATTACTGCTGTAACTATTTATTTCATCCTTGTAAACATTCAAGGTAAAGGCAGTAATTTTTACTACAGTTCTCTCTGAAAAATGCTGGTAAGTTTTACCTTATAGTTGGGTAAAATATGGACAAAACCAACCATTGGCTGTAACTAATGCATGCTGGGTTGTTTTCAAACCTCCTAGCACTTTTAGAGCATATCAAAATAATATAATTTTTTGTCATGTGGGGGATAGAATAAAAGATTAAATATTAAAGATTAAAAATTACAATAATAATAATAAAAATAAAAATAAAATAAAACAAATAAACATTTAAAGAATTATTTTTTTTAATTAATTAAATAAAAAAATATAAATATATTAAATATAAAATGGTAAAAATATTAATATAGAATAAAATATAGAATAATAATATAAAATAAAAATATTACATTAAAATAATGATGCAGTATTTTCTGACCACTTCTTAAACAACATTAATATTGCAAAAATGAGTTAGGGGAGAGTGGGGTAATTTGTGCCGTGGGGGAAGTAGTTCCACCTCTTGTTTTTGGAAAACCATAGAAGAAGTTGGTCCTGTGACCACATAATTTTTAAAAGCCATAAATTTTACTCATCCTCTAAAACAGAGAGACATGTGGCATGAGAGTTAAGCACATTGTAGCTAAAATGAAACAACTTTTTTTCCCTTTCAAAGTAAAAATGTTATGATTAGGTTTTTTTTTTTTTAAATAAGCTGCTTTAGTGTGTTTGACTGGAGTTGGAGCTAAAATCTGCAGGACGGCTCACCAGAAGCAGGGCTGAGACCCCTGGGGTAGATGATTGGTAGACACTGAAGCAATAGTGTAACACCTTCTGCCACCTAGTGGTTAATGATGACGTCAACAGATTCATGTTCATGTTCTCTGATGAATAAGGTTATAATCCATACTAGTGTTCATAAGCATCTATATATCAACATATATTTATTAGCAGTGAAGAAAATGTGTGTTAATAAATGGCTCACGGAGAAAAAATGATTCCTCAATATTCCAGAAAGTTCCATTAGTCAAATAGACAAATGAAGGAATCTTTTATGTAAATATAAACATAATGTAACCAGATCTCTTTGTCTTATACTTACAGCCAAAGGCTTATTTTGCTACCAGGGCCGGCCCGAGGCATAAGCGAACCAAGCGGCTGCTTAGGGCCCCGCTGACCACCAGGGGGCCCCCGCCCCAATCGTTTTTTTATTTTTATTTTTTATACAATTAAATAACTTAAACAGGTAATATAAATGGATGAATGAATGAATACGAATTTATAAATGAATAATTAAAGACAAGAAAATTTTGATTTGCAGACAACTATGTGTCTGCAGTGCTAGCGTTTTAGTCAGGCACAACATAGACACCTGCGCCACCTGCGCGTCGGCGCGCAAGTGCACAACGTCGTCACTCACTGTAAACAATGATGAGCCATTTGACATGTTAAAAAAAAGGATGTATCCCTCTGGGGCCGAAAAGAGAACAAAGAAAAGGACCGAGGATGAGAAAAAAGAGCAAGATAAAGGTATGTTTGCATGATTATATACAGTATGTTTAATTTGTGTTAGTGGTGTGACAGATCGACGTTAATCCGTGACCGTGATCGACCCACGGTTCGGCACTGCGGTCAGGCCACCCTCCACTTTGAAAAAGACGGTCAAACTAGCCCTCACGTTTTTTTTCTGTGTGCACATATATTAGGCATTACGGTAAATGCACGAGAGGAATGATTTCAAAATAAAAGTTTCTCACCTAATTTGTTGTTATTTCTGTTGCATTCTGTGTGTATTTTAAATCGTTGCTAGGGTATTATGGGTGGTTTCTAGGCTGTTTCTGTTGCATTCCGTGTGGTTGCTAGGGTTCTGTAAGTGGTTGCTAGGCTGTTTCTGTCGCATTCTATTTGGTTGCTAGGCTGTTTCTGTTGCATTCTGTGTGTGTTTTAAGTCATTGCTAGGGTATTATGGGTGGTTGCTAGGCGGTTTCTCTTGCATTTTGTGTGGTTGCTAGGCTGTTGCTAGGGTTCTTTAAATTGTTGCTAGGGTATTATGGGTGGTTGCTAGGCTGTTTCTGTTGCATTCTGTGTCTGTTTTAAGTTGTTGCTAGGGTATTCTGGGTGGTTGTTAGGCGGTTTCTCTTGCATTTTGTGTTGTTGCTAGGCTGTTGCTAGGGTTCTTTAAGTTGTTGCTAGGGTATTCTGGGTGGTTGCTAGGCGGTTTCTCTTGCTTTCTGTGAGGTTGCTAGGCTGTTGCTAAGGTTCTTTAAGTGGTTGCTAGGCTGTTTCTGTTGCATTCTGTGTGTGTTTTAAGTGGTTGCTAGGGTATTATGGGTGGTTGCTAGGCGGTTTCTCTTGCATTCTGTGTGGTTGCTTGGCTGTTGCTAGAGTTCTTTAAGTGGTTGCTAGGCTGTTTCTGTTGCATTCTGTGTGTGTTTTAAGTTGTTGCTAGGGTATTATGGGTGGTTGCTAGGCTGTTTATGTTGCATTCTGTATCTATTTTAAGGTCATTGCTAGGGTATTATGGGTGGTTTCTCTTGCATTTTGTGTGGTTTCTAGGCTGTTGCTAGGGTTCTTTAAGTTGTTGCTAGGGTATTATGGGTGGTTGTTAGGCAGTTTCTCTTGCATTTTGTGTGGTTGCTAGGCTGTTGCTAGGGTTCTTTAAGTGGTGGCTAGGCTGTTTATGTTGCATTCTGTATCTGTTTTAAGTTGTTGCTAGGGTATTCTGGGTGGTTGCTAGGCGGTTTCTCTTGCATTCTGTGTGGTTCCTTGGCTGTTGCTAGGGTTCTTTAAGTGGTTGCTAGGCTGTTTCTGTTGCATTCTGTGTGTGTTTTAAGTGGTTGTTAGGGTATTATGGGTGGTTGCTAGGCGGTTTCTCTTGCATTCTGTATCTGTTTTAGGTCATTGCTAGGGTATTATAGGTGGTTTCTCTTGCAATTTGTGTGGTTGCTAGGCTGTTGCTAGGGTTCTTTAAGTTGTTGCTAGGGTATTATGGGTGGTTGCTTGGCGGTTTCTCTTGCATTCTGTGTAGTTGCTAGGCTGTTGCTAGGGTATTATGGGTGGTTGTTAGGAGGTTTCTCTTGCATTTTGTGTGGTTGCTTGGCTGTTGCTAGGGTTCTTTAAGTTGTTGCTAGGGTATTATGGGTGGTTGCTAGGCTGTTTATGTTGCATTCTGTGTCTAAGTCTTTGTTAGGGTATTATGGGTGGTTGCTAGGCTGTTTCTGTTGCATTCTGTGTCTGTTTTAAGTCGTTGCTAGGGTATTATGGGTGGTTGTTAGGAGGTTTTTCTCGCATTCTGTGTGGTTGCTTGCCTGTTGCTAGGGTTCTTAAGGTTGTTGCTAGGGTATTATGGGTGGTTGCTAGGCTGTTTATGTTGCAGTCTGTGTCTAAGTCTTTGCTAGTGTATTATAGGTGGTTGCTAGGCTGTTTCTATTGCATTATGTGTCTGTTTAAGTCGTTGCTAGAGTATTATGCGTGGTTGCTAAGCTGTTTATGTTCCATTCTGTGCGATTGCTATGCTGTTTCTATTGCATTCTGTTTCTGTTTTAAGTCGTTGCTAGGGTTTTATGGGTGGTTGCTAAGCGGTTGCTCTTGCATTCTGTGAGGCTACTTGGCAGTTGCTAGGGTATTATGGGTGGTTGCTAGGCTCTTGTTGTGGCATTCTTGTTAGATGCTATGCTATTGCTCTTGTTTTCTGGGTGATTGCTAGACTGTTGCTAGGGTATAATTAGTGGTTGCTATACTGTTGATAGGGTGTTATTGGTTATTGCTAGGCTGTTGTTCAGATATTATGGTGGATTACTATGAGTTTGCTAGCATATTAAGGGTGGTTGTTGGGCTGTTGTTGTGACATTCTATTTGATTGCTAGGCTGTTGATAGGCTACGTATTTAAATTGGTTGCTAGGGTATTGTTATGGTTTTCTTGGGGATTGTGAGGTGAGGCTGTGGCTTTCCTGATGATTAATACGCCTTTGCTAGGGTATTTAAGGTGGTTTATAAAATTGCTAGGCTGTATAGGGTGGTTGACACAGAACTGCTATGCATTTAATAGGGAGTCAGTAAAAGAAAACAACCTGTTTCCACAGAATCATTCCACTTCTGAATACTAGTACACCATCTCAGGTTTTCACCACTGCAGTATCATCATAGTCTGATATGCTGTTTTTAAAATAGAGAGCTCCAAGAAGTCCTATACACTTGCAGTATTTTCTATACATTTGGCTAGATGTTAAAGAGAAACTACCTGTTTCCACAGAATTATTTCACTTCTGAATGATAGTACACAATCTCAGGTTGTCACCACTGCAGAATCATCACAGTCTGATATGCTGTTTTTAAAATAGAGAGCTCTAAGAAGTCCTATACACTTGTGGTATTTTCTATACATTCAGATAGATGTTAAAAGAAAACTACCTGTTTCCACAGCATCATTCCACTTATAAATGATAGTACACCATCTCAGGTTGTCACTCCTGCAGTATCATCACAGTCTGATATGCTGTTTTTAAAATAGAGAGCTCTAAGAAGTCCTATACACTTGTGGTATTTTCTATACATTCGGTTAGATGTTAAAGGGAAACTACCAGTTTCCACAGAATCATTCTACTTCTGAGTGATAGTACCCCATATTAGGCTGTCACTCCTGCAGTATCATCACAGCCTGATTTGCTGTTTTTAAAATATAATGCTCTACGATGTCCGGTAAACTCTGTATTTTCTATACATTTGGTTAGATGTTAAAGGGAATCTATCTGTTTCCACAGAATCATTCCACTTTTAAATGATAGTAAACAATCTCAGGATGTCACCACTGCAGTAACATCACAGTCTGATATGCTGTTTTTAAAATAGAGAGCTCTAAGAAGTCTTATACACTTGCAGTATTTTCTATAAATTCAGTTACATGTTAAAGGGAAACTACCTGTTTCCACAAAATCATTCCACTTCTAAATGATAGTACACCATCTCAGGTTGTCACCACTGCAGTATCATCACAGTCTGATATGCTGTTGTTAAAATATAAAGCCCTGAGGTATCATATACACACTGTATTTTCTATACATTAAGTTAGATTTTAAAGGGAAACTACCTGTTTCCACAGAATTATTTCACTTCTGAATTATAGTACACCATCTCAGGTTGTCACCACTGCAGTATCATCACAGTCTGATATGCTGTTTTTAAAATAGAGAGCTCTAAGAAGTCCTATACACTTGTGGTATTTTCCATATATTTGGTCAATTGTTAAAGGGAAATTACCTGTTTCCACAGAATCATTCCACTTCTAAATGATAGTACACCATCTCAGGTTGTCACCACTGCAGTATCATCACAGTCTGATATTCTGTTTTTAAATTATAATGCTCTAAAATGTCATATACACTCTGTATGTTCTATACATTTGGTCAGATGTTAAAGGGAAACTACCTGTTTCCACAGAATCATTCCACTTCTAAATGATAGAACAACATCACAGGTTGTCACCCCTGCAGTATCATCACAGTCTGATATGCTGTTTTTAAAATAGAGAGCTCTGAGGAGTTTAACACATGCAGTATTTTCTATAAATTCAGTTAAATATTAAAGGGAAACTACCTGTTTCCACAAAATCATTCCACTTCTGGATGATAGTACACCATCTCAGGTTGTCACCCCTGTAGTATTATCACAGTCTGATAAGCTGTTTTTAAATTAGGGGGCTCTAAGATGTCCAGTAAACTCTATATTTTCAATTAATTCAGTTGGATGTTGAAGGAAAACTACCTGTTTCCACAGCATCATTCAACTTCTGAATGATAGTACACCATCGCAGGTTGTCACCCCTGCAGTATCATCACAGTCTGATATGCTGTTTTTTAAATAGAGAGCTCCAAGGAGTCTAACACATGCAGTATTTTCTATAAATTCAGTTGAATTTTAAAGGGAAACTGCCTGTTTCCACAGAATCATTCCACTTCTGAATTGTAGTACACCACCTCAGGTTGTCACCCCTGTAGTATTATCACAGTCTGATAAGCTGTTTTTAAATTAGGGCGCTCTAAGATGTCCAGTAAACTCTATTCAGTAATTTCTATTAATTCAGTTGGATGTTGAAGGAAAACTACCTGTTTCCACAGCATCATTCCACTTCTGAATGATAGTACACCATCTCAGGTTGTCACTCCTGCAGTATCATTACAGTCTGATATGCTGTTTTTAAAACAGAGAGCTATAAGGTGTCATATACACTCTGTATTTTCTATATATTCAGTTAGATGTTAAAGGGAAACTACCTGTTTCCACAAAATCATTCCACTTCTGAATGATAGTACAACATTTCAGGTTGTCACCCCTGTAGTATTATCACAGTCTGATATGTGGTTTTTTAAATTTGGGGGCTCTAAGATCACATATACACTCTGTATTTTTTATATATTTAGTTAGATGTTAAAGGGAAACTACCTGTTTCCACAAAATCATTCCACTTCTGAATGATAGTACAACATTTCAGGTTGTCACCCCTGTAGTATTATCACAGTCTGATATGTGGTTTTTAAATTTGGGGGCTCTAAGATCACATATACACTCTGTATTTTTTATAGATTCAGGTAGATGTTAAAGGAAAACTACCTGTTTCCACAGAATCATTCCACTTCTGAATTATAGTAAACCACCTCAGGTTGTCACCCCTGTAGTATTATCACTTTCTGATATGCTGTTTTTAAAACAGAGAGCTAAAAGATGTCATATACACTCTGTATTTTCTATATATTCGGTTAGATGTTAAAGGGAAACTACTTGTTTCCACAAAATCATTCAACTTATGAATGATAGTACACCATTGCAGCTTGTCACCCCTATAGTATCATCACAGTCTGATATGCTGCTTTTAAAATAGAGAGCTCTAAGATGTCTAACACATGCAGTATTTTCTATAAATTCAGTTAGATATTAAAGGGAAACTACTTGTTTCCACAGAATCATTCCACTTCTGAATGATAGCACAACATCTCAGGTTGTCACCCCTGTAGTATTATCACAGTCTGATATGCGTTTTTTTAAATTAGGGGCCTCTATGATCACATATACACTCTGTATTTTCTATACATTTTGTTAGATGTCAAAGGGAAACTACCTGTTTCTACAAAATCATTCAACTTCTGAATGACAGTACAACACCTCAGGTTGTCACCCCTGCATTATCACCACAGTCTGATATGCTGTTTTTAAAATGGAGAGCTCTAAGGTGTCCAATAAAACCTGTATTTTCCCTCTAACATCTAACGGAATGTATAGATAATACAAAATATATATGACATTTTAGAGCCCCCTAATTTAAAAAACACATATCAGACTGTATTAATAGTACAACATCTCAGGTTATCACCCTTGTAGTATCATGCAGAAATAGAATGATTCTGTGGAAACAGGTAGTTTTCTTTTAACATCTAACCTAATGTATAGAAAAGACAGAGTGTATTTGACATCTTAGAACCCCCTAATTTAAAAACCGAATATAAGTCTGTGATAACACTGTAGGAGTGACAACCTGAGATGGTGTACTATCATTCAGAAGTCGAATGATTCTGTGGAAACGGGTAGTTTTCCTTAAACATGTAACCAAATTTATAGAAAATACTGCATGTGTTACACACCTTAGAGCTCTCTAATTTAAAAACCGCATATCAGACTGTGATGATACTGCAGGGGTGACAACCTGAGATGTTTTACTATCATTCAGAAGTGGAATGATTCTGTGGAAACAGGTAGTTTCCCTTTAACATCTAACTGAATGTATAGAACATACAGAGTGTATATGACATCTTAGAGCTTTCTTTTTTAAAAACAGCATATCAGACTGTGATGATACTGCAGGAGTGACAACCTGAGATGGTGTACTATCATTTAGAAGTGGAATGATTCTGTGGAAACGGGTGGTTTCCCTTTAACATGTAACTGAATGTATAGAAAATACAGTGTGTATGATACCTCAGGGCTATATATTTTAACAACAGCATATCAGACTGTGATGATACTGCAGGAGTGACAACCTGAGATGGTGTACTGTCATTTAGAAGTGGAATGATTCTGTGGAAACAGGTAGTTTCCCTTAAACATGTAACCGAATGTACAGAAAATACTGCAAGTGTATAGGACTGCATAGAGCTCTCTATTTTAAAAACAGCATATCAGACTGTGATGATACTGCAGTGGTGACAACCTGAGATGGTGTACTGTCATTTAGAAGTGGAATGATTCTGTGGAAACAGCTAGTTTTCTTTTAACATCTATCTGAATGTATAGAAAATACAGTGTGTGTATATGATAGCTCAGGGCTCTATATTTTAAAAACAACATATCATACTATGATGATACTGCAGAAGTGACAACCTGAGATGGTGTACTATCATTTAGAAGTGAAATGATTTTGTGGAAACAGGTAGTTTCCCTTAAACATGTAACTGAATGTATAGAAAATACAGTGTGTATATGATACCTCAGGGCTCTATATTTTAACAACAGCATATCAGACTGTGATGATACTGCAGTGGTGACAACCAGAGATTGTGTACTATCATTCAGAAGTGGAATGATTTTGTGGAAACAGGTAATTTCCCTTTAACATCTTACCGAATGTATAGAAAATACTGCAAGTGTATAGGACTACTTAGAGCTCTCTATTTTTAAAACAGCATATCAGACTGTGATGATACTGTAGTGGGGACAACCTGAGATGGTGTACTATCATTCAGAAATGGAATGATTCTGTGGAAACAGGTAGTTTCCCTTTAAAATCTAACTTAATGTATAGAAAATACAGTGTGTATATGATACCTCAGGGCTTTATATTTTAACAACAGCATATCAGACTGTGATGATACTGCAGTGGTGACAACCTGAGATGGTGTACTATCATTCAGAAGTGAAATAATTCTGTGGAAACAGGTAGTTTTCTTTTAACATCTAACCGAATGTATAGAAAATACCACAAGTGTATAGGACGGCTTAGAGCTCTCTATTTTAAAAACAGCATATCAGACTGTGATGATACTGCAGTGGTGACAACCTGAGATGGTGTACTGTCATTTAGAAGTGGAATGATTCCGTGGAAACAGGTAGTTTTCCTTAAACATGGAACCGAATATATAGAAAATACAGTGTGTATATGATAGCTCAGGCTCTATATTTTAAAACCAACATATCAGACTATGATGATACTGCAGGAGTGACAACCTGAGATGGTGTACTATCATTTAGAAGTGGAATGATTTTGTGGAAACAGGTAGTTTCCCTTTAACATGTAACTGAATGTATAGAAAATACAGTGTGTATATGATACCTCAGGGCTATATATTTTAAAAACAGCATATAAGACTGTGATGATACTACAGGTGTGACAACCTGAGATGGTGTACTATCATTCAGAAGTGGAATTATTTTGTGGAAACAGGTAGTTTCCCTTTAACATATAGCCGAATGTATAGAAAATACTGCAAGTGTATAGGACTTCTTAGAGCTTTCTATTTTAAAAACAGCATATCAGACTGTGATGATACGGCAGTGGTGACAACCTGAGATGGTGTACTATCATTTAGAAGTGGAATGATTCTGTGGAAACAGGTAGTTTCCCTTTAACATCTAACCGAATGTATAGAAAATACAGTGTGTATATGATAGCTCAGGGCTCTATATTTTAAAAACAACATATTAGACTATGATGATACTGCAGGAGTGACAACCTGAGATGGTGTACTATCATTTAGAAGTGGAATGATTTTGTGGAAACAGGTAGTTTCCCTTTAACATGTAACTGAATGTATAGAAAATACAGTGTGTATATGATACCTCAGGGCTCTATATTTTAACAACAGCATATCAGACTGTGATGATACTGCAGGAGTGACAACCTGAGATGGTGTACTATCATTTAGAAGTGGAATGATTCTGTGGAAACAGGTAGTTTCCCTTTAACATCTAACCGAATGTATAGAAAATACAGTGTGTATATGATAGCTCAGGGCTCTATATTTTAAAAACAACATATCAGACTATGATGATACTGCAGGAGTGACAACCTGAGATGGTGTACTATCATTTAGAAGTGGAATGATTTTGTGGAAACAGGTAGTTTCCCTTTAACATGTAACTGAATGTATAGAAAATACAGTGTGTATATGATACCTCAGGGCTCTATATTTTAACAACAGCATATCAGACTGTGATGATACTGCAGAGGTGACAACCTGAGATGGTGTACTATCATTCAGAAGTGGAATGATTTTGTGGAAACAGGTAGTTTCCCTTTAACATGTAACTGAATGTATAGAAAATACAGTGTGTATGATACCTCAGGGCTCTATATTTTAACAACAGCATATCAGACTGTGATGATACATTCAGATAGATGTTTTCTTTTAACATCTATCTGAATGTATAGAAAATACAGTGTGTATATGATAGCTCAGGGCTCTATATTTTAAAAACAACATATCAGACTATGATGATACTGCAGAAGTGACAACCTGAGATGGTGTACTATCATTTAGAAGTGAAATGATTTTGTGGAAAAAGGTAGTTTCCCTTAAACATGTAACTGAATGTATAGAAAATACAGTGTGTATATGATACCTCAGGGCTCTATATTTTAACCACAGCATATCAGACTGTGATGATACTGCAGTGGTGACAACCAGAGATTGTGTACTATCATTCAGAAGTGGAACGATTTTGTGGAAACAGGTAATTTCCCTTTAACATCTTACCGAATGTATAGAAAATACTGCAAGTGTATAGGACTACTTAGAGCTCTCTATTTTTAAAACAGCATATCAGACTGTGATGATACTGCAGTGGGGACAGCCTGAGATGGTGTACTATCATTTAGAAGTGGAATGATTCTGTGGAAACAGGCAGTTTCCCTTTAACATCTAATCTAATATATAGAAAATACAAGGTGTATATGATACCTCAGGGCTCTATATTTTAACAACAGCATATCAGACTGTGATGATACTGCAGTGGTGACAACCTGAGATTGTTTACTATCATTCAGAAGTGTAATGATTTTGTGGAAACAGGTAGTTTCCCTTTAACATGTAACTGAATGTATAGAAAATACAGTATGTATATGATACCTCAGGGCTTTATATTTTAAAAACAGCATATCAGACTGTGATGATACTACAGGTGTGACAACCTGAGATTGTGTACTATCATTTAGAAGTGGAATGATTCTGTGGCAACATGTAGTTTCCCTTTAACATCTAACCGAATGTATAGACAATACCACAAGTGTATATGACTTCTTAGAGCTTTCTATTTTAAAAACAGAATATCAGACTGTGATGATACGGCAGGAGTGACAACCTGAAATGGTGTACTATCATTTAGAAGTGGAATTATTCTGTGGAAACAGGTAGATTCCCTTTATCATCTAACCAAATGTACAGAACATACAGAGTTTACTTGACATCTTAGAGCATTATATTTTAATAACAGCATATCAGACTGTGATGATACTGCAGTGGTGAAAACCTGAGATGGTGTACTATCATTTAGAAGTGGAATGATTCTGTGGAAACAGGTAGTTTACCTTTAACATCTAACGAATGTATAGAAAATACTGCAAGTGTATCGGACTACTTAGAGCTCTTTATTTTAAAAACAGCATATCAGACTGTTACGATACTACAGGTGTGACATCCTGAGATGGTGTACTATCATTCAGAAGTGGAATGATTTTGTGGAAAGAGGTAGTTTCCCTTTAACATCTAACTAAATATATAGAAAATATTGACTATAGCAATGCTCTGTCAATCCCCTGAACAACCCAAGCAACTAGTAACACTAGCAACCACCCATAATACTGTAGCAACTACCTACCATTCACTCACAGACACTGTATTAAATGCATATCGTTCTGTGTCAACCACCCTGAATAGCCTAGCAATTTTATGAACCACCTAAAATACCCTTGCAAAGAACACCCTAGCAACAGTATAGCAGCCACCCATTATACCCTAGCAACGGTCTAGCAATTACCCAGAAAACAAAAGCAATATCAGCAACCAACCAGAATCATACAACAGCCTAGCAACCCCCCATAATACCCTAGTAACTGCCAAGTTACCCTACAGAATGCCAGTGCAACAGTCTAGCAACCACCCATAATACCGTAGCAATTGCCTAGCAACCACACAAAAAGCCAGAGCAACATCCTAGCAACCCTCATATTTCCATAGCAACCACACAGAATACCAGAGCCACAGCCTAGCAATCACCCATAATACCCTAGCAACAGTCTAGCAATCACATGGAAAACCATAGCTATACTCTAGGAACAGCCTAGCAACCGCATATAATGCAACAGAAACATCTTAGCAACCACCAATAATACCATTGCAATGACTTAAAACAGACACAGAATGCAACAGAAACAGCCTAGCAAACACCCATAACACCCTAGCAACTACTTAAATCAGACACAGAATGCAACAGTAACAGCCTAGCAAACACCCATAGTACCCTAGCAACAGTCTAGCAATCACATAGAAAACCATAGCTCTACCCTAGCAACTACTTAAAACCCTAACAAAAGCATAGCAACCAACCAGAATGCAACAGAAACCGCCTAGCAACCACACATAATACCCTAGTAACGACTTAAAACACACAGTGATTGCAACAGAAACAACCTAGCAACCACACATAAGACCCTAGCAACGACTTAAAACATACACAGAATGCAACAAAAACCGCCTAGCAACCACCCATAATACCCTAGCAACGACTTAAAACACACACAGAATGCAACAAAAACAGCCTAGCAACCACAAAGAATGCAACAGAAACAACCTAGCAACCACTTAAAGAACCCAAGTAACCACACAGAATGCAACAGAAACAGCCTAGAAACCACCCATAATACCATAGCAACCACTTAAAACACACAGAGAATGCAACAGAAACAGCCTAGCAACCACTTAAAGCACCCTAGCAACCACACAGAATGCAAGAGAAACTGCCTAGCAACCACCCATAATACCCTAGCAACGACTTAAAACACACAGAGAATGCAAGAGAAACAGCATAGAAACCACCCATAATACCCTAGCAACGACTTACAGTGTGCAACAGAAACAGCCTAGCAACAACTTAAAGAACCCTAGCAACCACACAGAATGCAAGAGAAACAGCCTAGCGACAACCCATAATACCCTAGCAATTACTTAAAAGAGACACAGAATGCAACAGAAACAGCCTAGCAACCACACAGAATGCAACAGAAACAGCCTAGCAACCACTTAAAGAACCCTAGCAACCACACAGAATGAAAGAGAAAAAGCCTAGCAACCACCCATAATACCCTAGCAACGTCTTAAAACACACACAGAATGCAACAGAAACACCCTAGCAACCACCCAGTATACCCTAGTTACAACTTAAAGAACCCTAGCAACAGCCTAGCAACCACACAGAATGCAAGAGAAACAGCCTAGCAACTACCCATAATACCCTAGCAACGACTTAACAGACACAGAATGCAACAGAAACAGCCTAGCAACCACACAGAATGCAACAGAAACAGCCTAGCAACCACTTAAAGAGCACCAATTATGCTAATAAATTAGCACGTTAGCACGTAATTGTAATATCCCATAGTACATACATGTTATTAAAACTTGAACTAATGCACTGTGAGTCTTATAAATTGCTTACATACCTCACTGATTTCTGCATGTCTGGAAAACGCTCGGATTTAGTTCCTGTCTCCGCCTCCCAAAATGTCTAGTGTATTCGGATTGGTCAGATGACTACTCAACTGTTATTGGTCAACTGGGTTCGGCGTGTGTTTGAAAGGTTACGCCCCTGACTACGCGTGGGTTTTCCGGTTCTGACTGAGAGTCACAGGCAACGTAAACAAGCGCTATATTTCTCAATAAACGATGGTGTCTGTACTGCCTTACCACTACAAGCTCGATCCAGAGAGTTCAGACAGCCGTTACGATATAAACGATCTCCGTCAATGAACGCGATTGGATTTAACTTTTTTAGGTGTCCTTAGCTCTGCCAGAATGCTAAACGAAGATGAAAATGTGTTGCAAAGACATCCAAAAGGTAATTATAACGTACTACATTACTTTGCAAACTATATGGAAACACCAAATGTAGCACATAGAAAGTATTTTTTGAAATGATTATAAAACTATTTCACTTATTAACATTATTTTACTATAGTAAACTTTATTATAAAAGCCTGCTTACATACTATATTACTGTGCAAACTATATGGAAACACCAAATGTAGCACATAGAAAGTATTTGTTTAAATGATTATAAAACTATTTCATTTGTTAACATTATTTTACTATAGTAAACTTTATTATAAAAGACTGTTACATACCCAGACAGCACACGTACGTCTGCCCGACGTCGGCTCAAGAGCGTACGTCGGCCTCCTTATCTGAAACATCTAATAAGTATCGGCCAGGCATCGGCCAAATCTTCAGTCAAGTCAACGGTATTTCCCGCTCATCAAGCTTGTCTGTTACGTCGGCTTTGGGTCGGATAACTATACCGGAGGCCGATGCCGCGCTTCTCTCTGTTGGTGCGTGCCCAGTTACTCCTCCCTTTGCAACCCAGTGAACCCACCAGAGCAAAGGCGACACCATGGGTGTATCAAGTATGTACAAGAACTAAGTAAATGATAATAAGTGGAGAAAAATGGAATCCGTTAAGTAAATGTAAATGTTTTAATATAATATACAAGTAAAAATAAATAAAATAGCAGCGCTTTCTTTGCTTTTAATGACACACAGCTGCTAAGTTCCATTATTCCGAAGCAGGAGGGGGCAGTAATGTACATACGCTGGTTGCCAGCCGCCGTTAATACTCAAGTAAGTTAGAGAAAAGACAACTCGGGAAAGTGAGAACAAATAAGGGATTATTGGCTTGTTTTACACGTATCATTGTTTTGTGTTCCCCTCCTTCGTAAAAAAACAGACAATTCCACGTCAACTCGAACACGCAAAACCCCGGTATGATGCATTGTCATGAGCATGCCAAACCAACAGATGGCGATATATTCCTTAACCCAGAGAAGCCACTACAGTCTCGTCTTGCCATGAACAAGGAAAAAATGCGGGAGCTGACTTCGCAGACGTACTTGGCTCAGGTAAGTTTTCGACAAAAATCTTAGATTAAAAGTCTTAAAAGTTAGTATAAGGCACTCCGTCTACTACAGTACAGCTAATAAAGTCATGCGTTTGTAGTACTAGCAGCGCTATTCAGATTTGAGGCATTTTTGCTAAAATGTTTGTGTATTATTTAATAGAGATTATAATTTCCATTATTTTTAGTTGTTCTAAAATGTTTCTGTAAAACAATACGTGTCAGCTTGTTGTTATGTAGAGTCTGACCGACTAGAGGTAATGTTAACGTGAGGACAGAAAGGTCATTTCTCGTCTAATTTTTTTATGCTATGACAAAAACATGGTACTTGAAATCAATCTGAATACCTTTCACTTGTTCAGTATTGTGTTTTTGTTGCTATATAAACGATGAACTTAATAGGCAGATGGCCATTGCTTTTCTGAACAGCAGTTGGAAGTATTCTGAGGTAACGTTAATTTACATTTTAGGAAAAATATGAGGATGATTATCGATGATTATATAATTGAGTTCAATAACATAGTAATTTGGGTTGTTTCATTTCATTTTGAGTGTTTGTTTGATGTTTAAATGATCAACATAATATTATGGTTAATTGTGATGTCCCGTTTGTTAGAAAAGCTTTTGCAAATATCTTGTCTGAGGTAAATTGTCATTTTAAACACATTTAGTGAGTGTGAATAATATGCTTTTTGTCTCTATATATATTTATGATGCTCTGGCAGTTTTAGTTACTGTATAAAGTGTATTATTATGATCTCTATGATAGTTTGAGTGCTTACAATGGCAGCAAATTTAAAAACAACACAAACAAGAGATGTTTACATTGGCATTATGTAAGTTAGTTCAGCTTCTTTGACAACCATTTTGTTATGCACAGTGCAATCTGATTTACGTTATTGTATATCAGATGTATGAAATGTACAGTGATTTAATGAACAGGTGTTTCATATCATAGTCATTTGCCATACTGTGGATTTTAAACACATCAAGGGCTGGAAATGACTGAATAAATTTCTTGCCTTTTTCCTTAGCTAATATTTCCCTCATATATGTTTCCTCTCTTCTTGTGTGTTAACAGGTCATTGGCACTGCTGTGTAAGTATTTCACTAACAGACATCTCAAGACATTTTAGTGTGTGTAACTGGACATCATTTATGTAAATCTGTAATATTCAATTGTTATGTTTTATGTCTTTGCAAAACAGATCACAACATCATTTGCTGTAAGTTGTTTTTTACCAGCTGTTACTCACTTATAACTGATTATCCCCCCTATGTTGGGATCACCGGGGCCTCCATCG
The DNA here is from genome assembly GCF_030506205.2 of Paramisgurnus dabryanus. Lineage (NCBI taxonomy): Eukaryota > Metazoa > Chordata > Actinopteri > Cypriniformes > Cobitidae > Paramisgurnus > Paramisgurnus dabryanus. The sequence goes on along the minus strand of NC_133349.1, from coordinate 28,891,972 downwards.
CCCGGCATGTACACGCTACATTAGGTGTAGGTAAGACGCACACTCACTGCTTCCCTGGTGCTTGTGTTCTCAATGTTTCTGTGCAGGTGCCTGGGATAATGAAGACAATTTGGGTTGTCGTGTTACACGCCAGGTGAACAACATCAGAGTGCGGCAGTCAGAGATCCTAAAGAAGGACTCCATATGTTTACTCGAGACAGTACGCCGTACATCTCTTACGACGAGGATATTTGTTTCAGGACCGCTTTCCCGATACTGACAAGGACATTTAAGGTTCAGTGGACAACTTGCTTTCAATGAATGGTTAATGTCTGTAGCCCTTTTCACTCACATATTATGGAAAAAATACAGAGTACACATCCGGGAGTTGTTTGGGATTATTTGATTTTGGTTAATTCACGCTGCCAATAGTTTTCTGGATTTGTTTGTGCTTTCACACACATGCCATAAAGACATGACATATTTAAAGTCTTGCACTTGGTAGGTTTTTTTGTAGTATCTGTAGTTTGCTTATCCGTGATTTCTCTCTCGAGAAACCACACATGTATTTTTTTGTTTAATAAGATCATAAAGGAGTGCGTTACACCAGTGCTTCCCACCAGTGCTTCCCAATCCTGGTCCTCGAGCACCCTCTCCCAAAAATTTTTAGTTGTCTCCTTATTTAACTCATCAGCTTGTTAGGGAGACATGTTTACCATTTTGGAAGGAGGCTGATAACTTGAATCAGGTGTTTTAAATAAGTTTTTGGGAGGGGGTGCTCGAGGACCAGGATTGGGAAGCACTGCGTTACACGCTGTTTTGTTATGCTGGTGAATGTTCATAGCTGATAGTGACGAGCCCCCTGATTTCTTCTTCAGTCCAGTTTGCAGATATTTCTCATTGTGAATGTTAATCTGCATTTAAATCTGCCATGTCAAAGGGGAAAAGACTATATTTTTGTCGTGATGACACAATATTTATGTTGACTAATTATCGACGTTGAAATTGACACCGCCGATTCTATCCACCAAAAGCAACAGCTCTAAGTCTAGCATACACATAATTGCATTCACTAACCTTTGCCTCAGGTTATAAATAACTTAATAATCACAACTATCCACTACCTAAAAAGCTATGAACAGCAGTCATGCAAATTTTCTCAATTTGCTTTTCTATTTCTACTAGCAATTATGTGAGCTGCAGTCTGGATCCTGCCTCTGTCAGATGACCTAACACAAATGGAAAGATGACAACGACCCTTGCAAGGACTTCAGACGATCCCAGCACTGGACTACATACAGTGGTAATCATGTGCGTTTCATGTTTAACTTTATGCCTGTTGGAGATCATTTCATCTTCCCCTCGCTTAAATGTTTACATTAACAGAATTTTTTTACCAGGGGTGCCCAAACTTGTGCATGTCCCTGTACTGATATATACTATACAAATAATGTAAGTTGAATTTACTTATTTGAAACACATTAAACTAAGCACTACACTGCAATGTTGTTTTTAACGTTTGTGCATAATATATTATTTTTTGTCTTTTTCATTCATTAGATTTTCAGTAGTCTGTGTCAAATTTTATTTCAAGGTAAGATAGCTTTACATGTTTTTTATTGTGCTTTAGTGGTCACACAGGCCCGGTTTATGTTCTTAACCAGCATGAGTTTATTTATTGTGATATACACAAAACAAGATATTTTGATAAATGATGTTAAGTACACAGCTGTTCATTTACTTCAATAAAATGTCTTTTTCCTATTATGGAAGTCAATGGGTACCATCAACTGTATGATTGACATCATTTATCAGATTAAAGAATTTTTGGCAAGTTTATAACAACATGAAGGTGAGTAAATGATACAATTATCATTTTTACGTAAACTTTTAGCTTTGAAGGATTATTTACTCAACCCCATGTCATCCAAGATGTTTGTCTTTCTTTCTTTAGCCAAACACAATTAAAGTTATATTAAATACTGTCCTGGCCAGTGGCAGCTCATGACTGCTCTTCTGAGGGGTGCGAATTCAAAATAAGTGTTCAGAGTGTCATGTGTGTTGCTCGTGTTTTCAAAAATATGTGTTTGTTGCGTCATGTAAACCATGTGCATCACGTGTCTTGTCAAAAGAAGTGCCTGCTGCACACGCGTCAAAACCTTTTATGATAAAAGAGATGCTCACGTTCACAAAATACACACAACACATTCACTTAACATTAAACTCTGATTACACATGAGATAATGCAGGTATCTTTTATCATAAACCCTTCAGACGTGTGTGCAGCAGGCACTTATTTTGACATGACACGTGATTCACATGCGACACGCCTAACACATATTTTAAAATGACGAACCACACACATTACGGGCTACATACATGTTGGGATGAGCTTCGCATTGCATTGTGCGGCCTCGGAAAATAAGTCCTTGTCCGCCACTGGTCCTGGTTCTTCAATGCTTAATAATGGCATTGACTGGGCATCAATGTTTTGAAGTTCCAAAAGTGCATCCATTCATCATTAAAGTGATCCATATATAACCCAGTGGTTCTTCTGATGCAAAATGATAGGCTTATGAGAAAAACTTTATATTTTAAGCTTTAAGCGAGTTACGATGCATACGTTATGTAAACAGACTACAACAACTCAATCGCATTGTTTCTCACGTGTCTCTACTGCGTTTCATCACAATTCATATTACGACTAGTCATGAGATGCATAACATCCAATGCGATAACACGTGCTGCCATATTTAAATTGTCTTTTTAACTTTGTAAATGTCTTGTCTCTATCACAAAAAGCAATAAATATGAATAGTTTTTCTCACAAACGAATTGTTTCGCTTCGGAAGACATTTATTAATCCACTGGTTACATATGGATTACTTTAATGATGGATGGATATACTTTTAAGCTTTGAAAAACATTGATCCCAGTCAATGACATTATAAAGCAAAAATATAAATACAATATATAAATGTAAAGAACCAGGAAATTATTTAATATAACTCTGATTGTGTTCTGTTAAAAAAGTAATAGATAACTTCTTGGATGACATGAATTTAAATAATCAGTCAATTTTCATTTTGGTGGGAGGAGTAATCCTTTAACTCATTCGAGTCATCAGACAGTCATCTTGTTGCTTTGACTGAATTCATTTACAGATCAAAATCCCTGGTGGTAAATCAACACTGCTCAGTCTTATCTATTTGAGTACACTGACGATCCTGAAGGTGTGTTTAACATTAATACAATAATAAAGTAATGCATAAAGTAATAATTGAACATTACTGATGATGTGTGCTGTTAACAAGCAGAAGGGTAAAGATAAACTAAAACAAAGACGTCAAAGCAACAAGATGACTTTGTTCAGACAACTCAACCCTTTTAAAATGTCTTTTATTTAACAGTGCATTTTATCCTTTATCTTAGACAAAGCAGGCCATGTTAACTTCATTTAATACATTCTGGAACAAATCTGGGTCCACTTATCATTTCTACTTACAAATTAACATTTCTGTTCTGCTCCGTTTACAGTGTTTGGGTGAGATCTAGACCGAGGACTAAGGCGTATACTAGGACAGAACTAAGTGTTGTAGCCCACAGGTGAGACAAACTTTGCAACTTGGTATCTGTTAGACACGATACATTGAAGAAGGGCCCATTCATATTATACTTAAACTTGGTCCAGGACCATTAGATTTTTGGTTCATTCACACTGCCAATGATTTTCCGGAATCTGTGTTTATGCCGTAAAGACACATGATGGGTTTAAAGTCCTGCACTTGATAGGTTTTATCCACAGTGTCTGAAGGTTTGTTATTATTGATTATATCTCTCTGCAGATGACTGGATTTTTGTTTATGATAAGACTATAATGGAATGCGTGATGCGCTGTTCTAGTATGCACATGAATTAACCCAATTTCAAAGTGGATTTTTGAAACTCCCTGAACTCTGTTCTAGTCCAGTTTGCAGACATTTCTCATTGTGAATGTAAATGTTCATTTAAACCCCCGTTTTAAAGAGCTGAACGGTATATCTTGTTGCGATGACGCACATGTATTTTGTTTAATATAAGCTCATGTGAGCGCCTGATGCGCTAGAACAGTTATGCTGCTAAATGATCTCTGCTTCAGCGTGGATAGTGACGAGCTCTCTGATCTCTGCTTCGGTCCAGTTTGCCGACCTTTGTAAAACCCTTGTTTTAAAGAGCTGAACCATAACTTCAAAACTACGCTATTGTTTCTGCTTCTCATTCACAAAGAGGGCTTTCCAGGTATCTTACAGTAATGTTACTAGGTCCTCTTTCCTGGAACAATCCCAGAACATCTACGACACATGTTTGCATTCACACAAATGCCTCTCTGCCAATTTTACGGATATTTTCTGGGACCAAAGTGCTGTGTGAATAAGGTTATACTTTACTCGATTACACGAACACCGATGCAAGCACTTGTTCAACACAGTTTGGTGGTAAGCAAGTGGGTGACTGTTATCTTTAGATATCTCTAACAATAAAATGTATAATTTTCAAGACATTTGCATTAATTCCTCCTATAGCACTCATTTTAAGTATAGCTGTAGCTGAGGATGCAAAGAAGAATTAACACTGTTTATAATGCACAGCCAGACATTCAGGAATGCAACAACACAGTAGACCAGATGCTTTATATGCTTACATAAAGTACTGTATGCTTTGTGGGTCCACTTTTTGATTATCTATCCAATATACACGATTGTTCATGTTTGCCATAGGCACTTAAATTTAAATATAAAATGTGATCGTACGATTAATAATTTTTTGTTGGATGTTTCCATTTAGGTGATCCTAAAGCAACAAAGAGGAACCATGGAGAGGAAGAAGTGGTGTCCAGATGTTTAAAAGGCGGTGTTCGGGACAGGAAACAAAGGCAACAAAGAGGAACCTCTAAGGTTTAAAGGCACTGCTTGCAGAGACGAGTGCAGAAAATAAAGACAGAAGACCTGACGAGAATGTTTTATGATTAAATGTTTTTGTTATGTACATGCACATTATTATTTACAATATATTTCTGAGATACATAAATATGTGACCTTGTATATGAAATCCAGGCTACTGTCTTAACATCTTATGACATCTAAAGTTTGAATTTACTGATTTAACATTGAGTTCAGTCTTTGGCATGACCTTACTCAGTCAGTATTGAAGATGTCAAGATTAATTTTTCAGAGAATGTTTTCTGAATTGTGTAGGATGATTTTATGTAGAAAACAGTAAGTCACAAAGAAATACTTTGCTGGGTTTTCACAGGCCGTGTTTTTCCCATTTGTACAACATATGTGAATTATCTTGAGACTAAAACTACTGAAATCCAAACTGTTATATTTTAGCATTTCAAATGCAGCCACCCTTTGCCTAGAATGTGAAATATATACCCTTGGGTTTTTTCAGTAATTTTTTGAGATCTCACCCTGAGATATTTTTAAAGAAATTTCCATGTATTATGGGCTTGAATTACTTGTTTATTTTATCATTTTGTCCAAGTAATTTGAAAAAAGTTTTAAATTAAATTTTAGTTCTCAATTGAAATAAATGTATATGTTGAGACTATATTTTTGTCCACAAACGTAATTGAATCATATAAGAGTATATTATTTTGAAGGGTATAAGAAATATTTAAGTTAAGTGTAAGTAAAACGTTTACACAGTAGTATAGCAGTGTATAATAGTTACAGAATATGTAATTTATGTGTGACACATCTAAATATTCTGTTACTGATTTATCCAAGTTGTTTATGTGTTATATTTGTCAAATGAATAAATTTGCAACGGTTATTGACAGTGGTGTACTTGTTTTTAGTTATTATTGCAAAGAAGCACATTATTCTGAATAAATGTGAATGAATAAAGGTTTAAATTAATAAATAAATGCCCGGTAAAGCCCGTGCAGAGCGGCTGAAATTGCATCGTTTAAATATCGGCCCGAGGGCATTTGCGACGAGATGCCGACATCTAGACGACATCTTCCCAATGAGCAAACGCTCCCTGAGCGACATCTTGCCGATGGAACTTTGAAAGTCGGCACAACGTCGGCCAGATGTATGTGTGCTGTCTGGGTACTATATCACTGTGCAAACTATATGGAAACACCAAATGTAGCACAAAGTATTAATTGAAATGAATGTTCTACATTATTTCACTATGGTAAACTCTTTTATGAAAGACTGCTTACTTATAAGTGCTATGTTTTTACTTATTAGGTTTTAAGGAGAATGCAACAGGTTCCAGGGCCTCTTACCTGCGTGATTCATCATCCAGGTTTTGCACAAATTGTCTAAATCCCTACACACAGAACATTTATTGTACCGACTATAAGCCTTTGAGGCGCAGGACTAGAGTAAGTTTTATTACATTTTTAAACCAATAACACTAAAGTATCATTATAGTAACAAAGTACCCAAAAGAACAAAAGATGCAACTTTAAAGAAAATATAATAGTCAGTCAAAAGTTTTTTTTATTTATTACAAATATATATTTAAATGTTAAACAATATATAAATAAACATACTTTAGTAACCATATTGTGCTCTTGTTTCAAAAATTGTTCAATTCATTTCTTACAGCTATCTATTCAGATAAATGGCATATCAAAGCTTTGTCAGCTGGTGCTATTTAAGACGACACTATAAGGTTATCATCCTGTCGTGTGTTGTTCTCCAGATACGCTTGGAGCTTCCTGATCAGATCGGTCACAATTTTGGCTTTCGACGACCCCTGCACTGAAGATGGCATGCAATCACGTCCTCCTTTGAAGGTCTCTCAAACTGTGATGCCAGGTCCATTGGAATCGGGGTTTCCTTCAGCTTATCTTCAAATACCTCATCAAACACAAGCCTGATCACATCATCCACATAACTGTAGAAATATTGCAGTCAATAAATATTTTGTTTTGATCATTTATTTCCCTGCTTCATACATTAAGTTTTTAATTATGAATGTATTTGAAATAAAACATTACTGCTTACGGTATGTCATTTGTGTGTTTTGGGAACATAGCCTTGTACTTTCCCTCTCCTGCTTTTGTTACGGCTTGGTGACATTGTAATGGATGGCTGCAAGGTACAAATACCTGTAAAATATAAACAAGCAATTAATTTATTGTAAAAGTAAATACTGCTTTATATAACACAGTTACTAAAATACTTAAATACCTGCACAGCATTCCAATAAATGAGAAAATCAAAAAAATTTTGCTGCAAATCTGAAATCTCAGGCTACGGACAGCAAAGGCATCCACTGATGATGGTGATGGAAACATTGTGAAACGATGCTACTGCCTGGGTTCCTATTATTATGCAGAGAAAAAAAACTTTGTCATCATCAGTTATACATCTAAGACTGGTAGTGGTTTCACTAGCTAAATACATCATATGTGTTAAACACCTTTGCTCCTCATATGCCAGTCTGACTCCTTGTACTGTGTGTAATGATGTTGCATGTTTGCATACAGTGTAGAAGGATGTGTCCAGCTGCGAATCTAGGATATAGACAAATAAAACAAACATGTATTCAGTCAAAAAGACATATTATAACAATAGAGTACAACGACTATAAATCGTTAGACTATTCATTAAAACGTAAATGTATTACATATTACATGGCCCAACATTAGCAACACACATTATGTGTTTACTTCGTTTCAAAATCTAAGAAAGCTTCAAGTAAATACAAGAGTAAAATACATATAACTTTAAACAAATCATCTGTACTTAGAGTTTCTTGAGTTTGATCATGAGAACAAATTTTACTGGTAACAGTTTAGCTGGCATTTGTATTTGTATTTAGCTTAGCAACTTAGCAAGTTTGTAAACATGTCTAAACCAACATCGATAAAAAAAACGAAAGCCTGCATAATTCAACATACACGTGTGTAAATATGGTACGTTGTTTATGAAATACAGTATTACAACACAAAACAATTAGCTTGCAAGCTTAGCTCTACACGCACATTATGTTAATCTCCGGTTACCGGTTACGTAACGTACAGTAAAAGGCAAATAATAAACGTGAATACTTACAGTCTGTGATCCAGAAGTGCACAGTAATCCAACTTTCAAGAGAAGACGTCGCGCAAATCCAGCTTCGGTTCATGAGAAGCAGTTATTGTGAAAACTCCGTGAACAACTTCTGACTGGATTTTTCCGGAACCGTATTAAACATGATGTCCTCTGTGGAAGTCCATAAAGTGCTATTTTGCCCTCGCATCTAAAGAGACAGCGTCTACTCGAGAGATTTAATCGCTTAAACAATGAAACAAGAGTTTGCAAACAGAGTCAAAGCAGGGACTCACAACCTCCGCCATTTTAGCTCTCTTCTGACTCGGCGCTCCCCACCCTCGTCTTTGAGGGCGTACCCAAGCAAAGCAGAGAGGGCTGAACTATGATAATGTTGGTCTTATCTACGTCACCAATCCCAGGAAGTAAACTGTTGCCTACAATCCGAGTGTTTTTTGTAGTCCTCGAACGTTAGAGACGATAACTCGCGTCATCGTTTTCTTTGAGGTACGTACTTTTTGAATATCGTTAGCATGTACTAATGCACACTTACACACAAAAGGATGTTTAAAAACGTGTATCCCATAATAGGTGCTCTTTAAAGAACCCTAGCAACCACACAGAATGCAACAGAAACAGCCTAGAAACCACCCATAATACCCTAGCAACGATTTAAAATACACACAGAATGCAACAGAAATATCAACAGATTAAGTGAGAAACTTTTATTTTGAAATTATTCCTCTCGTGCATTTACCGTAATGCCTAATATATGTGCACACAGAAAAAAACGTGAGGGCTAGTTTGACCGTCTTTTTCAAAGTGGAGGGTGGCCTGACCGCAGTGGTTCGGCTCGCATGCGCCTAAATAGTGAAAGTTTATCATTTGATCATTTGCATTCAAAGGCTTGCAAAAGTTAACATTTCAAGTGGTTTTAAACATTTTATCCCGCAAAAAGGCGCTAAAGTGAGCAGTATTCTGCAAGCCCATGCGGTTTAAATTGTCCAGCCCAGCTCCCTTCAGAGATCAGAACACTAACACTTGATGTTTAAACTTTAGAGAGAGTTCCGCTATTTTGTGTCATACTGTAGTCCATTAACATATATTTGAGGAATAGAGCACTGAAAAGAACATAACGTTTTTATGCTCCGCCGTCTGTATTTCCGTCTGTGTGAGCGCGCCGCGTATAAGTGCACTTAGTAGGGCACACATAAAATCTTTCTGTTCTTGACAGGGCACATACAAACAAAATGATCTCCACAGTACTCTTTTCCAATAAAAACAGTTGTTTATGTCTTTAGACGGTTTATGTATAGATTAGGCAGAAATCAGGTCCGTGCTTCTCTTAAAGAGAAAGTAACCTTAATTAACCTTCTTAAGTCTGTGTCATTAATGTTAATCAAACCTTCCAAGACAAAGAGAAAATCACTTCTGTAGCTCTAAAAAAGAATAATTATATTTAATTCATACAATAAAGTGTTATGATTCATTTGATTTGATTTCTGTTCCTAATGCTAATTTTAGCCCTTACTTAATGTGCAACTTTGTTCTTTTTATAAATGTTTGTAAGTAATTTCTTCATTTTTTTATTAGTTTTTCCAACCCCTTATTCTGCTGATCCGAAAAATGATCAGATCTGTGCCTCAAAAACCATAATGTGATCCGAACCGTGAGTTTTGTGATATATCACACCCCTAGCTAGCATTGCTGTATGTGTTGAAGTGAACGTTCCAACATCGGTAATGTTCCAGCTTCATAGGCAAAGCACATGCGCTCTCTGTCTAAGATCTTTGGTAAGAGATGGTATTGGACTTTATGAGAATATATACCAATACCATGTTGGGTAGGGAGATTTCTGTGATGAAAATGGACTTCAATCTTATTTATATGGTGGGTAGTGATGTAACAGTGCTATCCTATATTTATTTATTTATTGCTTGTTGTGTAAGTAATGAAAAATAAGCAAAATAAACTCATTCTGCTTGATCAACTATGCACTTATCCAATGCTATTTTTTTCAGGAACACTGTTGAAGTACTTTGGAGCACAACCAACTCCACCCGCCCCTGATGTTTTATCAAGTGTCAGTGTCTCCACAGCTGATGATGCAGCAGATGAGGTTTTTCTTGTTGGCCAATGTTAACATTCCATAGCCTGTTAATATGACATGACACATTGAAGAATAAAGTATTTTATTTAAGTATAGATTTTTTTCATTATTTAAATTATTATTCATTTATAATGTAACATTAGAGCGTGACATTTGTGTCCGCGTGGTGGGAGGGGGGCCCCCAAACACATTCTGCTTAGGGCCCCCAAGAGGCTCAGGCCGGCACTGTTGCTACCCTCTACGAAAAATTATAAGATCCTTCACTTGAGTTGTTGTAACGGTAGGGTAATCATTTAATAACCAACCCCTGGATATTCACTAATCAGGTTAGCGCCCCAGACAACCTCATCTTAATTTCAAAATCTCTAATGATAGTTTTGATTGGTCATCTGTCAACTCTCCCCGCTGATGTATGGAGTTTTGTTTCATTAGCCTTTGCCTCCCAGGGAGAGCATTACTTATGGGCTGACTACACAATTCATCATAACACATTTCTCTTTCTGCATTCTTGAACGCAAATGAAGATTATTTTTGAATTGTAAAAGATAGGGGTCAATGTTTGCACATATGTGACCCTAAACCCAGATAAACTCATTTTTATCATGTATTGTTAAATCGTGTTTTGAAAATATCATCTTGATATCTTTAATATTGATTGAGATTATGTCAAAGATCGAAATCAAAGTTTGATGCTCCTAATATCCTCATTAGATTAGGAGACTTAGCCTGAATTTAACAAAAAGGGTCACATATTCTTTATACAATTATCATAGGTACACTGTCAGAAATAACGGTAAAAAATGGTCCCTAGCAGTCACTGGGGTGATACCCTTAAAAAAAAGAGTTCATGTTAGTACCTCAAAGGTACATACTGGTACCAAAGAGTGCATATTAGTACTTGAAAAATACATATTGGTACCAAATATACACTCACCTAAAGGATTATTAGGAACACCATACTAATACTGTGTTGGACCCCCCTTCACCTTCAGAACTGCTTTAATTCTACGTGGCATTGATTCAAAAAGGTGCTGAAAGCATTCTTTAGAAATGTTGGCCCATATTGATAGAATAGCATCTTGCAGTTGATGGAGATTTGTGGGTTGCACATCCAGGTCACGAAGCTTCCGTTCCACCACATCCCAAAGATACTCTATTGGGTTGAGATCTGGTGACTGTGGGGGCCATTTTAGTACAGTGAACTCATTGTCATGTTCAAGAAACCAATTTGAAATGATTCGAGCTTTGTGACATTTGTGCATTATCCTGCTGGAAGTAGCCATCAGAGGATGGGTACATGGTGCTCATAAAGGGATAGACATGGTCAGAAACAATGCTCAGGTAGGCGGTGGCATTTAAACGATGCTCAATTGGCACTAAGGGGCCTAAAGTGTGCCAAGAAAACATCCCCCACACCATTACACCACCACCACCAGCCTGCACAGAGGTAACAAGGCATGATGGATCCATGTTCTCATTTTGTTTACGCCAAATTCTGACTCTACCATCTGAATGTCTCAACGGAAATCGAGACTCATAAGACCAGGCAACATTTTTCCGGTCTTCAACTGTCCAATTTTGGTGAGCTTGTGCAAATTGTAGCCTGTTTTTCCTTTTAGTAGTGGAGATGAGTGGTACCCGGTGGGGTTTTCTGCTGTTGTAGCCCATCTGCCTCAAGGTTGTGCGTGTTGTGGCTTCAGAAATGCTTTGCTGCATACCTCGGTTGTAATGAGTGGTTATTTCAGTCAAAGTTGCTCTTCTATCAGCTTGAAACATTTGGGCCATTCTCCTCTGACCTCTAGCATCAACAAGGCATTTTCACACACAGGACTGCCGCATACTGGATGCTTTATTCCTTTTTAAACCATTCTTTGTAAACCCAAAAATGGTTGTGCGTGAAAATCCCAGTAACTAAGCAGATTGTGAACTACTCAAACCGGTCCGTCTGACACCAACAACCATGCCACGCTCGAAATTGCTTAAATCTCCTTTCTTTCCCATTCTGACATTCAGTTTGGAGTTTAGGAGATTGTCTTGACCAGGACCACACCCCTTAATGCATTGAAGCAACTGCCATGTGATTGGTTGATTAGATAATTGCATTAATGCGAAATTGAACAGGTGTTCCTAATAATCCTTTAGGTGAGTGTATACATACTGTATATACTGAATTGTACATATTAGGATCTTTTTAAAGTGTATTACCCCAGAAACATCAAATACTTGAATGACTCTACAAATATTTTAATCGTTAGTTTCAAGGTGAAATATATTTTTTCACATTATAAATTATTTCTCAGAAAATTTTGCGTATTTGTATTCCATTCATTGTCTGTAATGCATTTGAATGTATTTATGAATAGATCTGATCCAGGTCAACAGTGAAAGACTTGAATGTGAATGGTGAAGTCGTGCAGTGCTGTTTTACAGTACGTGTTGTTTCATAGTCACACTGTACAGTTTCGTGTTGATACCAATACATCACTTTCTGTTTATCTGCCCGCATCATGCTGCAGTACACCTGTTTTCAGACGATGCTACAATACAAACTACTCGTATTTTATTGAGTTTGAAAACTTCTCTTCATACTACTCCTCTTTCAAGGGGAGCTCGAATTTATCCACATTATTCCACATCATACATCATCTATACATCATTTTGTCTATACTGCATTAAGTCACTCCAATATTTCCATAAACACATAATATTGCCTTCTCAGGAAACAAAATAATAAAAATCGGCACAGTCAGGTCTACGTCTAGACCCGGTAGTTCATGTTCTAACAATATTTCAGAGCCGCAATAACCTGCTTAGCGTTCAGGATAGTACATCATTTATGCACTCACTCTGTTCGAGGTTCTCGGTGCGATCGTGCCATGTTCATTTCCCCTGGCATTGTTAATATTAAAAATAAATGTATGGTTGGAGGAAGCAGCAGCAGCAGCAGCGTTTAGTGGGAAGTACAGTCTGAGTTATTCGGATCCAGAGGCCATGCACCTGCTTCTGATGGGGCTTTCTGCATGTACCGGCGCATGCACTCCCACATCATTTATCATGCAAAACAGTTCACAGTCCTCTATCAAAAGATCTCATACATCTAATGCAGTGTGCTTACTGGGCAGGTGGGGAATGGTTCCTTCATTCTTCGTCTTATTATTTGTATTTTGGATAATACTTATTTTTGTGCTCTCTGTCTCGTGATTTTCCTCCAACTCTCTTTTCGTCCACGTGCACTTTTTATTCCTCCTATAATTGCTCATTTGTTTGAAAAGGCCTCAGATTCGGGATTAAGGAACCCCATCCACATCGCTTTAAGAGAATGGTGCAGGCGGTAGAGCTCGGGCTCCTTCACATAACAAAGGGACGCTGGCGCAAGTCATCTCGGCGTTACCTAGACAGCGGGTGCTCGGCGACAGCCACTCGTGGTTTTGGCTGAGCTCTTTAATTATGCCTGCGGGCTTCTGCTGCCAGCAGGCTGTGCCGAGATGAATAGAAGCAGCTATTTGCTGCTGGGCCTCTGTTTTCACAAAGCCAAAGAGTTTGCGGCCACGGACGAACGGTTTTGCACCTGCCTCCTTCTGCTTTCATTCAGCGTCTTTGGAAGATCCAAGCCCATTTTTGTGAATATCTGATCTCTGCTCCACCTGTCTGTAGATTTCAAAGCAGGGCAGGAGTTTTTCTTGGAAGTGAAAGGCTTACGTTAATGGATAAAGTGATTCAGAATTTCAAAATGAAAATGCATTTATGTTTCTTAGGATGTGAGGATAAAATAAAAGGAACCAAATGAGATACAGTCGACCTACTATATATGTGACCGAGCCTTTTTAGGTGGCAATTAGGATGGATTTAACTTATTGATTTCAATCTTGACATGACCTTACTGTTAAAGGAAAACACCACAGTTTTTCAATATTTTACTATGTTCTTACCTCAACTTAGACAAATTAATACATACCTATTTTTTTTTTAATGCATGCACTTAATCTTTGTACAGCGCGTTGTTGATGTGTTAGCATTTAGCCTAGCACCATTCATTCCTTAGTATCCAAACAGGGATGAATTTAGGAACCACCAAACACTTCCATGTTTTCCACACTTTTTCACAGTTTTTAGCAATTGAACATCTTCGACTTCGAAAGTAACATTATCACTCCTGACTACTCCCCCTCTCGCTCAAACTTCTGTCAATATTATTACGCCCGAGGTTGAAGTGCAGCAAACTAAGTGCTTTTTCACCATACAATATAGTTTTTTGTTTTTATCTGCTTAAAAAATCGCCACATTTTATTTTACTTACTCGTTTAACTACTCATGTAACAGTCTTTACATAGGGAAAACATGGAAGTGTTTGGTGGCTTCTAAATTCATCCCTTTTTGGATGCTACATATATTTAAGCAATATCGCTTGAGTAGGCAGATTTTTTGGTGTTTGGGAACTACTTTCTTCCGCCACGGATTTAAAGGCCAGAATGACAGGTAACACTTTCGGCTGTTTTGAATCTCATAATAACTCAATGGACAGAATAGCCGTTTCTTTATATTACCGTTTCTTGGTCACAAAGTGTAGTTTTAAGATTAGTTCAGTCGAGAATATATATGTATTATATTTAAATCTGCAGTCGGTTAGTAAAGATAGCGCCTGTTTGAACGTTTAAGATTCGGTATGTGAGAGAACCAGAGCAATGGGCGGACATCAGTGTTCACTCGCCCCGCTGACCACCGCCTACATCTCTGACAGGGATTCCCTGGCTCTGATGTTGGCCTTGTCTGAGTTTGATGGTCAAAACTGAGATCAAATCAGTAGTATTTGGTGTCATGATGAAACTATTACTTGTTTTTTATTCATATTTAGTGTCTTCTGTGTTGGTATTGTTTTGGCGCGAGGTAAAAGTTAATAAAACTTTACTTATATAACGTTACTATTGCTTTCCCATTTAATCTTAACGCGATACGAGTACTCGCTTATTAGACTTTGTTCTTCTCAGTACTATATAAAACAGTTTTTTATAAGTGTCAGAGAGATGTTTTTGCATGCTGCTTATAAATATATCAGTGGTGATCGGGATTATAATTTAGCAGAATTTTCTTTAAATTATGTAGATCATTTTATGTAGAAAATAAAAAATACATTACGTTAGCTTGGTTTTTACAAACTCTGGCTGGGTTTTTTACAAACTCAAACTGGGTCACACATAATTAAGAGCTACTGCTAGTTATGTTACTAGAGCTAATTATGATTAATTGAAAGAGTAACATATACAGTACATAAATATATCAGATATTATATCTTAATATTAGAGTAAATCTCATGAAATGTGTGTTATTTCTTATTTTCTTATTTCAGTATAGTCTTATTTCACCCCTAAAACAAAAGAAATAGGAAAACATAATGGTTTGAATTATGAAAAACATTATATATTAAAAAGAAGCCTTGTTCTAAATAAAGATACTCTTAAACTTAAAGTGTACTTTTTACTGTAATAAAAATAAGCAGAATGATGTAACAAGGAGTCAACAGACAAGCAAGGAAGCGGATTCAAACACAGTATTTCAATAATATCCAATACACAAGGTAAGGCAGAAACAAACAACAGCAAGCATGACATAAAACAACAAGGGAGAGTGTCCGAAATCTCTAAAACGCTGCCTGCAGAGGCAGCATTCCAAGGCATAAAGGCATATCCGAATCCAATGTTTGCCTTACTTCCTGACTCCTGAGATACATTCATCCTCTTGTCCCACAATTCTTTGCGTGGGCATGCACGGGGAATGTGATTGGTCGAGTCCGAAAAAATAAAATGGTGACCAAGTAAGCGGCTGGAGGACAAATTTTGTGTGAATAAGGTTATATTTTAACTTTTTACACTTTTTGATTCCATTTCTATCGAGAAGTTAATATTGCAGTTTTCAAATATGGGATTTGTTATCACAAAAGCGCACTGTTTATATTTCAAACAGAATTCCATTACGCTGCCTATGAAGTTTGGCCGAATGCATTTCCTAGAGCTGCCAAAGTCATTACCTCATAACAAGTGGGATAACAAGAAACACCTGTAAGTAATAAACCACTTTGGAAACAAATGAAAACCGGTACAGGAAACATTACACAACAAAAACAGGAAACACTTCAAAATAAGAGTCCAAAGGGAGACTGTTGGTGTTTCTCAATGTCAAGGGAGGATCCTTGGAAGCCAGAATTTCGAGGATGCTACATCATCGACATCCGTCGAAGGACTGTTCCAATGTCAAGGATCCTCGGAACTTCAACCAAGGACTGAGTCCTTCGTTCGAAAAATATCCCATATACAGGAAAGGATGCATATTGTAGCCTTTGCGCTCTCAAATCACCCACAATCCCCTGCGTGCAGCGCCGAAAGCACACATTTTCACTGAAGTAATGACGCAATGACGTGTCCTTGCTAGCCTGTTCCATTTACGAGTTCTCCGAATGCTAAAGGAAGTGACTTTGAAGGACCAGTCCTGCCAAAGAAGTATCCTTGACATTGAGAAACACATAGGGATCATGACAAACGGTAAACAATATACTTTTATTGTAACTCTTTTAGTGTATCAATCTACCATTGATCTCTCTCTCTTTCCATTTGTTCTAAGGGCAGTTTTGCACCTTTCCTTAACCTGTTTTTCGCTGACTGAAACACAGGGGGTAAAAAAAGGCGTAGGTTTGTGTCATATTGAACAACCTGTGCACAGTGCAGCAACAATCTTGCTGGCAACCAAAACAGTTGTGCTTATATTCTGGTCATGCGTTTAAGGAGAACATGAATAATACAAAACTTTCCTGGCATCATGCAGAACATCTGGTGCTGCCAAGGTCCCCCTAGGTGAAAAAAGCCTCCAATATGTTGTTGTAATGGAGAGACAGACACCTGCTAATACTTTTATGTTAGATCTAGTGCAAAACTGAACTGATTCTTAATAATTAATTCCTCCATGTTTCTTTAATGTCAGAAAACCTCAGGGTTGTCTCTTTTGGAGCAGCTCGATGAATGGTATAAATCCAGTAGAGGCTCGAGGATTAAACCCGTGGATCCCGGTCACCTTCTACTGAAACCACATGTTTTTATTTAATCATCTTCTGCTATTTTCTCCTAAAATATTCCCCCAGTAGAGACAAAACAGTATGAATCACAATAATGGAGTTTCTTTCACAGCAGGTAAGCCAGGCAGGTGTGGGGTATCTTCTTCGTCCTCATTAGAGTTTTGCCTCTTCTTGTTTTGGTCATGTATGGCAGTGCTGTGTCCCACAACCCCTCAAACCTGGACCACCATAAGAGCAGGAAGACAGCCCTTGAGTATGATTACAGTTCATCATTCTGTCTGTTCAGGAGGAAGACTGATGTGTGTCCCCATTAACAGATGTTTGAATCGTTGCTGTCATCATATGCCATGTGGTTTTATTATGACATTGTCTGGGATGCTGGAAAGCTGGGTACCTAGTGACTGTTAAAGATACAATGATGGAAAACTATAATCCTAATGTCTGCTGGGTCTAATTTCATTTTGTTGACGAACTGTTTATAAGATGCTAGAATTTATCCCTCTCTTTTTATTTAATCCTTTTCTCCAACAACTGCCCTTCTGTTTGCTTGTGTTTTCATAAAGCTACAAAACCAAGTAAGACAGATGGAAAAGCTTTTTTGCACACATCACCCACAAACCCCTGCCTGGCCCGATTTGCAGCTCTTCCAGTGACTGGAATGAGGGATAGGTGAAATTTAATACAAGAGCATTGCGGTAATCTTTTGAAGATGCAGTTGAGCTGTGGGCCTTTCCTCAAATTGGAAATGGACGGGTGTGTGGAGTAAGATTGGAGAGGCTGGGAATGACAAGAGGGAGGAAATCGCAGGTCGTCTTTCCAAGCGAGGGGTACGATCAAGCCACACAGCTTTAGGCAGAGTGTGTTGGAGACTACTAATAGATGTTTATTAATCCAGAGCAGCAAAGCCTGAAATAGCCTTTAAGAGGCCAATTTTAGAACTCACAATGTGTAAAGAAAACTTTATAGTTGCTCCTGAAACTTCAAAGAGTCGTGTTTAAGTTGCAGGTCACAGAGCATTTAAAGCAAGTGAGCTGACCCCAGGATATTGTTGATAACAGATTATCAGGTGTCACCGATTTGATTTGATCTTGTCAATGCTATGAGGCTGGGAAACAGCAGGTTACTGATACTACACAATTATTGATCGGTTTAGATGTTACATGCACCAGGAGAATGTCAGATAAAGGTAATAAAGACCACTGCAGCTCAACATGGATGGGCATAGCTTTAGTATGAAGATGGTTGACAAAGGAACACTCTTAAAAATTGCACTGTCAGTTAATGGTTAAAATATGTAGCCCAGCTGTCACTGGGGTGTTTTCCTTTTCAAACGTATTGGACCTAAAAAGTCATACTAGTACTTTAAAGCTACACATTGGCACCAAAATGTATACATATCTGTACCTAATTGTACATATTAGGAACTTTTTTAACGGGACCATATTATGCCAATTTCTGCAAGATGTAATATACAGTCAGCCCCATAAATATTGGGAGAGAGGCACATTTTGTTTTATTTAAGCTGTTTACCAACATTTATTCCAGTTACAGTCATATAATGAAACTTAAAGTGCACACTCTCAGCTTTATACTTAAAGGGTATTCACATCCAATAGGGAATGATGACTCAAAAGCTATTTTATGGACAGGTATTGTCTATTTGTTAAGGAATTACTTCGTAATTGAGGAATAGTTAAGGTCTGGAGTTGATTTTGAGTGTGGCATTTGGAAGCTGTGGGTTTGTGAACCAACATCATGTGGTTCAGGGAGATCTCCAAGAAAGTGATACAGACCATTTATAGGTTTCAAAAACACAATCAGTCCATCAGTCAGGAGAAACATTAGTAGTAGCCAGATCAACAGTTTGGTACATAATGACTAAAAACAAAAACCACTGGTGAGCCCAGCAACAACAACAAAAAAATCCTGAACTTCACTGTAAGATAACAATAGTGGATGATCACATTATCCTCTCCATGATAAAGAAAAAACCCAAGCCGATATTCGTTATATGACTGTAACGGGAATAAATCTTGTTAAACATCTAAAAAACACAAACGTGCCTCTGTTCCAATATTTATGCCCATGGGTTTTTTTTAGGTTGAAAATATATCTAATTTTTACCTTTTTAAAACTGTTATGTTTACAGGTTCATAAGTTTTTTTCTTTCCAATAAATACATCAGTAAAAATATATTTTTGTAAACATATTCCAAAACATATTTCAGCAAATACATGCTTTGGCCATTTTTTTTATATTTTTGCGTATGGATGGAGCTGACTGTAAGTCTCATGTGTGCCTAAATGTGTCTGTGAAGTTTAATCTCAAAATACTCCACAGATCATTTTGTCAGGATTGGACAGATGAACCCAAGCGCATTCAATTAAGGGGTTAACAAAAAGACTTTAATTATGACACAACAGGGAAAACAAAAGCCCATGTGGGGGCAAACAACATGACACAAAATATAAAGAATAAAGAACATTAAACTTGACTAGATTTAAAGACTTGACCAAGTCTACATTCAAACAGTACAAAACGAACCTTCACAGGACTAAGAACACAAGGACGTTAAATAAGAAAAACTAAACAAGATAACAAGGGGAAAACAGGTGAGTGGAATAGACCACTTTTGTGTTTGCAAACAGAGATGACGTTTTTTTGTGGGCGGAGCCAAACTGGTTGCATAAAGCAGAGGTCCCCAACCACCGGGTCGCGACCCAGTACTGGGTCGTGGACAAGTTGCCACCGGGTCGCAAGAATGTCCCGAAAAAATTTGTATAATAGCCACGTTATAGCTTAATCGGGTATTTTGTACTGTAAGAGCCGACTTCAAATAACATAAATCATTTCCACTTTTGAAAAGAGCCGCGCTCTCTCTCTTTTTCTCCGCCTCTCTCTCTCTCTCTACCAGTGCAACAGCGATCACATTGCTGTCATTAGAGTTTGAGCATACAGTACTTCTAAAACACAATCGATCAAAGAATTGCGGAGGTATGACTTTATGAATCATTTGCAAATGTACGTCGCAATGATGTACATATGCGGAGACGTTCAAATGTGTGACAGCGCGCCACAAATGACTGAAAAGTAATTATTTTATTCTTCTTTAAAACAACTTCAGAATTATCCATCGATCGTAGCACCATGATCAAAATAAACTATTAGGCTAATAATATTTTAACGGCTACACTTTTAACGTAGGTTTGAAAAGAACCTATAAACTTGTCAATCATCATTAATCATGGTAAACGTGAGTCTCACTCTGTGCCCAGCCGCAATTCTTCTGGCATCTCTCCTCCTTCACTGCATTTGTTTCTGTTCTGTTACTTGGAATTGGGTCTTGAGCCAAACGCTATAAGAAACACATAGAGGGAACAGACACCAGAGTAGTTGTAACGGGCCAGCATTCGTCAAACTTTTATGACCCCCTCCCCCACCCGTTGACAGTTGCTATCTGACAGGTCGTTTTTATGACCCTTTGACAGGGGGGCGGGACCATCAATCAAAATCTGGACAAGTTGTCAACTTTAGACAGAAAGTATTTAATGTTTTTATTGCCGGTCATTTAGAGTGATTGTTTTTCCTGAGTGTGTTTTATGTTAAGCGTATGGTGTCATGTTTAATGACGGCTCGTGTTTCGACATTTACTGTTTATTGACATTTGATGTCAGATCTCAACCATCCTCCCACCTTTGCTCGCCCCGTGCGCTTCTCAATACTGACTTTCACACCGCGGGTGTGTTGTTGAATCTAAAGTTTTGCAACAGCATAAGTTTATTTAAAGGCAATCACTAATCATATATATATATATATATATATATTAGATGTACCAGGCTACGCTTAAAGCCGATGTTTTCTATCGAGCTATAGTTTCTGATCAGACACAAAGTCTGAACTAAATAAAATTTTAAACGGTTCACGAAGTCCGGGAATCTTTTCATGACCTGGTCTACAGTTTCACGCGTATTAAAGATCCGGCGGTGTCTGACAAAGCGTCGGGTGATTGTTCATATCTGTCATTTAAAATAAAGTTAATAAATGTAATTCTGTCCACTATGGCAAAATAGGAATTTATTTTAGATTTAGACAAATCATGAACAATGCTACGATTAAAACATTTGTTTGTAACATCACAAGTTATTTAATGAAATATTCCGTATACGTGTATAGTTTAAGCAATGATCTGAGCCATAACCTTCGGAGCCGGCAATACTATAATCTTTAGACAAAAGTCTAAACTAAATACAATTTTAAACGATTCATGAGTTCCGTGAATCTTTTCATGACCTGCTCTATAGTTTCACGCGTATTAAAGATCCGGCGGTGCCTGACAAAGCGCAGGGTGAGTGTTCATATATGCCGTTTTAAATTAAAGTTAATAAATGTAATTCTGTCCACTATGGCAAAATAGGAGTTTTATTTTAGATTTAGAGGATTCTTTAATCATGTCTATGATTAAGACATGTGTATACGTGCACCGATGGTGACAGAGACCTTATATCTGACGTTAAGAAACTTTTAAAAGATTAAAGACGTGTTCATCCATCTTAGGAGGTTTTTATTTTTAATTAAATGATTCTTAAAACCATGTGTGAAAAGGCATTATACAAAGAGTCTTACATTGTCTGCTCTGACAAAAATAAAATATTATTTTAGATTTTATGTCAATTGACTGCGTGTATGACAAATATAGTTTGATATATACGTTTGTATTGGCAAGAGACTTCTGTAAAGTCACGCAAGAATAAATATTTTAGTTGTAACTGGTTAACCTTAAATGTACTATTATCTATTTAACTATAAGCTATATTTTACTGAACAGCCTCAAAGTTTCTGATGCTGAACTTATGACCGTATGTGATAGATATTTCACAGCAGGGTCAGTTTGTAATCTAGGTAGAGTCTTTTAAAACTGTAATGGTAAAATGTAATATGGACACTCTGTCAAAAATAAAGCATTTGTTTGTAACAAATTATTTAATGAAATATTCAGCAGTGGTATAGCGATGAACAGTGCCAAAACCACCGGGGACACCAATAACACATTCTTTAGACTAAAGGCTATTTATTTTAAAGGGGACATTCCAGAAGACGTTTTTAAGATATTAAATAAATCTTTGATGTCCCCAGAGTACTTATGTGAAGTTTTAGCTCAAAATACCATATAGGTAATTTATTGTGACATGTTAAAATAGGCACTTTATGGGTCTGAGCAAAAATGCACCGTTTTTGTGTGTATCCCTTTAAATCCAAACGAGCTGCTCGGGTGGGCGGAGTCTCAAGCGCTCGCGCTGTAGACATGACAGAGCATTGAGGAAGATTCTCTCACGACAGAAGTTAGTGAGCGATGTTCAGCATTATATATTTGAACAAGTTTAAAAAGTCAATCATCTGTTTTATGCATACTAAATACATGTTTATCAGCAGATGGGGAACATTGTGGAATAAAAATAAAGACTTTTAGCTCTCATGCTGCTACCAGTGTTTTAAACAGGCACAATGATTTTCAGCATTACAAATAAAATACACGTCCACAAGCACTCAGAAGTTTACTTTTTGACCAAACCACACGAGCACATTTAAATGATATGTAATAAAACAACACTTTTTATGCTTAAACTTTAGAGAAACAGATCAAATGACATGTTTAAGTTTATTGTGTACACATATTGAACACATTCGCGTTTCTGTCAGTCTCTCATCTATCTTGTAACTCCTCGTATTCATTTGAAACTTGAGAGAAACATTAAACAACATATTTACTTATTGTGTATGATAGTGAATATGCGTTGTTCACTCACTCTGTCTCCTGCAGTGCATTAATCCTCGTGTTCATTCATATAAACTTCAGAGAAACATATTAACCAATATACTTGAAAGCGAACTGTCGCGTTGCTCTCTCTCTCTCTCTCTCTCTCTCTCTCTCTCTCTCTCTCTCTCTCTCTCTCGTTCGTTCGCTCGCTTACTCGCTCTCTCTCACTCACTCGCTCTCTCTGTTGCACTAAGGTAAGGTTAATCCTTTAGAACGTTAATTCAATCTTTAGAAAGATTATTAAAACTACAAGTTATAAGATTGAAGGCTCCTGTTTGTGTTTGAGGGAATACAAACGCGTCATGCTGTCAGTCATACTTTCTCTAGGTCACTCGCACTCGAGGTAGCGTCATGGTTGGATAGCGCAGTTGAAGGGGCGGTATCATTATAATCAGATCCCTTACCTACGTCATGTGGGGACCGAAATCCGCATGACCTATTTATTCACATGCTTGCAGAGAGAGCCTTACCAAAACAAAGTTACAGGGTTGCTATTTTTCATGTTTTCTGGGTTGGTAGAAGCACTGGGGACCCGATTATAGCACTTAAACATGGAAAAAGTCAGATTTTCATGGAATGTCCCCTTTAAACTAAATAAAAGTTTAATCTTTTCAGACATAGTATTCTGATCACACCATTAGATCGCGCTCCGGCGTTTATAATAGAGAACATACGCGGATGAGTGTTCATATCCACAGTTAAGAAACTTTTAAACGATTAAAAACACTTTCATATCATTTTCTGAGTTTGTTTTAAATTAATGACATCTTAAAATCAACTGTGAATATGTGTTTATTACACAATAAAATGTAATTCTGTCCGCTCCGGTATAATAGGGGTTTTATTTTAGATTGGGACTTTCTTTAACCAAAGGCTCTGATTAAAACATGTGAATGCGTGTACCAACGTTGCCAGAAAACGTACGCTGATGCGCTCATATATCTGGCGTTAAGAGCCTTTTAAACGTTTTAAGACATTTCACCCTATTCTGAGTTTAATTCATTAATGTCATCTAATATCCAAGTGTACATGTCTATTTACGATAAATGTAACACGGTACACATTTGTCAAAATAAAAGGGTTCTTGAACATGTTATTCCAGTGGGTGTTTCTTGTTTTGCGAGTGTTCGACATATTTATTGATGTGGAAAAAGTTTGTTGTTTGGACGAGCAGTTTCAGTCTCTCTCTCTCTCTCTCTCTCTCTCTCTCTCTCTCTCGCTCTCTCACTCTCTATCACCAGGCCGCTATCAACCAGCAGACAACCCCCAGATGTCTGGACAGAGGGAGTGTTGGTAAAATAAAAGAAACTCAGCCCCCCATTGTCAAAAAGTAAAAGGCTTATTTTAGATTTCAGGCTTCATTACTCAGATACAGATTAAAGCATGTTATTTCTTATTCGTAATTTAAAGAAACTTAGAAGTTTTAAGACATTTCATCACACATCCTATGATGACATAAACCCTTGTGTTAGCCCTTAGAGTACAACAAAACGGGTGCAAATATTATTTATCAACGTTTGATGTTGTTATAAACCAGGTTGTCACATACGTGACAACAATCATTGCTTTAAAGACAAAACATTTAACAAATTTGACATTTTGTTAAACATGGTTGTGTGCGTCCACAAACACAACATCAGTTAGGACATGGTTCTACATAATATTAAAATCACGGGCTTACGTTAAATAGGTAAACCTTAATTTTTACTAAATAAAATAAAAATAAACTATTTTAACATATTATCCGATATTAGGTTAGGTTTAAGATGAATTAGTGTCTATAGCTTTACGAATTACATCGTAAAACCCCCAGCGGATATGGTGTGTGCGTGTGCGTGTGCGCGTGTGCAATGGCTGTTATCACGTGGTGCGGACCGAACGACCAACGCTGCGGGGGTTGTGAAGCGAAGAATGAGTTCAGATGAGAAGTTTTTCCTTCTGAACACAGAACCTTTACCAAAAACGTAACCCGGATTAACACATCACAGAACAATTTGAACAACCGTGTCGGATTCGTACACACCAGAGGTCTGTTTTATGTTTTGCAGAAACTGTGGAAGCTTTTGATGCTGCCAAGGTGTCCGAATTCGCAAACAAACTATCAAACGCAACGCGGCGGAAACAGTGGACACGATCCTTTTGTTGCTGAGAAAGCGATTGAACTCAGAAACAAACAAGCAAGCAAAATTGTCTACGAAACTACAGATTCTTGAAAAAGATGGCACAAAGATCATTCGAACGACTACGCAATGGCCAGATGGGGTATGTGTACGGGACCGACCTTTTTAAAGATATGCTTAAAAAGAACTACAAGCGCGAGATGTCCAATCTACTATGTGCTGTGATATACAAAGAGGCCAATGTGTGCATGCCTCCAAACTATTGCGAATCTAACGCCGGTCGTGTAACCAGACTCAAGGAAAAAACAGATGGTGTGAAAATTATAGATGGCTCTTTCAATAACATTGTACAGACAGTTGTACAGGCCCAAGAGGAACCCCGTGTGATTATTAGAAAGGCCCTAGAGATATTTTATGAATGTGACGAGGCCGAGTTCTACATCATCAATATCATACTTATGTCGGCCTTTGTAATTGACGTATGCATTGATATCCTTGTAAAGAAACGAGAAATTAATGTGTGTGAAATCATAGAAAATGCCGTAGATTTCATGTTTGAAAAGGGTCTTGGATCATGCATGCACTTTCTATGGTATCTAGATAATATCATAACGTTTAATGATGACTAAAAAACCAAACCTGTGAGCCAATGGTATATTTTACGCAAGTTTTACAGTTGTTTTTTAGTTTTCCAAAAGTTTCATTCTGTTTTATTTTTTACTCAACATTATGATGGCAATCCATGTCCGTCAACAATTGTATACTTTAACAAAAACTACGTTCTAGTAGTTTCAATGTATGGTCACTGTTGTTTTTCATCATTGATTTTGTTTACTGCTTATGTTTTTGTTTTTTTTTTTGTATGTTTTGCTGTACCGGTTTCATAAAAACAAAAAATATACAAGGATTTTTGGTCTTAATGTCTGTGTTGTTACCATTAGAACATTTAGACATCTTGTTCAGACAACGTGTGACATTGCTCATTCTTCATATGTTTTTGCAAATCCACACAGAGAAATGTGAAAGATTAATAGAAATTACATGTGGCTACATCACATGTTTTTTCAGAGGCGTAAAAATAAAAGTCAACAGTGTTAGTATGGGAATCTAAAACAGCACATGCACGATATGATCCTAATTTTGTTACCTGACGTCTGTCACATAGTCAAAGATCATCTACTTCATGTCTCTACGAATCCTGACAGAGTTTTAGTTTCATATACACAACACATCAAATGTAAACCACGGTAAACTAAATACATTTGACAGCCAAGATCTCTAATTTTCATCATCAAACATCACTCACTTTTAAGGTACCGAAAGGTTTTTGTTTAATTTAGTTTAACTCAACACTGAAATTTTAGTTTAAGCACACAGAAATGCACAGATTTTACGTTTTCAGTATTCATGTGTACATCACATGGTGATTTCAGTCTCTACTAGATCGATGATCTAACAATATTAGCTACAAATGTTAGCTCTGATTTCACAAAACATCCATTTACATTCAAAACCTATGGATTCAACGCCTTAAAGTCATCATTTTTATTTCGTTCACATCAACAGCACCAATATTTTTGAATGTGCAAACTGATTTACTTCGTTTTAAACATGTTTGTGCGGTTTCGGTCTAGATTTTATAGAAAACTTCAGAACATGACACCGTTTTAACATTTACAAAATGAAACATTTTACTTTTAAGTATCCCCCATGAGTATA
Organism: Paramisgurnus dabryanus; assembly: GCF_030506205.2. NCBI lineage: Eukaryota > Metazoa > Chordata > Actinopteri > Cypriniformes > Cobitidae > Paramisgurnus > Paramisgurnus dabryanus. The sequence goes on along the minus strand of NC_133349.1, from coordinate 28,865,133 downwards.
TGTTGCTGCGACAAATACTTTTGATTGTTTGGAAATTATATGATTGCAGAGAAACAACGCAAAAGTTTTGAACTTTAACATAATTTTATATGGGTCCTGATTTTTAAAAACAGTAAGATGTAATGTTTCTTACACACAGATCTAAACACATCACAAGTCTGAATGTTTAATAACATAAAAACCTGTATGTAAAGGTTTGTTGACGTATTTTAGACACAAGCTGTTTATTTTAATCTTTAAACAAATGTGTATGACAAAAGTTGTACTGCCTGAACTGCCACTAAGGGTCGATGCCGAAATGTTAAATCTAAGTATTTGCAAAACAACCTGCACCAACATATAGATGTTTTCAATCTAATGGTAACGGTTTTAAATGTGATCAAACTATTTCAAACAGCACCAAGTTGTAGATGGTTGCGACTTAATTTACAAGGTTTTAACACGCATTCTGCTTTGTCACGGGGTGTTTCATCGCATTGCTGATACATGCAACAGACTCTCAAGTTTTATGTTAAAAGGATTACTAAATAAAAACCTAAGCATTTTGTATTATGTTGGCACTGATGATTTTACAAGTTTACAGTTTCAAACATTTTTGCTATATTCGTCGTGAAAGATTTAGTAAATAAATCTAAAACATACACAGGGTTGAGGCGGTCCCTTAATCTTCTAACACGATTTTCAAGAGATTACCAACATGTATGATGTACTAACTGTCAGGGGATCTGTGATATTATTTTCTGAAGTAATGAGCTATCTAAGGGGGCTACTGCACAATAACTTATGCGATAAAGAGTTTGTTACATAACCTATAGAAACGAAACAAGATAAATTACAAAGTCACTGGCATGAGGTTTACACTTAAACAAATCACGCAGATGTTTAAAGTGAAGTTGTTACGCCCAGAGAGGAATGTCCCTAACTCCAGGACTCCTATCTCCGCCTATCCATTACAGTCATTAAATCGGCGCCAGTATGATTCATTCAAACACAATCGCCTAACAAGTTTCAAGAAACTATGGACTCCTACTGCTACACCAACACATTCGCGCTACCCACCCCACAGCAATATGAAGATGATAGAAACTACAGTTGGACTTGCGCACTCAATAAGTCCTCCACAGTATCTGATGGCGGACCATCACCCTACAACAATACCACCCTTTGTACGGCTCAAGTAATGTCTGATGATGTTCCAATGGACCTGTGTCCCCAAGAAGGATCCGACAATGCCTGATGAATCAATACACATTGTGTGTATCGATTCCCCAGACTGTTTGGTTTCAAGATCATGAAACAGGCTTCGTGATACATCTGTTACAAACTTGATGACAAAAAGCTAATGGTATTCTGTAGAATCTTTAGAGACTATTACCTGTGTGGTTTGTGTGTATTTACAATATCAAATAATGATCAAATTGCTGTTTGTGAAATGAACCGGTCGTGAAAAACGTTGTGATATTTCTACACTACAATGATAACAAATTATGTATTTCTATTACTTGATAAGAAATAAAACACATGTACCACTTTAAACATCTGCGTGATTTGTTTAAGTGTAAACCTCATGCCAGTGACTTTGTAATTTATCTTGTTTCGTTTCTATAGGTTATGTAACAAACTCTTTATCGCATAAGTTATTGTGCAGTAGCCCCCTTAGATAGCTCATTACTTCAGAAAATAATATCACAGATCCCCTGACAGTTAGTACATCATACATGTTGGTAATCTCTTGAAAATCGTGTTAGAAGATTAAGGGACCGCCTCAACCCTGTGTATGTTTTAGATTTATTTACTAAATCTTTCACGACGAATATAGCAAAAATGTTTGAAACTGTAAACTTGTAAAATCATCAGTGCCAACATAATACAAAATGCTTAGGTTTTTATTTAGTAATCCTTTTAACATAAAACTTGAGAGTCTGTTGCATGTATCAGCAATGCGATGAAACACCCCGTGACAAAGCAGAATGCGTGTTAAAACCTTGTAAATTAAGTCGCAACCATCTACAACTTGGTGCTGTTTGAAATAGTTTGATCACATTTAAAACCGTTACCATTAGATTGAAAACATCTATATGTTGGTGCAGGTTGTTTTGCAAATACTTAGATTTAACATTTCGGCATCGACCCTTAGTGGCAGTTCAGGCAGTACAACTTTTGTCATACACATTTGTTTAAAGATTAAAATAAACAGCTTGTGTCTAAAATACGTCAACAAACCTTTACATACAGGTTTTTATGTTATTAAACATTCAGACTTGTGATGTGTTTAGATCTGTGTGTAAGAAACATTACATCTTACTGTTTTTAAAAATCAGGACCCATATAAAATTATGTTAAAGTTCAAAACTTTTGCGTTGTTTCTCTGCAATCATATAATTTCCAAACAATCAAAAGTATTTGTCGCAGCAACATATACTCATGGGGGATACTTAAAAGTAAAATGTTTCATTTTGTAAATGTTAAAACGGTGTCATGTTCTGAAGTTTTCTATAAAATCTAGACCGAAACCGCACAAACATGTTTAAAACGAAGTAAATCAGTTTGCACATTCAAAAATATTGGTGCTGTTGATGTGAACGAAATAAAAATGATGACTTTAAGGCGTTGAATCCATAGGTTTTGAATGTAAATGGATGTTTTGTGAAATCAGAGCTAACATTTGTAGCTAATATTGTTAGATCATCGATCTAGTAGAGACTGAAATCACCATGTGATGTACACATGAATACTGAAAACGTAAAATCTGTGCATTTCTGTGTGCTTAAACTAAAATTTCAGTGTTGAGTTAAACTAAATTAAACAAAAACCTTTCGGTACCTTAAAAGTGAGTGATGTTTGATGATGAAAATTAGAGATCTTGGCTGTCAAATGTATTTAGTTTACCGTGGTTTACATTTGATGTGTTGTGTATATGAAACTAAAACTCTGTCAGGATTCGTAGAGACATGAAGTAGATGATCTTTGACTATGTGACAGACGTCAGGTAACAAAATTAGGATCATATCGTGCATGTGCTGTTTTAGATTCCCATACTAACACTGTTGACTTTTATTTTTACGCCTCTGAAAAAACATGTGATGTAGCCACATGTAATTTCTATTAATCTTTCACATTTCTCTGTGTGGATTTGCAAAAACATATGAAGAATGAGCAATGTCACACGTTGTCTGAACAAGATGTCTAAATGTTCTAATGGTAACAACACAGACATTAAGACCAAAAATCCTTGTATATTTTTTGTTTTTATGAAACCGGTACAGCAAAACATACAAAAAAAAAAACAAAAACATAAGCAGTAAACAAAATCAATGATGAAAAACAACAGTGACCATACATTGAAACTACTAGAACGTAGTTTTTGTTAAAGTATACAATTGTTGACGGACATGGATTGCCATCATAATGTTGAGTAAAAAATAAAACAGAATGAAACTTTTGGAAAACTAAAAAACAACTGTAAAACTTGCGTAAAATATACCATTGGCTCACAGGTTTGGTTTTTTAGTCATCATTAAACGTTATGATATTATCTAGATACCATAGAAAGTGCATGCATGATCCAAGACCCGGTAACACTTTATTTTACGACCCGCAAAGTACCGCATAATTAAACCGAATTTACAGCGTACCTATTTGTAACAACAGAGTACCTCTACAGTACGTACTTGTAGTTATAAGGGAACAATATTTTAAGTTTGGGGTAATAAGGGGGTAAGAATATATGGAAAATTATTCTCCAAGTATTTCATAACTACAGGGTACCTATTGTAATATTACGTGGTATGTATGACTTACATCTATGGGTAATATGGTCTATGTGTAATATGTTTTTTTTTTCATATTTGTTACTTACCTGATGAAGTGTTTTTTATAGCCTACAGTTGATGTCTACAAGCCACGTCGGCAAATAAAATATAACACACAATAAAAATAATAGCAACTTGTACCTCTTTGATCTGTATATGTATACAGGAGTTACCAGGTAACTCTCATATTTGCGGGCTGTAAACTAAAGTGGGGCTTATTCCCCGACTGTTCTGTGTATGTACCAGGTAACTCTTATATTTGCGGGCTGTAAATTGAAGTGGGGCTTATTCCCCGATTGTTCTGTGTATGTACCAGGTAACTCTCATATTTGCGGGCTGTAAACTAAAGTGGGGCTTATTCCCCGATTGTTCTGTGTATGTAGGCCTACCAGGTAACTCACATATTTGCGGGCTGTAAACTAAAGTGGTGCTTTGTTCACCTCTTGTTATAAATGTTATAGGGTAAATACCATAAACATACAGAATATTGTTATTTTTATTTTAAAACAACTTATTTCAAAACATCTTTAAAACACTATAATTAAGCCAACACTTAATGTTTATTATCACATAACTTTTATTTAAAATAAAAAGTCATGACAATTTTTCATTGTTTTTGCGGCTTGGCTTCCTCTGTTGGTGTTCTTGTCCACTCGGATGATGAGTTGATGTCGTCTCACAAATGCTGTTCTGCATTACATATAAAAAACATAAATGAAAGCCTTCAGTAAATGTTTCTTCACTGTGCCTTGACAGAAACAGACTTTTCTGAGTCAGTTACGTTAATAACTTTAGGCTAAATTATGTGCTAGCTAACCTGCTACCGTTAGCTAGCAACTTTCTTGAAAAACATTGTTTGAAATGCGTGAGTCATGTATTAACAAAACCAGTCACCTTATCCAGCATGCGGAACCTGCTAACATCACTCGCAGCCGTACTTCGCAGTGTAGAACGTTTTTAAAACCTCTTAAAGAAATGTCACTTCAGGATCGCGTTCCAGCAAACCTCCAGCAGACGGCCGCGCGCTCCACACCTGCGCAGAAGCCTACGCATGTAGTCGTCTTTTGCTTTAGCGGGAGCTGATACCTGCTGTTGTTTCATTCTGGTTTGCCATTGCATAAATTATATTTGGCTAAAATACTTGTGTTTACAGTAAATAAATTGCAAAGCACCACTTCAAATATGTCCGCAAATGTAGGAGTTTCCTGGTAAATAGGGAATAAGTTGCTATTTTTATTGTACTTACCTTAAAAAAAAGATAACCACATTAAATCAGCTGGACTTTTGTTATTAAAAGCAAGTAATATAGGCTACTAAAATAAAAGTGATATGCTGTTATATTTATTTGCCGATGTGGCTCGTAGACATTGACTGTATAGAACATTCAGTAGTCAATATGAAAAATTCACAATAAAAAATAAATAAAACATAATTTCCCCATAGACTTGACTAAGTCATACATACCACGTAAAATTACAATAGGTACCCTGTTGTTATAAAATACTTAGAGTATAAATAATTTATAATTCTTCATATTCTTACCCCCTTATTACCCCAAACTTAAAATATTATCCCCTTATACCTACAGGTTACCTACCCTGTTGTTACAAATAGGTACGCTGTAAATTCGGTTTAATTACGCGGTACTTTGCGGGTCGTAAAATAAAGTGTTACCCAAGACCCTTTTCAAACATGAAATCTACGGCATTTTCTATGATTTCACACACATTAATTTCTCGTTTCTTTACAAGGATATCAATGCATACGTCAATTACAAAGGCCGACATAAGTATGATATTGATGATGTAGAACTCGGCCTCGTCACATTCATAAAATATCTCTAGGGCCTTTCTAATAATCACACGGGGTTCCTCTTGGGCCTGTACAACTGTCTGTACAATGTTATTGAAAGAGCCATCTATAATTTTCACACCATCTGTTTTTTCCTTGAGTCTGGTTACACGACCGGCGTTAGATTCGCAATAGTTTGGAGGCATGCACACATTGGCCTCTTTGTATATCACAGCACATAGTAGATTGGACATCTCGCGCTTGTAGTTCTTTTTAAGCATATCTTTAAAAAGGTCGGTCCCGTACACATACCCCATCTGGCCATTGCGTAGTCGTTCGAATGATCTTTGTGCCATCTTTTTCAAGAATCTGTAGTTTCGTAGACAATTTTGCTTGCTTGTTTGTTTCTGAGTTCAATCGCTTTCTCAGCAACAAAAGGATCGTGTCCACTGTTTCCGCCGCGTTGCGTTTGATAGTTTGTTTGCGAATTCGGACACCTTGGCAGCATCAAAAGCTTCCACAGTTTCTGCAAAACATAAAACAGACCTCTGGTGTGTACGAATCCGACACGGTTGTTCAAATTGTTCTGTGATGTGTTAATCCGGGTTACGTTTTTGGTAAAGGTTCTGTGTTCAGAAGGAAAAACTTCTCATCTGAACTCATTCTTCGCTTCACAACCCCCGCAGCGTTGGTCGTTCGGTCCGCACCACGTGATAACAGCCATTGCACACGCGCACACGCACACGCACACACCATATCCGCTGGGGGTTTTACGATGTAATTCGTAAAGCTATAGACACTAATTCATCTTAAACCTAACCTAATATCGGATAATATGTTAAAATAGTTTATTTTTATTTTATTTAGTAAAAATTAAGGTTTACCTATTTAACGTAAGCCCGTGATTTTAATATTATGTAGAACCATGTCCTAACTGATGTTGTGTTTGTGGACGCACACAACCATGTTTAACAAAATGTCAAATTTGTTAAATGTTTTGTCTTTAAAGCAATGATTGTTGTCACGTATGTGACAACCTGGTTTATAACAACATCAAACGTTGATAAATAATATTTGCACCCGTTTTGTTGTACTCTAAGGGCTAACACAAGGGTTTATGTCATCATAGGATGTGTGATGAAATGTCTTAAAACTTCTAAGTTTCTTTAAATTACGAATAAGAAATAACATGCTTTAATCTGTATCTGAGTAATGAAGCCTGAAATCTAAAATAAGCCTTTTACTTTTTGACAATGGGGGGCTGAGTTTCTTTTATTTTACCAACACTCCCTCTGTCCAGACATCTGGGGGTTGTCTGCTGGTTGATAGCGGCCTGGTGATAGAGAGTGAGAGAGCGAGAGAGAGAGAGAGAGAGAGAGAGAGAGAGAGAGAGACTGAAACTGCTCGTCCAAACAACAAACTTTTTCCACATCAATAAATATGTCGAACACTCGCAAAACAAGAAACACCCACTGGAATAACATGTTCAAGAACCCTTTTATTTTGACAAATGTGTACCGTGTTACATTTATCGTAAATAGACATGTACACTTGGATATTAGATGACATTAATGAATTAAACTCAGAATAGGGTGAAATGTCTTAAAACGTTTAAAAGGCTCTTAACGCCAGATATATGAGCGCATCAGCGTACGTTTTCTGGCAACGTTGGTACACGCATTCACATGTTTTAATCAGAGCCTTTGGTTAAAGAAAGTCCCAATCTAAAATAAAACCCCTATTATACCGGAGCGGACAGAATTACATTTTATTGTGTAATAAACACATATTCACAGTTGATTTTAAGATGTCATTAATTTAAAACAAACTCAGAAAATGATATGAAAGTGTTTTTAATCGTTTAAAAGTTTCTTAACTGTGGATATGAACACTCATCCGCGTATGTTCTCTATTATAAACGCCGGAGCGCGATCTAATGGTGTGATCAGAATACTATGTCTGAAAAGATTAAACTTTTATTTAGTTTAAAATAAATAGCCTTTAGTCTAAAGAATGTGTTATTGGTGTCCCCGGTGGTTTTGGCACTGTTCATCGCTATACCACTGCTGAATATTTCATTAAATAATTTGTTACAAACAAATGCTTTATTTTTGACAGAGTGTCCATATTACATTTTACCATTACAGTTTTAAAAGACTCTACCTAGATTACAAACTGACCCTGCTGTGAAATATCTATCACATACGGTCATAAGTTCAGCATCAGAAACTTTGAGGCTGTTCAGTAAAATATAGCTTATAGTTAAATAGATAATAGTACATTTAAGGTTAACCAGTTACAACTAAAATATTTATTCTTGCGTGACTTTACAGAAGTCTCTTGCCAATACAAACGTATATATCAAACTATATTTGTCATACACGCAGTCAATTGACATAAAATCTAAAATAATATTTTATTTTTGTCAGAGCAGACAATGTAAGACTCTTTGTATAATGCCTTTTCACACATGGTTTTAAGAATCATTTAATTAAAAATAAAAACCTCCTAAGATGGATGAACACGTCTTTAATCTTTTAAAAGTTTCTTAACGTCAGATATAAGGTCTCTGTCACCATCGGTGCACGTATACACATGTCTTAATCATAGACATGATTAAAGAATCCTCTAAATCTAAAATAAAACTCCTATTTTGCCATAGTGGACAGAATTACATTTATTAACTTTAATTTAAAACGGCATATATGAACACTCACCCTGCGCTTTGTCAGGCACCGCCGGATCTTTAATACGCGTGAAACTATAGAGCAGGTCATGAAAAGATTCACGGAACTCATGAATCGTTTAAAATTGTATTTAGTTTAGACTTTTGTCTAAAGATTATAGTATTGCCGGCTCCGAAGGTTATGGCTCAGATCATTGCTTAAACTATACACGTATACGGAATATTTCATTAAATAACTTGTGATGTTACAAACAAATGTTTTAATCGTAGCATTGTTCATGATTTGTCTAAATCTAAAATAAATTCCTATTTTGCCATAGTGGACAGAATTACATTTATTAACTTTATTTTAAATGACAGATATGAACAATCACCCGACGCTTTGTCAGACACCGCCGGATCTTTAATACGCGTGAAACTGTAGACCAGGTCATGAAAAGATTCCCGGACTTCGTGAACCGTTTAAAATTTTATTTAGTTCAGACTTTGTGTCTGATCAGAAACTATAGCTCGATAGAAAACATCGGCTTTAAGCGTAGCCTGGTACATCTAATATATATATATATATATATATATGATTAGTGATTGCCTTTAAATAAACTTATGCTGTTGCAAAACTTTAGATTCAACAACACACCCGCGGTGTGAAAGTCAGTATTGAGAAGCGCACGGGGCGAGCAAAGGTGGGAGGATGGTTGAGATCTGACATCAAATGTCAATAAACAGTAAATGTCGAAACACGAGCCGTCATTAAACATGACACCATACGCTTAACATAAAACACACTCAGGAAAAACAATCACTCTAAATGACCGGCAATAAAAACATTAAATACTTTCTGTCTAAAGTTGACAACTTGTCCAGATTTTGATTGATGGTCCCGCCCCCCTGTCAAAGGGTCATAAAAACGACCTGTCAGATAGCAACTGTCAACGGGTGGGGGAGGGGGTCATAAAAGTTTGACGAATGCTGGCCCGTTACAACTACTCACCAGATATCTTCTCTACTTATTTTCTATTCTAATTATTAATAGATTTCCATATGATTTCATCACTCCAGTCTGTCCGTTTAAGGCCTTATTGCAAACATAAACACCTACATTTATCTTCAAATGGTGTCTTCGACGACGGTATTCTATAAAAATGAAAGCCATCTTTTTTGGCATTCCTATTCTGACACTTAACAGCACAACAGGACATTTTCTAGTGAGTTATCTTGCTCGTTTCATTCGTGTCTAATTCATTTCCACTGTTTTTCTGCAACCACATTGCCCTCCCAGCTTGCAGTGATGTAACTGAGACATCTACTCGAAATTGGTTTATAAACCAATTATTAAAAAGCAGGAGAACGAGGGGGCGGGGACAAGAGACGAGACGCTGGAGACATGATCCGATACGCAAGGTCAGAGTCTCCACACAGAACATGGGACTGTCACAACCCTGCCATCATGACCAGATATAAATATTAAACAAGACTTTTGGCAGGATCCTGACACATTTGTTATAACATGTCCAGAATGCCCCTATTCGGGTAAGAGCAAAAACAGATAGTTTTTGTGTCTAACTAATGCAAATATGCTACAGCGCCTAACTCCCTTAATTACCAACAGACAGTGAGTGCTTTCAGCTAAAATAAATCTGATTCCTGTCAATACAGTCTTAGAGAATAGTATCTTAAGCCACATTAGCACTGCAATGTGCTAACAAACATATTTAGAAAAGCTTTTGAGTAAAATTAACCAGTCAGTGGCCATAGGCGGGGCTTTATCAGTGTGACATCACATTAACAAAAAAATCAAAACAGCGTGTCTAATAAGACTGCTTTGGCCAAATGGGGATTAAAAAAGAAGAGGGTGTTTTTTATTGTAGGATTGTTGTGTTCACACACTGCCAACATGATTATATCCAAACATGTTGTAAAAGTGGATTTTGCATAATATGTGCCCTTTAAAGGGTACATTTTATTTTTCTGAATGTTTTTTTGTCTGAATGGTTCTTCTATAAACAACCTTTAACATCTGAAAAAACTATACAAAAGGTTCTTTGTAGTAAAAAGATGCATTATAAAAATATACAAAATAATTGGTTTCTTAAAAAACCTTTGAATGAATGTTTTTTTTTTTTTGAGGAACCAAAAATGGTTCTTCTCTGGCATCACTGCAAAGACCCTTGTACCACCTTTGTTCTTAACTGTGGTTAGTAAGCCAGGTGTGCTGTTTATAAAGTTTACTTAATATGTTAGATATCAGACATATTTTGTGTGTAGCATATAAATATATATAAATAAATATTTGAAAGTATATATTTTTTCAGAGTAATAAATGATAACTTGACTTAAAAATGATGGTGGAGTCTAACCAATAACGGCTTCAGTAGATTCCCAGCCAATACCTTCACCATAATGATGAGATTAGAGCACTGTCAGTCTCCGCTGACAGAAACACCGTGAGCGCCTGACAGACAGCACAGAATGCTTTCTGAGCTCTCTATGTGAGAGTTTTGCCAATTTTGTGAGTTTCAAATAGCCTGAGATGCATTTCCCTGCCCAGGCTGAGCATGTAAAAGACCAGATTGTAGAAATGATGTTTTTTCATCATATTTTTCTTTGAGTTATCTCAGAGTCTATGTAATATGACGGGCTTCATCACACACTGGTGTTTCAAATAAGGATGTGCGATGAAAAAATGTAGCATCTTACCTTCACCAGGCACTTTTTAAAGTCGGCAGCCACTTGATCTAGTGTGTGGCCCTACAGCGCAAGTCTAGATGAGGGAAATGTCCTAATAAGGTGGATTTGCTATTGATACGCAATCACGCCTGGGAACAGTAGGTGGTCCAAATTAAATACAATGGCGAGATCTCAGCCTGACACAACCCCTGCAGCACGACTCTGGTCGGTCTCTCATTTAGCCCGGTGATAGATTCTCTCACACTTTCAGATAATAAGGGGCTCGCGGGCTTCATCTCCTCTGAATTCATCATACTGCAGTCACATTACAAGCCTTTACCGCTGGAGCTGGGAGGGGTGAGGGGGTCTTCTTTAATTGTGAACCGGCACCCTCCAATGTTACAAATCACCTGTCCCTGGAAAGACTATTTCTCAGACTTGCACAGAAAGTAAGAGTCTTAGTCAGCGAGAGTAATATAGCTGTTTTATTTATTTATTTATTTATTTTCTTTTTTTAAGAGCACAGCTACACTGGTAAAGGCATGTCAAACCATTCACCACGCCGTCAGTGGACACGCCAGGTAGCCAAGGTGGCCTGTCAGATAGAAATATTCCTCACGTGGACCTAATGGTGTAATTTCAGCTTCAACAGAGCTGCTTAGATCAACCTGTGGATGAGAAATGGGTTTGTGTGCCTGCCGTAGAGATTACACAAGATGGCAGTATTAGTCCAGAGCTGTCTGCCACCAGCTGCCTACAGTGATGTAATCCACTAAAAATGAAATGTAAATGAATCGAAAAAATGTCTTCTTTGTTTGTGTGAATAAACTGCAGCCACTATTGGTTTCCAATTAAATAAAATCATACATAAGTAAGATGTGATAAACACAAACTGCCGCAACAAGTTATGCTAAATTGTAGATTAATGATGATGAAATTCTTTACGATGATGAAATTATTTTCGTGTCATGGCAAATCTATAACCCTTGCAGTCTCTAAACAAGTCTTTGTAAGTTATGAATAGGCCTTTGTGTGTTTTTGCATATTTATTTATGAGAAACATAGGTTTACAGTACGTGACTCTGAATTATATTATAGACGTCATTCCCAAGATCTGTCAACATTCCTTTGTTTTCCAAATATTGTTTCTGCTTATAAATCGAAGAAAAACAAATACATATGCACAATCCAGTGATGCATTGCCAAAAAGAAAACATCTTTCCGAATGTAATCATAGCAGTTTTCCGCAGCCTACGCGGCCAAATGGTTTGTTGAGGAACATTTTTCCCACATTTGGAGACTTTCCATCTACTTTCCTCATGTTTGGAAGGTGGGGGGCTACACAGTACCAATTTACAGAGTAACATGTACGGGGACAAGAAAATCATTACCACAAGATTCATATCGCTAGCTGTTTTTTTAATGCTCAGAGACCAAAGTTTGGCCGTAAAGTCCTGAAGCTAAAGACTCAAGGATAGATCAATGTCAACGAACTGGGAATGGCAGTGCGACCCTCGTGGAATGAGCAGAGCTCCGGGCACAAAAAGTCATATTGTGATGTCTGGCTGGTATGGTTTCATTTCATGAATTCTTTAATGTGCTAAGTCCAAATGGTCCCAAACGTCCCCTATTGCTTGCCAGTCTAAAATAATTGAGGAGGTTTTCACTAGGTTTTTCTCAAAATTACATCCTGTCTTTCTGGACTCTCATGGCTTTCAGGCCAAAAGCTGTGGTCCGATGATGGAGCGGCGTATGACCGTAATCTACAGATGTAGCGGAAAATGACCCCCAGGGGAACGCCTCCCGTCTGCGACATCATTTATCCAGGCGTCCAATCACTGCGCTCATAGATCAATATTACAACCTAACAGAATGAGAAAGTGGAAAAAGTGAACATATTAAATGTGTGCTGAAAGAAAGTTACAATTGTCTTTTGGTGGCCTTGGTGGAGACATAATTGGTGTCTGAGGCATCATGGTCTTAAAATCCAAATACGCTGGCCTTCAAATATTGTAAAAGATTATCGTAACTCAATGTAGTGTCATATGTGGCTGCTTTAAAATGCTCTACATAGACAACATTTCTGTGTGCACAAATACAGTAGTGGCAAAAGTAATGTCCAACTTTAAACAATTACCTCTTTATTCAAACATTTGGTAAAGATGCATGAAACATTTTTTATGTACTGTATGTTGCATTGGCATGTTTGCATAAACTAAAGCTGAGTTTTCAGAAGTAAGTCTTTTGTTTTTCTATGCATTTTTGTATGTTCAAATAAAGCCCAGATTTTCTTATAAACTGTGGTTTGCCTGTTTACCCAATTATTGTGAACCTTTAATGTTTTGTTCATTTTAGACCATACAACTCAACAAAACCAACTATTTTGATGGTTTAATCTAACCTGAGGGGCAGCAAATATTGTATCAATTACCCCCAAGACATCATTTTTTTGCCACTACTGCACTGTAAAAAAATCATAAAAACTGTCAAATGACTTGTTGCAAACAGCGGCTGCCAAACAGAAACTGTGAAATTATAGTACAATTTCTTTATTCTTATAACGTCTAAAACCTATAAAGTCTAAAAGTCTATTTCCCCCAGATTATTATGATCAAAGACCTTCGATAAATTGACCAATAAAAGAAAATGTGAAAGAGACATGATTATCCTAATGACAAAAGCATGCCCGGGCTGGGATCGCTCAAAGTACAGTGTGAGTGCATGCTTCTGAGAGAGTAGGGAGGGGGGACAATTGCGCTGGGGCACGGTTTGGGTAGCCCCAGTGGCGGCCGGTGACTTCTTTTTTCGAGGGTGCTCGATGCAAAGTTCGTAACAACATGTATGTAGCCTGTCATGTGTGTGGTTTATCTTTTTAATATATGTGTTCTGTGCGTCGAGTGATCATGTGTGCATCACGTGTCTTGTCAAAATAGTGTCTCGTCTCTTTTATCATAAATGGTTTTGAAGTGTGTGCAGCAGGCACTGATTTTGACAAAACACGTGATGCACATGGTTCACATGACTCAACAAAACACATATTTTGAAAACGCAAGCAACACACATGACACTCAGAACACTTATTTTGAATTAGCGCCCCTCGGATGAGCAGTCACAAGCCGCTACTGGTTAGCCCTAATGTGAGTGTGACCTTACTCACAATATGAGAATCTCACAGTGTGAGAATGGTGTGATGTCACTGTGATCATCGCATGATCTCATGTGTTTACTGGGTTTTGCACCTTTCTATTATGATTTCGTTTGGTTGGGTTAGGTGATAGTAAATATCATTAACCTATAGAAAATATCTTAAATAAATGACAATCATTATTACATATTCGGCCCCTAAACACTTATTTATTTAAGTTATGTTTTTGGGCCATTTTTGCCTTTATTAGATAGATAGTATGATAGATGAGGACAGGAAAGTATAGGGTGGAGAGAGGGGTACGGGATCGGCAAAGGACCTCAAGATTCGAACTTGGGTTGCCGAAAGGTCGTCTGCACCATATGTCGGAGCACTGCCCACTACACCATCAGGTCCGACCCCTATACACGTTTTAAAAATAAATTGAGATGATAAAACTGATTATTTTGCATTTTTTTTGCATGTTAGATTGTTTGTATGGTCATGTGCTTTTAATATAACGAACTTGCATGTTCTCTCTGTGTCAGCGTGGGTTTACTCCATGTACTCCGGTTTTCTCCCACACGCCAAAAACATGCAAGTTAGGCAAATTGGAGATGCCAAATTGTTCCTCCCTCAACCTGTGTCTGGATTAACCAGTTCTAGCCATAAAATATATCCATAGATGCTGGTATGGCGTAAAAGAATAAATAAATAAATAAAGAATATAACAAACTACACTAAAATATTTTTATTGTAAATTTACATGAATTTGTATGTATAAAAAAAACTATAAATAATATTGTATTTTCCTGTATAAAAAACATAGATTTTTATATTTTTCATGGATGACATAATACTTAAAATAATAGTCAAGCTGTTAATTGACAGATAATGACATTTTGCCATCAAAGGGTATTGCTAAATGGATTGAGGCCGGAATTAAGGGGATTTTTTGGGTAAATTATTTGATGAACATAGAGAGCATGTTCTGCAACATTCCTGTAGGATAAATGTATAGTGCTTGGAATTTGGCCAATAATGGGCATGTTAGATGGCAGCCTAATTATTTTATAATGCAGCACATTTTGTAAGATTTTCATTGGGACTGCTTGAACACCTATTAAAGCCATCTACATAGGGAGCTTAATAATTTCTGGAACAAATCCTATAGTGCAAACAATTTAGAGGTTTAAAAAAAGTTCTGATTTAGGCATACATCTACAGTAGTAAAACATTGACGAAGTTGACAGTGATAATCTTCCATATAATAACATCTATTTCTTTGAAACACGTTTTGACAGGCAGGTTACCAATATGACAGAACATTGTCACAAATCCAGGTAATTTTAGAAATATCTCATTAACCAACCCTTCACATTCTACAAAAACAAATCACATTGACAGCTACAACGTGTTATAAATAAATACTACAAAAACATTGTCACTTATTATTAAAGAGTCCTGAATCTACTGTAACTAAATCAGAATAAAACCAAGTCGTCTGTGTTTTAAAGGCTTTCCTGGCCTTGCTATAAAGTTATTCCTGGACTGTGTGTTGTGCGGTACAGGATGAATGGGCCAGACAGTCACTATGCCCACAAGGGCTAAGAGAGATGGTGTTATTTTCAAGACGAATGGGCATCAAAGCTTTTAGGTACACAACAGAAATCCAATGAAAGGGAACATCGCATCATTTGATGAGGCATTCTGGGCGTCCCTGGGGAAATTGAGCCCCGTGGCTATATGACAAATGTATGTTAGCTGCGGTGATTTTAGAGCGGCCCACGACGCACATCGCCCGCAGTCCTGCACTCTTCGTCCTTGAAGATGTTTTTTCTGAAGTCCACTACTGCACTATTACTGTGTTTTACCCTCCGGCATTTAGAAACATGGCCTCATATGAAAAGATATTGTGTTTATTATGTGTCCAACATTTTGGAAAACATTCTGCTGCTGAATGGTGCTTTACTTAATGCTTTGTGAAATGAAGTGGTGAATGCCAACAAGTTCATTGGCCTCTGCATTCAATGCTGTTAAAAATAAAGAGTCTTAAATGGCCCCTTTACTTTACCATTACACTGAAGGTACTGTGGTGACTGTAGGGTCTTTAGACTATAAATGTGAAAAACAAAAAGGGTACGGCTAAGAACGTTTATTCGAAACTTCACTCAATATCCTTTGTTTTCCTTTATCTCAGAATGCCTAACCCATGTACTGTAAGAAGTTTCAGGAGTCACAAATCTCCTGTCCTTGATAAAGCTCAACACTTTAAATTCCCACCCTCTTGACTTGTTTTGTAGTTTGGTCCAGTGCACTGTTGTAGCTTACAGTGTCAGTCTATTTCATTTCCAAGCAGGTTTTCAACCATTTACGAGAGACTGACACCACATTCATTTTAAGTGACAGCCAGCAAATAGCCCTCCGGTCTCCATTTACTTCCACTGGGACTTCGACTGAAAATAGCAGCACAGAAATGCATGCAGGACTTTCCTAAGGCTGAAGTTTGTATCACTTGACAAATGCTTACTTGTTTAGTACTAATTTAGCCACTTTTCTGCTTTTGTTTAGGGGGGGGGGGTCTAAGGCTATTTCTTGAATTCTGACCTATTAACACAGTTTAAGAGTATATAAGCTCACATTAGAACGATAACTATACCATTAACTTTTTTTGAACTATAACAATAACTAAATTAGTGTCCACATCAACGGATAATTTCTATTAATAAAACTTCTGCAATTGTTTCCATGTCACTGAATATGTAAATATGCTGTTCTTGTCGCATTTACACAGCGGGTAACCAGCAGATGTCCTTAAAATGCTGGGTTTGCGTAACTCTAAACAGTGAATGTACTAGTTTGTGTAATCTAATCTTTTAACTTTTGGCGTAGTCAGGTGGTAGGATAAAGGATTACATAGTGAATTTCAGAGCAACTGCATCAGCGCTGGATACTGGAGATTATTTTATTTTATAGACCTCAGTAATGAGCTTCTTCCACAGTATCATCTGTCATTTCAAATGCAAGATTTTTGATCGTCTGCCAATGGTTATCGTTCATCAGGTGGTAAAAACGGCCAGCAAGAGATCCCAACAATATTGTTCATTGTAACTTTATCGTTATAGTCTTTTATCATAAACGATTTTTAAAACTATATTTTTAAAGTTATTGCTATAATGTGAACAATGTGTGATTCCTCATGCTAAACAAGTAAAATGTCAAAAAAGCAGTTGGACGTTTTACCGAGTATTTCTGTGCCGAATGCACTTTGCCAGTGTTTGTACAAGTTTCGCAACGTTTTTTTTTTTCAAACACGAAAGATTCATACGTAACAATCTTGCTTTATTTCTTTAATGGGCCATTTCAGTGCAGGAAGTACAGTGGAAGTCCTTATATGGGCAATTAAGAGCTGACACGAAATCACATCACCAAAAAAGTGTGTTGTTGTTTGTGAGGGAAATTTAAGCTTGTTCAGCTTCTCAAAGAACCCAGCATTATGGAAAAAAATATGTAGTTTGTTTATCCGGAGTAGCAGCGGAGTAATGTGTGTGTGTTTGTTTTAATGCTGGTTTTTTTTAAATGGGGCGGTCCCAACTGGGTCATGAGTTGCAGGCGGTAAGTAAAACTGCTTCAAATGTCTCTTATGTTGGAAATCGGCATGCAAGTGCATGTAATGTAAATGACACAAACATGTTGTGTATCATAAGTTATCCGGAGATAGTGGGATCATGTTTTGTGTGTATTGCTTGCTTGTGACTTGCTCAGCCCGCGGTACGCCTTGAGGGGGTCAAGTTTGTTTGTAATGAATCAATAGCTGATCTGTCTTTTATAAATCTGAAAAAACTAAAGACTCTTTGGAAATATGAAGGACGTAATATTACTTTATAGTTACTCAAGATTACTCAAGATTAACTTGAGATTAGCAGAAACAATTAGATGTGTATAAGCCAAAGGACAGGAGCATGTTGGATTTGGTTAAAATTGAATTTATGGACTTTATAATTTATAAATAAGTTTGTATTTTTTTACTCATTTATACTTTTTCAATTATTTTGCTGGGTTCTTCTTACATCTGCATGTTAATGGCATAAATTTGAAAAATTGAAATAATTAAAGGTCTTTCTCTATTGGTTGGTAACATATAGCTTGTCAATTTGACACTGCATAATTAAGGTAGGGCATTTTGTTAGCTGCTTAAAAAGTTAAATGACCATACAACACAAACACACACACTGATAAGAATGTGTAGCTTGAAAGTCGCTTTTGATAAAATAAAATAATAAAGTGTGCAATATTTAAGAATGGCCCTAAGATTAAAGCATTCCCAAAACATATGCAGTACACTGATGACATTACCATTCCAGAGGCTTGTCGGGATTTGCTAAGACTTCTATTATGAAGAGCATCTGCTGTCTTTGCAGTACCCCAGTGACTCTGAAATCCAAATTTACAGTGAGCAGGTGTCAGAATTTTAAACAGATCTTCTTTTTGTTCTCCTTTTCTTATTCCAGGAAGATTATGTCACCTTGAACTACGTCCTGGCCTTGATTTAAAATAAACAGTGGGAGAAACCAGATCCTGCATCTATTTAATCCATAGCGCTGATTTAATTCTTAAAGGGATAGCTCACCAAAAATGAAAAATCTCTTCATTCACCCTAAAGTCATTTCAAAGCCATCTGACTTTCTTACTCGTGTGGAATACAAAAAGAAAAGTTTAGCATGAATGTCTTTACTCAGTGAAAGTAAATGGGGACCACGATGAGTCAATGACACAATACTGCAGCTTTTGAGTAAATACTTAGTCCCTTTAAACTAAATGTTATAAATCATTAAGCCACATTACAAAACATAAATAACATAAATGAATAATGGCAGTAAATTACGGGTCAAGTATTGCAATGCACTCATTATGAAGGCCTGATGTGTCCCGTGTCCTAAGTACTTCAATCATTGTCAAATCAAACCTTAATGTAAGCACTCATTTCAGACTCAAGCATATGAGAGCACAAGGAATATTTCTTACTTTAATGACAATATGATCAAATCTGGTGCATCGATACAGCTGAGTTCTCTGAGGGAGAAATTGGATCGGTCTGTGTGAGTTATGCCGTGTGGATGACGTGCCTGATTCCATTTGCACTTACAGCATCGGGAAACACTTCCATCTATCATCGCATAAAACAATAAACCCTGCCAAAGCCAGCATGCTGGCTCATAGATCATATCCTGACTGTCAACCAATCCTGGCCGCCGTTTGCTTCAATCTGAGCAGGCAAATATTTGCATTTTTACATAACGGTTAAATTTCAAAATAAATTCGTTGTAATTGTTTCGCTGATGTCCGTTCTGCCATTGCAGGAAGACTGTAATATGCTTGCATGATTTATACGGCACATTTGTGAAGCTGATATTTGGAACCCTATACAGGTTTTCCTGAAGGTTCTGTTTATAGATATATTATTGCAGGACCCTAACACCACTGATGGCACATCATGCCTTGATGCAATATTTTTTTTTGCTGATATTGCATATAAATTAAAGGCAGAACAGGTAACACACAACACAGTAAAACTAGATACACTCTTAAAAAGTAAGGTGCCTAAAAGTTTCTTCACAGTGATGTCATTTTGTGAATCAGAAAGTTTCTTTGGATGTCAACGGTTCTTTTTGGAACCATTTAGCCAAAAATGGTTCTTCATGATCGAAAATGCATCGTGAATATTCACATATTATGCAAAATCCACTTTTACAAAGGGTTGGACATAAATGTGTGTTGACAGTGTGTGAAATTTTTTATCCCCATTACACCAAATATCTCATTAGACATGCAGTTTTGATTCTCTTTTTAATGTGACGTCACACTGATAAAGCCCCGTCCATGGCCACTGACTGACTGCTTAATTTAAACCGAAGGCTTTTATATAGGTGTTATTTTTTACACTTTATTGTTATGCTATTTAAGTCGTGTCATTTTGTGTTGATTTTGTGTTAAAATAAATAAAAGTTACAGCACAAGTTGTGTTACAAGTAACACAATATGAATTAATCCAATAATAACACAGAGATGTGTCTGTTTTGGGACAACGCATTTAGTGTGTTGTACCAAATTGAGGGGGTCTGGGGGGGGTCCCAGGCCTCCTATAACTTTACTATAAGTAAATTAGGGGGGTCCCCTGGTTTTTATTAATATTAAAATACTAGGTTCATGTAAAATTATCGTGCTACGGTGCCACAAAGTGATTGTCCATTATTTGTGCCAATTTTGCAATAAAGTAATCCAAAAGATTTCTGCCTGAAATCTAAAAATCTAAATTCTGTCCCCATTTACTCAGCATCATTTCATTTGAAACCTTTTCAACTGCAGAATGCAAAGATTATTTGAAGAACACTTTGAATTTAAACTATATAAAACACAAAATATTCATGTAGGATAAAAGTAGTCAATATGACTTATTTCTAATGTTCTACTGTATGGTAACATTGTGCAAGTAATAGAGCAAACTAAAGTAGGCTTGTCAGTTGCTGAACATCTCTTGCTGTAGTTGTCAGATCAACGTGAACAAAACTTGATGTGTCAAGAAAACATCTGACATTAATAACAGCATTGGTTCTTGAGTTTTCTATTGTAACATGTTTTGTTTAGTGTGCATGGAGGTATATGCTTTAAATATGAATAAAATTGCAGACTTTCCCTCACACAAAGTTATAATGTGACTTTAAAAGACTCGTGTAGGTAGTTTAGGTGTTAGAATACTCATAAAGGTTCAGAATAATATGATGTTGAGTAAACTTTGAAATTTTTATTTATTTTATTTTATTTTAATGAACTATAAAATAAAAAGACTGATGCAAATTCATGCTGAAATCCAATAAAGCATCAGTAGATAGTGTAAACTTTCTCCCAAACATTAGCTGTAAGTCTCCCACTAACTACAGTACAAGCCCATCTGCTTCTCCTCCATGCTGGGTGGCTTTCTCTCATAGTCCGCCCCGGAGCTATTAGCAGCCAGGCTGGGCATCTGCTGGCCCCACCTGCAGCTGTGATAGACCTGCATGCTCAGGTTGTGGATGGCTGATGCCAATGGCAGTGGTCTGCCTCCACAGGACTCATTGCTCATATGTTTGCACGGATGGGGTGACCTTCACTGGAAACCGCTCCGAAGGATGTGTGATTATTGTGACTCTGGGCATCATTAAGAGAGCAGAGAAGAAAAATAGACGAGGGAATGCACAATAAATCAAACCATTACAATATTTGTGAGTTAATGCATACATTATTTTAATTATCCCTCCTGGGTTTGATGTCTGCATATTTTAAACAGGAAGGAAATAAGGGCAGCTAGTGGATGTCATTTGATAAGATCAATGTGTGGTGCCTGGGCAGTTTTTTCTATAGAGTAGGGTATGCATTATCAGACAATATAACTCCTGTATACATTCAGCTTTCTAGGAACTGAAACTTTAATCTTTTTATATATACAATTGTGATACCGTACGTTTATA
Organism: Paramisgurnus dabryanus; assembly: GCF_030506205.2. Taxonomy (NCBI): domain Eukaryota; kingdom Metazoa; phylum Chordata; class Actinopteri; order Cypriniformes; family Cobitidae; genus Paramisgurnus; species Paramisgurnus dabryanus. Next base: position 28,843,548 of record NC_133349.1, on the reverse strand, counting down.
CAGGAGAACACATTTTTTGTTTGGGGTTCTGGAACTTTCATGATGTTTTGCAGTGGATTGACCTTTACCATGTCAAAATAAACATAAAAAAATCTAATCTTACAAATCATGCACTATGGTAAAGCTCCTAAGTATAGAAAATTTCAGCAGTAACAACATAAACAAACAGCTTTCATGGACATGGAACAAACATAACTTCCGAATCCGATAAACTTCCACAAATAGTCAATAACAACATTTTACAGTACACTGAAAAAAATGATTCATTGAATTTAATCAAATTTTTTAAGGTAAGTGGTTGCAATCAATTTATTTAAGCTACATTTAAACAAAAAAGATTAGTAAAGTAAAATAAAATATAAAACTTTTGTTTAAATGTAGCTTAAATAAATTGATTGCAACCACTTACCTTAAAAAAATTGATTAAATTCAATTAATCATTTTTTTCAGTGTAGTTTATTTCTGATAACAAGCAAAATAAACAATAAGAAGATTACAATAGTTCAAATTATAGCTAAAGCGTATCAAAACTACACTGAGCTAATGTTACTGTGTAAAATTAATGTACGCAGTGTTATCTACAGGTCGGCCAAACCTTAAGGTGATCCATGACCGCCATCTGCACTTGTCTTTAGGAAACCAAAACATTTGTTTTTTTCAACGAGTTCAGTTTAGCAGACCATTAAACAAACAGAGCCCATAAGTTAAGCTCCAATCAGACTCATAGCCATGACAACGCGACATGTGTCCAATGAAACCTCTTTTAGTTTTTAAGTTTTTAACATGTACGGGATGGCACGCACACAGTTGAACACACAGCCTTGCAAATCATAGTTTATTTGACTCATACGCAAACACAGACACTTGATGCACATTGTGACAAAATGCAATGCATCTCTGACCTACGTGTGACCTACACATAAAAAGTATGCACAGTTACAAAAACCCGGCGGTGCGCGGACTGTACTTGGACCCTCGCGTATACGTAAAAACTGAACAATACGTCTACCTTAAAAATCTTTTAGAGCTATGTTAGCTTTATTTGAACTTTATTCATCTCTGAAAAATTGGCACCGGCAAGTCTATGAAATAGTTGGCCGGTTACATTTTTATGAATATACACTCTAAAAAGACCTGGATTATTTTTAACCCATAATGGGTAAATATTGGACAAAAATGGGTTACAATTGCCCCAAAGCTGGAATGTTTTAACCCAACTGCTGGATTATTGTAGCCCATGGTTGCATAAGAATAATCCAACATTGTATTTATGTGTTCTGTCCAATATTTACACATTATGGGTTAAAAATAACCCAGACATTTGTGCAGGAACAGCTTTATCATGTGTGATTGACAAGCCAGTGACATCAAGTGCTTATGAATTGCACTTGCAGTACTTTGATGTCATAATCTGATTGATCTGCGCAATGCCAAGAGAAGTCGAACTTAACCAAAACAGAAACATGATGCACAACCATTTCAAACTCATGACTGTGCTTGGCATTTTAATGCCGATGGATTTGAGAGGGACTGGTTTGTATGTAATAGGCTACCGTACACAGACATGCAAGAAGTATGTGAAAAAAAGGAATAGGTGTGAAAAAGAGAGTGCAAAACTCTGGGTTGTTTTGAACCCATGCTGGGTAAATATGGGAGAAAACACACCACTTACCCAAATTTACCCAATGCTGGGTCGTTTCAACTCATAGTTGGGTATTTTTTTTATAAATGGTGGTCACTATGAACTCTAGTAGCTTACTTTTTCTTGACCCTAAAAATGTTGGGTTGTAAATAACACTACGCTGGGTTTTTGTTACCTAACTTTGGGTTTAAAGGCGGAGTGCACAATGTTTGAAAAACGCTTTGGAAAAGGGAGTCGGGCCGACTACCAAAACACACTTGTAGCCAATCAGCAGTAAGGGCCGTGTGTACTAACCAACATCCTTGCCGGTGTTGCGTATGTGTGGGGTGGGTCTATCAAAAGAAGGTCCAGATTCTATTGGGGTAGGGGCGTAGGTGATTTTAAATGTCAACATTGGCTTTCAAACATTGTGCACTCCGCATTTAAATAAAAATGTTTAGAGTGTATTTACATGTGAGATATCAGTTAAAAACTATTTTTTTCATGGTAAGGTTGACATTTGCATGGAATTGTTAACTTGTGGTTCTTCACAGGTGCTATATAGCACTAAAAATGGCTATTTAGCACCATTTTGGTGTGTATTACTATATGAGAGAATAAAATGAAACATATTACACTGATATCAAGTATAATACCTTAGAAGTTCACACTGTAACCTTTACAAAATGCCTGGTCAGCAAAACCTCAATACAGACCAAAGTGTGCAGGGTAGGTCATACCAGTTCTCTCGAGGCAAAGATCTATGAATCACATATGAGGGTCAATGCTGAAACAGATTATAATACTGGTGTTTAAGTTTTAGTGCTCATAAACCCTCACACAAATGAAAGAACAAATAACTTTGCATTGAAAAAATTACATTCTAATATTGGGTAGAAATAAACAAAGCTGTAAGTATCTTCCATCTTTTTAATGTTTTTTTCTGGCTATAGTAAAAAGACAAACTATTTTGCACGCTATGACTAATAATGTACTTGCTTTAAAAAGTTTAGTGATAAGAACTAAAGAGTATTTTTCAAACAAATATTTTTAAATGTGTGGTCCAACAAGTCGCTAATAGAGAAATACTTTACTGCTTTGTTAAATGACTCTGGCATAATTGGCTCCATTTACCTTTCATGAGACGGTACATAAGGGATCCTCCGAGACCCAATAAATGCAGGCATTTTTCTGATGAAGGTGAATGCTCATTTTTCACAAACAATATTTTCATTTTTCCTGGGCCACAGACATTTGGCATTAGATTAAACACTAACCAGGAGTAAGCCTGGAGCAAATAGCAAAGACTTGAAGGGCAAATGCCCTCCTGAATCCATCAAATTTCCCTCGAGTTGTTTTCTGGACACTAATGACCTTACAGTGCTGCTCTGAAGATGGCACCGGTCCGCATCTCGTCATACACCTCTGTGTTTTGTTTCCGTCTGTGCTGAATCTCAGGAGCTCCATTTAGGTGCTGCATTTCATTAAATTATAGTCTACAAATGTTAACGTGGTAAATGCCGATCTGTTAGAAGCTCTGTGGGATCCTTGTCTTGGTTTAAGACAAAGCTTCATGTTAGGAGGAATTGTTTATATAAATACTGGATTAGAGACCTTTCTGTGAGATAGCAATCTATCGTGTGCTTAATCTTTTGAAAGTTTGAACTTGGCAGCTAAAGATGTTGATCTTAAAGCAAGACAGTTTCATAAACTTGGGGCAAAGAAGCTTCATCTCAGCCGAGACAATAGCACAATTCAATTTCTGTTTATTTGATTTTGATTGGCCCTCGGATCTCTGAGGACCTCAACTGGGCAAATTCAGATTTTCCATCCCAGAGGGAGAGCAAAATGAACGTCACATGTGATTCTGTCATTCATACGACACGTACAGTGCTCCATTTCATTTCTGGCAACTTTACAGGACTCTTGTATTTCATGGCTTTTTCTCATTTTACATCTGTTTTCTTATTTGATACTATATTTCCTCATGGCCTCTTATTTTGCAGAAATGTAATAACATTGAAAGAGAAAACTCAAATTAGAAGGAACCGTCCACTAAAAAAATAAAAACTCACAGTAATGCCACAATTCAACATACCACAGTTTCTCAGAGGAACAAGGTGGCTTAAAGGGACACTCCACTTTTTTGAAAATATGCTAATTTTCCAGCTCCCCTAGAGTAAAACATTAGATTTTTACCGTTTTGGAAACCATTCAGCAGATCTATGGGTCTGGCTGTAACATTTTTAGCATAGCTTAGCATAATCCATTGAATCTGATTAGACCATTAGCATCACACTAAAAATAACCAAAGAGTTTTGATATTTTTCCTATTTAAAACATGACTCTTCTGCAGTTACATCGTGTACTAAGACCGACAGAAAATTAAAAGTTGCGATTTTCGAGACAGATATGTCTAGGAACTATACTCTCATTCTGGCGTAATAATCAAGGACTTTGCTGCCGTAACATCGCCGCCGCAGGCGCAATGATATTACACAGCGCCCAAAAATAGTCCCCTCTTCAATAGCAGGGGACTATAACTCTAGAAGATATGGAAAATATAAAAAAAGTGGAGTGTCCCTTTAACTGTACTTGTCGAAATGATTTGCAGCATCCAGGTTACCATGTGCAAACCTGCTGAAAATAAAACAACTGGCCAATCAGAACTAAGCATAACCGTGTAATAAAATAAATATAATTTGTTCTTTGAGGTGCCATCCCTGAGTTGGGGGATGGGACATTTGCACTTTTAAGGCGATTAATGCTTACTGCATGGCACACTAACGCTTAACCCTAACACAGAGAAAACAAGGTTACAAAGTTTCCCAACTATGAAAGGTCCGGAAGGTCTGAAGCAAAAGCAAATAACTCTCTTTCATTTCAACAATGTCCTTAAAAGCCCCTCTTATCTAGCAAGTGATAAATAGTTTCTGGATATCATCTTATGGAATACATCAATATTCCTCTCACAAAGACCCTCATTGCTGTGTCTTGCCTGTAAAGTATGGAAGGGTTTTACTCTAAAGGGAAGCAGCTGCTTTGTAAATTATGGGTCTTTCTGCACCATCCATTTTATTCGCTCCATCTGGGAATGTTGCCAAAGGAGAGAAAGTGGAAAAGTACAGGGCAACTGCGCGTGTGAGAGTTTATAGATAGGTGTGAAATATAAACACACTCAGTTAGCCATGTGGGTCACTTTTATCTTACCTGTAGGACTGTGATGGGGTAAGAAATAATTGTGCCAGATGAGAGCGTCATTTATTTACACTCGCTCACCGCATTGTTTCAGCAGCCGATTTGCTAAGGCAATTATGCAAATCTGTCAACTGCGAAATTCTGTTAATTGCAGAAAAAATTAGCGCTGAACGAAATTTGCATCTTGCATTTCCCCATCTTGCAGGCCATTTATAAATGCAGGATCGGGCCCCTTTGCTGGAGCTCTACAGCAACACTTAACCACTGCGATCCAGACACCTGAATCATCTCTGAATCAATACGGTTCATGTGCATTTGGTTACACACACTTTATATTTAGCTGGTGTGAAGCATAGACCAGCACAAAACCAGTATGGCATGGAGATTCATACTGGTTTAAGCAGGTCTTCATTTTCCTCTATCTATCCATCCATCCCCTCTTTCTCTCCCCCAGTCTTTTGCCTCCCCACCGTACACAGCAGATGCCACACTCGTTCGCGTGCCGGGACTCCAGCCTCCAAATTTGTCCTGTTATCAATCTATTCCCACATTTCACCATTATTTCAACCCTCCGCGGGATAAACCTGGCCAGCGCTGGTGTCTAATGGTCGCAGTCGCTGTCTAATGGTGACAGGCTTAATCAAGCACAATGGGCTCTCCTCTTTTGCTTATTTCTGCTTCTCTCTCTCTCTCTCTCTCTCTCTCTCCTTGTGGTTCTCTAGCGTTTGTTGCAGGCTGTCCTGTCAGCTGCCAGATGAAGTGAGCGCTGCAGTCGCGTGTGTGGGCAGCACCGCAGCCCGCATATTAAGCGCAAATTGGGCGAGATGCCACAGAGAATGAGTGGAACAGGATTCAACGCAAAGCTCATCTATTATACAGAAGAGGAAAGAGAGAAAATCTAAATCTCTCTGGGTTGAGTTAGAGAGAGGCTGAGGATCAAATATTGGATATGCATGTTTATGAGGAAGGTTGTCGTCCCCTGAAGCTGTTTGTGGACCGCTGCCAGCCGCCAGAGAGCCGTAATGAGAGCGGATGTAGTGTAGGAGTTAGACTGAAGTATTTCAATAGAAGTATTTCCATTTGCTTTTTTCAGTTAAACAGACTCTGTGCTTTTGCAGCATGTTATTCACAATATGTATGGCATCCTGAGCCACCGGCCTCTGAGACAATAATGCTTTTGGAGAGCAACTTGTTAACGTGAAGAAGTGCTTGAATTGTCTCTGGCATTCGTCCACCTGCTCATAACATTATAAATTTAGCAATGTGATCCAACATGTTGTTTGTCCAGCAACTCCATATCTGACAATTGGTCTAATCTGAAAAACTGTTATGGGGTGCTTGAAATGCACTGTCAAAAAAAGTAAAAAATTGTTGTCAAATGTATATCCATACCTAAATAGCCCTAAGCAACTTTGTGTGGGGGCTCTGTTAGCTCGTTCATAAAACCTTCTTCACAGTCTCTGTAAACAAAATGTTAACTGAGAACACATTGTATTATCTTACCCAGTCTCATGTAGATCCGTATAAATAGCACGAAGTGTAAAAATGATACGCCAGTCCTTCCCATACACTTAAACGGTGCATCTTTTTTTGTCGTTTTATTTATTGGTTTCTCAATTTTTTTCTGTTTTTAAACCATTTTCGCTTGGGTTTAGGGTTAGATTTTAGATTTGCTTAATGAGGTTATTTAATATACAGGTTTCTCCATGTTTTTGTCCATATTTAAGCCATGGTCGCTTGGAGTTGGGGTTTGGGTTAGGATGTCATTTTTATATAACAAAAAGTTGTTCTAACCCTAAACCCAATCGAAAAATAATAGCAAAAAAAAGCAAAAACATGGAGAAACCAATAAATAAAACAACAAAAAAGATGCATTGTTTAAGTGAATGGGAAGGACTTGCGTATCATATGCACACCAAAGTGGAAGTTGGCGTATGTATTGCATGATTTTTACACTTCGTGCTATTTATACGCAACTCCGTTAGACTGGATTTTATTATCTTAGAACTGTAGATTTTTGCCATTTGTACATACTGTGACACCAGAATACGTCCTTATTATAACATTAACACATGTTTTCTGAAACGGCTCTCATGGCACAATGATGTCACTCACCAAATTGTCTATGCAGAGCCACATGCAGTTTAAAGCAAGAGGGGCCCGTAGTGGTTCGGGGCCCTACACAGCTTACGTACCCTGCGTATAGGGAGGATCATCTCTGCCTAAATGGTACATGTTAGGACCTTTTTAAATGATAAAGCTGCCCCTGTCACAACTTCGGACCATTTTAAGTATTTTATTCTGACAGTATGGGGCATTTCAAATTTGAAAATCTTACTCTTCCCTTGAGAACCAATCATCCAGCATATGAATGGTAAATGGACTGCATTTATATAGCACTTTTAACAGACCTATGGCCATCCAAAGCACTTTACAATTAGCCTCACATTCACCCATTCACTCACACATTCATACACCGACGGCGGTGTCAGCCATGCAAGGCGCCAGCCAGCTCGTCGGGAGCAGCTAGGGTTAGGTGTCTTGCTCAAGGACACCTCGACACTTGGTCCAGTGGAGCCGGGGATTGAACCACCAACCTTCCGGTTTGTAGACAACCTACACGAACCACTAGGCCACTGCCGCCCCATATATGACTAAAGAGAGTTATTGTAAGTATTTGTTGGAGGTGTAAAATCATGGGCGTCGGAACCATAATATGTGGGTGGGACAAGACCCACTTACTTACTGACTTTGTAAAAACAAGAAATCATCTACTCCAGTAAATGTTCTGGACCCACCCACATGTTTTTTTTTTTTTTTTTTTGCTTCAGACGCCCACATGGTGGTGTCAAATGGTGGGTTGCAACCCAAAAAATGGATTGCATGTCTATTCTGTTAAGCAGCATGAGAGAAAACTATGCTAAATGCAAAAAAATTAATCCAGCGAACCATAATAAATTGTGTATTAGGATGCTGAAATAAATAGGCTTTTCATCTTGTAATAGGAAGAAGAAAACATTTGTTGCTGTTGTCATGAAGACCATCTGTCCAATCAAAGTCTATGGTGTTTGACAAAAATATTCTGTCACTTAGTGACATTCTTGCCAAATTCATGGAAGCTAGCATAAGCAAGTTAATACTCTATGAAAAATATCATTCTTGACCATGAACAAAACTTTTCCAAATAAAATGATTAAAGTTAAACCAGAAATAACAAAAAGTTACTTTTATGAAGTAAACAATTTTGCTACTGTGTTGGGTTGCTACTTATCCAGGACAAAATCCAGTCGTTTGTCAACCCATTACTGTATATTGTTTCTCCACAAAAATGGCAAAAAGCTAAAAATCATTAAAACAAAAGCCAAGTTAAAACAATAACTCTGATTCTGAGGAACTCTTCAAATGATTGTTAAGACATGTTTGTCTCCTGTGCTCCAGATGAAGGTCAGCATGAAAGCTCATTACAGCTGTGAGTCTCTCCAACACACTTTAGTAACATGAACCTACAATCAACAGTCATAAAATACTGTGATCCTCTAGTAATGGGTGTCCAGCAGAGCTCCTGATGTCTACTCTTCTCCACAAATAATGGAAGTCATAGTTCACTGTTAAAGAGAACCTGTTCTTCTGCTTATGTTTTGCCCTGTGCTCTTTAACTCAGTGTTCACTAGCAAAGATAAATAACTGTGAGACAAGCACCTGTTCCGTATCACAACACATTCATCTTTTCTTTGGTTAAAGGGATAGTTCGGCCAAAAATGATATTAACGTAAATAACTATCTTCCGATAGTGCCGCCATCTTAGTCGCATCCGCATTCAGGATGAGAGCTTATGCAGCCTAAGGAGGCTACTCTGCTGCTGCTCTGTGCCCCCGCCCTCCGAATTTGTCATACGTCACTAAGAAAAGTGCGTACACTACGCTAATACTCTCTCCTGAACACAGATGAGTCTAAGATGTCGGCGCTACCGGAAGGTATTAATTTTCGTTAAATAAGTTTTAAATATGAATATTTCTACAACAACACCACACAGATTACCCTCAGAAGACTTTTGTTTATCATCCTGGAGCCGTTTGGATTTATTTTGTGAAGGATGGACGCACTTTTTATGGACTTGAAGGTCGTGGACACCCTAACATTACATTTAATCAACTGAAAGATCTAAAACATTTTCTAAAATATCCGAAAATGTGTTTGTCTGAAAAACGATGGACATATGCAACTCGGACAGCTTGGGGGTGAGTAAATCATGGGCATAAAAGCATATATGCAAAAAGCCTCTAAATGTCACATCCGTCAAAAACGAGATAATGTTAACCGAATGCTCTCAGCACTTATTATATGTTCATCAAATACTTTCCCTTCAAATTTGCTAAATCCCGGCCTCTGGCCGTTTTGAAATCACTGGCTGGCAACTTTTTAAAAAACGCTGGCGGGGAAAGAGTTAAAGTGCTATTGGGTCTCCAGTGCTTCTATCAACCTAAAAAATGTGAACAAGAATAACCCAGTAACTTAGTTTTGGTAAACCATTCTCTGCACGCATGTGAAAAAATCAGTAATTGAAAACTGGCTCCCCTTGTGATGTCAAAAGGGGATAAAACCGCCCCTTAATCAGCACTATCCAACCACAGCACTGCCATTTAGTGCAGAGAGAGAGAGACAGAGAGAATAATTGACAGCACAATTGCGTTTCAATTTCAACATTTGCATTTAAAAGTACACACCCAAAAAGGCACATTTTTGCTCGCACCTACAAAGTGACAATTTTAACATGTTATAATAATAATAGCTGTGGGATATATTGAGCTAAAACTAAACATACGTTCTATGGGAACAACAAAGGTTTATTTGACATTTTAAAAAGTTTCATAATATGACTCCTTTAAATGTTGTTTCTGTAATTTATTGTAGGTTTTCACAGTACATTGGACATCAAAAATCTGATACATTCTTCAAACTGTGACCTTCAGATAAGTGACAACAGCCAAAGAATATACTTTGAACACACCAGCTTCATAAAGGAATGCATTGTAGTATCAGTGAGACTTAAATAATACAATACTGACAATACTGACATAAAAGCAATTCATGAAGTTTGAAGGCTGTATGGGGCCTAAATGAGGCTTTTTATAAAACTTGATTTTTGTTTTAACTGTGATACATACCTGTACTGTTTTATTAAAGTTTATTAAACCTTGATGAGATGTGTGCATAAAGAATCTCTTTAAAATGGATTTTGTACTACATTTATCCATGATTCTCTAATCAACCAATCACATGGCAGTTGCTTCAATGCATTTAGGGGTGTGGTCCTGGTCAAGGAAAACATCTGGTAAAACATCCAGTATGCGGCAGTCCTGTGGGCGAAAATGCCTTGTTGATGCTAGAGGTCAGAGGAGAATGGGCCGACTGATTCAAGCTGATAGAAGAGCAACTTTGACTGAAATAACCACTCGTTACATCCGAGGTATGCAGCAAAGCATTTGTTAAGCCACAACACGCACAACCTTGAGGCGGATGGGCCACAACAGCAGACCCCACCGGGTACCACTCATCTCCACTACAAATAGAAAAAAAGGCTACAATCTGCACAAGCTCACCAAAATTGGAGAGTTGAAGACTAGAAAAATGTTGCCTGGTCTGATGAGTCTCGATTTCTGTTGAGACATTCAGATGGTAGAGTCAGAATTTGGCTTAAACAGAATGAGAACGTGGATTCATCATGCCTTGTTACCACTGTGCAGGCTGCTGGTGGTGGTGTAATGGTGTGGGGGTTGTTTTCTTGTCAAACTTTAGGCCCCTTAGTGCCAATTGGGCATCGTTTAAATGCCACGGCCTGAGCATTGTTTCTGACCATGTCCATCCCTTTATGACCACCATGTACCCATCCTCTGATGGATACTTCCAGCAGGATAATACACCATGTCACAAAGCTTGAATCATTACAAATTGGTTTCTTGAACATGACAATGAGTTCACTGTATCAAAATGGCCCCCACAGTCACCAGATCTCAACCCAATAGAGCATCTTTGGGATGTGGTGGAACGGGAGCTTCGTGCCCTGGATGTGCATCCCCAAATCTCCATCAACTGCAAGATGCTATCCTATCAATATGGGCCAACATTTCTAAAGAATGCTTTCAGCACCTTGTTGAATCAATGCCACATAGAATTAAGGCAGTTCTGAAGGTGAAATGGGGTCCAACACAGTATTAGTATGGTGTTCCTAATAATCCTTTAGGTGAGTGTTTAAGACCACAGGAGAGATACTGTAAGTCATACAGCTTAATTTATTTTCATTTTAATTTAATTTCTTAATCTACTAAAGTTGTGACTTTATAAAGGACAGGCATTTACATACATTCATGCAGCCAACACACTATTAAAATCCACATTACTTTTGTCAGATTTTTTGTCTGATTAAATTATAACAGACTTCAACATTTTGTTTTTAACTATAGCTTTAATAAACAAGCAACCTTGTACACGGGTATGTAGGAGGTCTGCTTTATTCTGGATTCTATCCGCATGTCCTGTCTCCTCCATATCTCCTCTCCCCCATGGTGAGACTTTGTCCTCAGAGCTGAGAGGATACAAGCACAAATCCACATGAACAAAAATAAACCTGTAGCCCTGCAGGTGTTGGTTATCAGATTGCCCGGACCAAAAAATGAGAGAGATTAAACAAATCTCTTTAAAGTGATTTCCTGTAACCCACTTCACCCGAGCGAGAGTTTTAATTTACATACATTATTTCTGTCTAAATCAGGGGCCAGATAAAACTCTTATTTAGATACAAACCGAACAGGGATTTCTGTAAACACAATTTTTCATGGCAACACCTATCTATTTTACAAGGTGTCTACTTTGTATGAATCTGTGAATCTCATTTATAGGTTTAAGTGCAATCTGCTTTCGCATCAGTAACAGCGGGGCTAGGCGTGGATAATCGCATGGTTTGTATGATTCACATTGTACCAATTTATACATATTGCCACCATGTAATAGGTATGTTTTCTTGTGAGATATAGAGATACCATATTTTTGGGGTATACAAATGTATTTGTTTGAAATAACATGAACTGCATTATACTACTGTATCTAATCTAATCAAACTGAATCGAATAACTGTGGATTTAAAAATTAAAGACGTGTGTTTGAAAAGGGCTGGAAATACACAGAGCAGGACATTATAGTCAAACCTTTTTTATTTCTGGACATCCATAGTTCATCTTTCATGGATGAACGAAAGTAATTCAGGTTTGAAATGACATCAGGGTCAGCAAATGATGACAAAATCTTTGGGTGAACTTATCCATTAAGTCTCTTGAGATTTGAAAGATCAACCTCTGAGCAACAGGACACAGCTTTACTTTTACTATTTTTTGGCTCTTATTTCTCTCTGTTAGTGTCTTTAGAGCAGGCCAAGGGAAAGACCACCCGCTATGAGTGACCTGTGCTAAACAAATGAAGCCCCTATGTGACCCTCCGCTCTAATGTCCAGGCAGCAGGGGTTTTGAGTGATGCTAACTGGCTGCCCTTTCATATCTGCTTGAACCAGATCAGAAAAGGGTGAGTGAGGTCACTGTATCCTTGTCTGGATACATAATGTCAAAACAGCGATCATTTCAGAAAAATAGCCAGAGATTTAAAAAAAAGATAATCCTATTTTTAGTCTGGCAAGGACATGAAGAAAATGGGAACAATAACGAAATCAACCATAGATCATTAAAGTGATAAACTGCATGTTCAAAAATAAGAAAAACTGCTCCCCTGTTAAATGTTTGTGTCTGAAAGAGAAGGCCAGTGTGGTTTGCAAAATACATGATTTTTCTTAATGACAAAGGGGTGGTTTCCCGGACAGGGCTTATCCTCGTCCAATACTAAAATGAATGTTCGAGCTGCCTTAATTTAAAAACTTCTTGTACTGACATATCTTAACATATGTCAGTAACATTGTTTTGTCTTAAAATGCACACCAGTATTGTTTTTTGTAAGGTTTGTTTGTAAAAAAAAAAAAAAAAACGCCCTAATATAATTAAGGGCTAGTGCTGGATTTAACTAAACCCTGTCCGGGAAAATGTCCCTAAAGGTTTTGTGCTCTTTGTATACCAAGACTAGTTTCAGACTAGTAAGATGTTTGCCAGTTAGACGCAGTTATAATTTTCATGTCCAGCACCATGGTATTTAAATAGCAAATGCATTTGTGCATTTGAAGTATTAAAATGTAAAATATTATTATTGTGTCTCTTGGACATAAATGAGGACAGATTACAGAACTTCAGAAGGATAATATTGCATGTATTTGGAAAAGTTTTTAAATGGCACCCCACAGATTTATTGTATATGATGACTTTGTACATTTGGATATGGTGAGATGAGAACAAAACACTCAGTGCTGATACGGCTCTCCACATGTTTGTAAATTCTTCTGTTTGTTACAAATAAAAGTATTTTTGCATATTTATAAATTATTCTCATAAAAACCTCTACTGTGATCATTCATCAAACTTGATCGGCTTATTTTACGTATTACTCCATGACTGAAATAACAACTTTTAAAGAGAAGCAAAGTTTTAATTACAAAAAAAAAAACATTTCAATAAATAAAACATATTAACATTAATCTCAAACTGGTGGTCTTCTTCCTCTTCTTACAGTTTGTCCGCTTACAAACTATGCCTTGTAAAAACACTCTCAGAAAAAAGGTACAAGAAAGTACAAAAGTTGTCATTGGAGCAGTACCTTCCCAGTGGCAGCATTTGTACCTTTTTTTCTGAGAATATACTGTAGGAAATCAGCGTGACGTTGCACAACTGGCTTTTAAAAGGGATGGGAGATTAAACTTCCAGTGTTTTTTAAACGTTATGCCCAAAACACACCCATTACTTATTACAAGAATAGGAACAACCCTTTAGACCATGTTCCAGGCGCACAAACCATTTTCCCCATCGTTTAACTAGCAATAGTGGATTTAGACACGCTGTAAGTGCACTTGCGCCACGCGCTTTAGACCATGCGCTTAGATTGTTAAAATAGGGCCCTTCATGATACTAAAACACTAAAGCAACATCGGTCCTGGAGTGCTGATGTCCTGCAGAGTTTAGCTCCAGCTCTTATCAAGCACACTAAGGCCCTGTTTACACAAGAATGCTTGAGGGTGAAAACGTAAAAATATTTTATCGGATGTGCCTTTGGTTTACACGGCAACAGCGTTTTTGGGGCTTAATAATGCAAAAAACTTAAACCACCCTTCAGAGTGCAAATCTTAAAAATGCTCTACTGTCGCATTTGTGTTTCTTCTAAAGGGAAGAAACACAAAAGTCTGCTCATGGTTACACTTACACGCCAAAGGAAATATAAAAACGTGAATCAGACCATTGGTGCTCTTTAATAACCATGATGGTGTGAACAGTGTGAACAGCACATATATGTAATAAAGCATGCTAGTGTCTCTAAACAAGTATAAAGTCAGTAGGTGAAGGGTTTGTGTCCATTTTGTGGGGAAAGATTGTAAAGATGTGTCATTTGTTTTAGCCAATACTGCTGCATGGCCAGTAGATAGCATGCTGTTTTTAAGCTCTTAAGAAATGTATGGCCACCCTACTGTGGCATAGGCCTTAGGATAAGAGTAAAGGGGATTTGGTGATAAGGAGAAATGTTGCTTTCCCAGTTGGTACTGAGGTAATTCTTCCTGCCCTGTAAAATGTGTCTGACTGGTGTAAGTAGCGTGCCATAAGTAACACGCAAATGACTTAAAATTATGTAAGTGTGACTTGATTTATCACTTAACAATAGTAACACATCAGTTGAAAGTCTGCATAGTTATAACAGAGTGACAAAGCCACAAAGTGAAGATGATGTTTTACCTCTAAACACATCAGAATATCATTTCTACTCCAACATGTCATTGTTGGCTATATAATGTTCTGTATTATATATTAATATAGTCTATCTGGAACTGACACGGCTGTTCATTTCCTGTATGTGAGATGAGTAGGAGTTTATGATTTTGACAGATAAGAAGCAGCTTGTTCAGATAAAGAGCTCAATATTATTCTTTAGCTATTGAAAGCTGTGACAGTTCGCCATCATGATTTAAACTCACTCTCATGTCAGAGTTCAGGTTTGAATGTGAGAAAATAAGAATGAGAAAGGGTCTGCAAAATAACTTTAGGGTTTCACAACATGATTAGAAAATTAAGAATTAGACTTTCTTTACATATTACATATTGTCGCTGTCCGATAAAAACCACGTATGTCCATTTTGCCGATTTTGAGATTTTTCGATGGATTGAATGTCCAGGTTCATTTCCGTATACAGTATGCTTCACATATCTAAATGGCCAATAAAAAGTTGTGAAATCATATCATCTGATTTTCACGTATATCCATTTGGTATCAAAGCTGTCAATCACGCCGCGTATCTCCCGCCCTGTGGAAGCATCACGCCGGTCTCGTGAAGTTTTATCAAAGCACAGCACTGGATAGCCCAATAAACATAGCCTGGTGAGACAATGACTTTCCTTCATCGAAGTAAACGTTTCCCCTCTGACGCCAGACGTACGTCTAGGAGTGACAAAATTACGGTAGGACTGTGCAAACAAAGTATCTGTTTAGCATTACCATGTCAGTGTATTGATTCATTGTCCCTTCATAGTTTGCATTTTAATTAAAGATCGGAAGAACGCGACCACTGTTACTGTAAAATATGCACGTATGTCCATTTAAACTCAATTTTGGTCAAATGTGGATTATATCATTACACTGGCAAGAATATGGTTACATGTAAAGATGCAGTACCAAGTATGACAACGCTACATTCAACTGCTTTTGATATACGGCGTTTTTTCACTTCCTGGACATATGTGTGTTTCATCTGGCAGCAACAATATTACTGTAATATTACTTGAGATTTTTAAAGTTGTTCATCGTTCACTCTTGAACTCTGGGGTAGAAAGTTTGATTAATATTTTTTCTTCACTGAAAGTTTGAATTGGCGAGAACTATAGAACGAAACTCAAACACATATTTTTGGCCAAATTGTGTTCAAAATAATGCACTTGTTGACCAACTGCCTTACAAATCTGAATAATTTTGTGTATCTACAGTTTAACAAAGAAATGGGACAGCTGTAGGATCCATGACTTGATTGAATGACTGTTCAAGTAGCTCCGTTGGTAGAGCATAGTGTTAACATCCTAAAGGTCATGGGTTTAATTATTAAAGAACACACATACTGATAAAAATCAACACTTTGTAATGCACAGTATGTCATTTTGGATAAAAGCAGCTGCCAAAAGCATAAGTGTAAGATATAGGAGACATGTTATGCATGAAGAACAAAGAACGTCTTTGGGAAATCCTATTTCTGCTGCATTATAACATACTTTCCAATTTGTTCTCCAGTAGTGTTAAAAGTACACACAGCATGATACTCACATCATGATCCATATGTCCTGTGGTTGTGCTGTTATAACACCTGCCATGAGAAATCATTTGCGATTTAAATATCTAAACAAAAACAGGATGACTTATGCGAGTGATCATTGCAAAGCTTGCCATTTTCTACAGCAATCCTCAAAGATGTTCAAACATCAATCAAGGTCACTTACGTTGACGGCTCTGTCCATGACATCGAGGGTAAAACCTCCAAGCAGTGAGTCCCAGATCACTCACAACCTAAATCCCACCTCACAGCAGCATCCATAAATTCCTCCAAATGACTGTAAGATGTCAACTGGAAGGACATTTGATTGGAAGCATGCCATTTTTCTGACAAATGCTGCCATATCGGCTGGTAAGGAATGAAAGACAGAAGAAAGATAAGTGACAAAAGTATGAAGAATAACTACACAAATCGATGATAAACTCCTGACGGTAGAAAATAGATCAAGCTTGTTGCCTCATTCAGGTTTTCAAACAACTGTATTGGAAATAAAATGTGCTTTCTGTATGAAACAGTGTTATAAACAATGGGCTATTTTTAAAGTTGGCTGTTCCCAGTGCTTTCCGTAGGATTTGGAAATGGAAGCCAATGGGTACCATAAACTCCACACCATATGCTAGGCCACAACTCCAGCATTACTGAGCAGTCATGTATGTCTCCACACAAATGTTTTCAACCGTAAAATATATATTTAATCTCACTAGAGAACAGGACATGCAGTCTTTAATGTTTTTGGTTTGTGACTCGAGGTCTGTGAACAACCATCTCAGTGAAATTGTCCCTCAAAGGGATCAAAACCATCAATCCAGCCCAACACAAGACTTCAATGCATTCTGTTTATACCAAAACACTCACATGCACACACCGGCATAAAGCCCTTATCAGATCTAATCAATTCAACCAGGTCTTCATTCCCAGAGAAAAACATTGACGTGTGAGTGTTTGATTTACGAGGTATGGACGCTGGAAATTTCATTCTCAGATGCAGCCAATGCCACCCAGATAAAGCAGGAAGGTTTTTCCTGAAATAGGTTATGGGCTTTGCTCAATTGCACACTCTGATTTCCTGCAGTCCTCAGCTCGCTGTCAATGCCGTTATACGTGCGCCTCAGATTAGTGTCCTGAAGTGAGATAACCTTGCGGAGCCATCAAACAAGGCAGGAGAATGATTTACAGTCCCGCTTATAAAAAAACACCCTGTTCCTCTTGATAGGCTCACACCAGCGCAGGCTTGTAAAGCCAGTTATGGATCTCCTTTGATTTAAAGGAAAAAAATAATGCGTCAGTATGAAATATGGAGTTCAGACAGCGTACGTGGGTTTGTTTTGCAGGAGATCTTGTGTACCCAAGGCAAATCCATAAAAAACCCACATGCTTACATAATTTCTGCTGAATTTCTGTAACAACTTAGATAATACATAAAACTATTTTTAGATTCATTAAAACAACATTAACAGTGCTTAAAGCTTTTTATGTCTTTAATTATAATATGTGTAATGTTCTCGGATTCATTTGGTTGATTTAAAGGTCACGTAATTCACTTTTATATGTTGTTTGAACATAATTGTGTGTCCTCAGCGTGTGTACACAACCACCCTGTAATGCTATCTGCCCACTCCATTCTTTTAACCCTGTAAATACACGTTTGTAAATACATGGTTAACATCTTTTTTTTTTCTTCAGATTTAATGACTTTTCCTAATTTAATCCACGTAGATTGAACACGTGAGCCGTACATGCACCTACATTATAATTTAGTATACAGGAGACGCATTGCATTTTGTCACAATAATCATGTGTTCAACATCTGTGTAAATGTAAACTTTTGCGCACGCAAATACATTATTTCAAATGAAGATGTATAAACGCGGTTATGCACACTCAAATAAATAGCCAGTTGAAAATACTTTAACTTTTTAGAAGTCGCATCTGTAATTGTGTTGGAAAGAAGAAGGAAATGTAATTTTTCGCATGGTTTTAGACACAAAAAATAGAAACTCAATTATAATCTTTTACATTCAATCCTTTAATCTTTCATATTTAAAAGCGTTATTGTGCTGCTGCGCATTCATGTATGTGATAAGCAAACCCGCGTTGTCGTCCCGTTTATAGGCGCATATTACTAATGTGCTTTTAAAATAACAAAAACATATTGCGCCATTGACTTTAGACTTTAGAGCAGGTTTTTGTAGTCTATTTTAGTTGCCGCAAAATAGCAACGCTCCAACAATGCGCCTGAACACACCTTGTTTTCAGACCAGAACAGCCATGGGTGCAAAAGGAGGCGTAAATGCATTTGATATTTAAACAACGTGGCGCTAAACGTGAAAATGATAATTGCGCAGGGTGGAAACTAGCAAAAGACACTTGTGTTGCGCATTGCACTGCATTGCACTGGGTGTAAGATAGCGCCCAGCAGCTCTTTTGCATTTAAAGAGACTCACTAAAAATGGGCCTTTTCAAAGTAGTATATAATAAATCTTCACAGGCACATTCTGAGGACTCCTGAAACTAATATTATGTCTTGAAAAAATTGCCATATTAGGTGACCTTTAAAGATAAACTGTATGTGCCTTCAGCTTCACCAAGCAGAATTGCAAGACTAATCGATGTTTTAAAACAGTTTTCCTTGTCTTTCATTCTTTGGACAAAAATGTAAGTCCCCCAACTCAAAGATACAATATTAGTTGTCACCGTTGCTTTCTCTGTTTGATCACGTTGCAATGCTAAGAGAAATTCTTTAGTTATTATTTAGGGAATGAGTAACAGTATTGAAACCTGAATCGTCTGCATAAGAACAAAAACTCAGTGTGTCTATTACACTACATTTACATTGTGTATTTTATCCAAAGTGACTTACAGTGTTATCCAGTAATATATGCATAAATCATACCCAGGACCTTGCTGTTGCTAGCACCACGCTACGGTCTACTAGTTAAACTACAGTAACACTAACCAATATGCCACTGCTCCATCTCCAGGAGACACCATTTTTGCTTCAATTGGAGAGAATGTACTTTAAAATAGCTGGCAAAAACTGTTCAGAGATATTGTCTGTGTCGCACAGAAATACACATAAATGGCAACAGGTTTTTTAGACCTTTACTGTTCCATTGAAGGAACCAACAGCAGCTCAGTGAAGGTCTTAGTGGATCTTGAGGTTTGGTCAGTGCAGCTGGAGACAGAGATAACCCACGTCATCACCACAGCAGACCAGCTTAACGCCTTCAGAGTCAGACGGATTAAACTGAGAAAAACTTTATTGACACTTAGCTTGCAGACGCCCCGCTGATTCCATAGAAGTGCACTTGTGAAACTTCAAAATTAAGGTGCAGGTTTTGCACTTAGCTAGACTCGAAAAAGACCTGGCTCAGGTTAACATTTGGAAGGAAGCTCCCTGTCTGAAGAATTTTCCCTGTCTGAAAGCTCAAGGCATTAATTCAACTCTGAGGGCCCATCATTATAGCTTCATATCTAATGATGTTGATCTTGTAATTGTTTTTGAATGATGAGGTTCTTTGGCTGACCAGACAAATTTAGATCTTTAAACAGCATGCAGTAAACAAGCAGAGGTCATTTGTGACCTTTGATGTGAAAAATGTACAAAGTCTGACAGTTCATGGGTGGCGTAGAGGTGAGTCGTGTTAGTGTGGTTTCACCTGGTGCCTTCTGTCCTGCATGCTCACCTTTTGACCCAAGAGACAAATCCCATTTCTCACAACATCATCAACTGACCTCTGTTAAGGTAAAACATGTGCATAACCAGCTGTCACATCCAGCTTACAGACATTTTTAAACTCATGGGGTGTTTTGGCAACTTCCTGGTGAGAGGATTTGTTGAGTTTGATGTTGAGCTTCAATAAAAGTACATAAAGTTATTTTCTGCAGGTCATTTACTAATAAACCGTGTCGTATAAATCTATAATTCATAATTAATTTACAATATTAGCCGTTTTAATACTAAAACTTTTAATTTTATTTAAAAAACTGACATCGTTGCCTGGGTTGCGTATCAAAATAAAGGTCCAGATTCTGTTGGGGTAGGGGCGTGTTTGTTTAGGTGATTTAAAATATCAACATCGGCTTTCAGAGATCATGCACCCTGCCTTTAACTGTAAGCACAATTTAACAATTTGCACGAACACAAAGGTTATATTGTATACATTTTGATCTTATAGTAGTGGTAAGAGACAGCTAATATAAAGTGTGAACATAGCATAAATAAAACACTCAAGAAAATGAAACCATGGAGTATACAGTTCTTTGAACCTTTGTTACATGAATAATACCATTGCCCTGTGATGAAACAGGTGTCAGTGTTAAAAATATAATTCAGTGTGAAATATGATTCGCTTCATTTCTTAGTTTCCACATGAATAATTTAATTAATTTGTCAATTAATTATCTTACCCACCCAATAATTGAAGGCTGATATGGTCTAAAGGGGAAATCAAAACTCTATTAATCGTATACCGTACACATCCACCCGTGATGTTACTGCCATTTAATTATTGTACTTCACACTTCAACCGGTGGAAATTTTGGTCAAGTAATTTACAATTAATAACTACATGCTCTAATTAAAGGGACGGTAGATAAGGTTATAACTGACTTTCAGAAATGTCACTGTTGTAATAGTTAGGGCAGTTATTTATACCCCAAATTCTCCTGTTTAAATTCTTTCCATGTGCAGAACAAATGGATTAGTCAAAATCCAAAATCCATTACCTTGAAAATTAGCAATGCAATTGGCATTCGAAATGATTGCAAACAGGGGCGAAATCACGTAATAAGAAATGAGAATCAAGTGCTTGCAAAGAATTTAAACCACTTAACACATAAATGCCATGAGCAGTGCATTCAAATAAGTGTGTTTGCCAAAATCAAAAGAATGGAAAAGTAATGTGAGCTTATTCCAAATTGACACCACAGATTTAAGCCAAATTTGACATCAATCCACTTAATGTTAAGTGCCAACACTATCGCATACACTGTGAAAACCTTAACGAGTTGACTGAACTCATTTGATTGAGTAAACCCATCCAATTCTTAATTTAACTCAATTCAATTAAGTTATGGGTCTCCCAAAAATGTATATATTTAAATTCATTTAACTTGGAGGCTGAACTTAAATTGTTACATTCACCAAACTTGGAGTTTGTACAGTAAACTTAAACAATTAAGTTCACTTGATGTTCATAAAGACTGAACTTAAATGGTCATTTCTCTTTATAGGACAAGGTGTAATGAAATGTATTGAAAGGTATTCAGGAATGCATCTATATCAATAAATTAACTTAATTCTGCACAGAAGTACAAAACAAACTGCACTGTTCACGTGTATCTTCATTATAGTGGATAGAAATACAATGAGTTTAATGTGGTGCATGTATACTAAGGGAAACACTGATCACCATAATGGTTACTTCACAAAAAAACATAATTTACAAAAACAAACAATAACATTAATATTAATAATATTAAACATTAATAATGTTACATAACATGACATAAACTGTTTATATGTCCCATCAGTTGTTATTCTTTGACAAAAAAAAATTAATAATAAAAAAATCAGGCAGAAGGGCTTATGGCTTTTCCTCATAGCATTTTTAATTGATGATTTTAAGTTAATTGCACTTGAATTTTTAAGTTGATGTGTTTTGTAGGTTAATAAGTTTAGTGAACATAGATAGTTATGCACGTCATGATTGCTTAACTTTTTGAGTACAAACAGAATTAGGGCTTTTAGTGTGGCAATTTATACATATTTTGGGATAATTCGTACGACCACATTCATACATTTTAGTATAATTTGCCCTTATGACGTTGGGGTTAGGAGGGAGGTTTCATTATTGTTTTTTATGATAATTGTACACTTTTGCACGTTTAACTTTTTTATACAAATTTATACGATTAAGCCAACTTGTGAAATACATATGAATTCTCATGAGAGCATACTCCCAATGACATCTACAAATTGATTGATTAGAAAGTGAACTTTAAACACACTGCCTGCATCATATTTTATCAAAATAATAATAATAATAATAAATAACAACAAATAAACTTCAGTTTCTATGTAAGTTAATGTATGTAAGTTGTAACTATAATTTATATAATTTTATAGTCCTTTTACTGATTATTTGCATTATGAGATGATAGATCATATACAGTATCACATTTACTGATACAGTAGCTGTTGTTTATCTTGAATTGAATTTGATTATTTAATTAAAATGAGATTTCTTTTGTTCCAAAAAAGATAATTAGATTTCTTGTATAATAATAATAAGAAGAAATGTCAGCGTACAATTAAATCTTAATAGTCCTAAAATAGACTTCTTTCACTTTTTGACTGCAATTTCTTTTTCTTTTTCTTCTGCTTGTAAATTATTGCTTTGTGAGAATGTGCTGATCTCTGTACTTTAACAAGATATTATAAAAAATACAGAAGTTTATGGTGTGCACACAATACAAAGTTCAGATGTACAATGTGTTTCTAGCACAGTATCAATTTAATTGTCCCGTAGTGCCGCTTTGTGAGTCTGTATATGCAAAAAATAAACTTTCAAGCACAATGTGCATCCTCCTAGGGAATTTCCCCCTCCTGGATTGTGTCAGTGTTTCAGATCAAAGCAGTCAACATTATTTTACTCAGTGTGGAGCTTTTTGAAGTGTAAATCTTGCTCTGGCAGATTTCCCAGATGTCATAGCTAACTCCAGATAATAAAGCCCACACATGTAATCATGTTGACTCCCATAGACTAAAGCTCTGTCCGCTATAAAATCTTGAGGGTTTTTTGCAGAGGTAAAGGTTATTTCGCTCTGGTCTTTAATTGAAAGGTTTCAAAGCATCGACTCGTGAATGTATCATATTTATGACTTCTGTTCCACCTGTGCGGTTAGAAACATGATTAGACTCTGAAATATATACCCTTTTGACATTAAGTGATTTAATGTATATGGCAAAACTTAATCTAAGCACACAAGAAACCCTTTTCTAGAAGTTGAAAGTGATGCGTGCACATGTGTAAAGCCAGTATCTTGTGAATTATGCTAAAAAATGAACTGGTAATATTAATAGTTCACCTTAAAAATATTAATTCTGTCTTGTTTTACTTAAAGGATTAGTCAATTTTCTTTAAAAAAAAAAAAAAATCCAGATAAATTACTCACCACCATGTCATCCAAAATGTTGATGTCTTTCTTTGTTCAGTCGAGAAGAAATTATGTTTTTTGAGGAAAACATTCCAGGATTTTTCTCATTTTGATGGACTTGAATGGACCCCAACACGTAACAGTTTTAATGCAGTTTAAAATTGCAGCTTCAAAGGACTGTAATCGATTCCAAACGAGGCATAAGGGTCTTATCTAGCGAAACTATTGGAATTTTTAGCAAGGAAAATTAAAAATATGCAATTTTAAACAACCTCACGTAATTGCGTAATGACGTAGAAAGGTCACGTGTTACATATATGAAACGCACATTTGGGGACCATTTTAAACAATAAACTGACACAAAGACATTGTCTCTAGTATCAATTGACATACAACAACGTCGGAACGGTCCTCTTTCTCCACACTTGTAAACACTGGGGCGTAGTTTCGCATACTTCATCCTTGACCTCTTGACGTGATGATGTATTACGTGAGGTTGCGCTGGCGCATCACAGGACTAGAGGAAGACGAGAAGTTGTAGTTTAAAAGTGTATATTTTCAAAAATGCACAATCGTTTCGCTAGATAAAACCCTTATGCCTCGTTTGGGATCGTTTAGAGTCTTTGAAACTGAAATTTAAAACTGCATTAAAACTGTTAAGTGTTGGGGTCTGTTAAAGTCCACTAAAATGAGAAAAATCCTGGAATGTTTTCCTCAAAAAAATAATTTCTTCTCGACTGAACAAAGAAAGACATCAACATTTTGGATGACATGGTGGTGAGTAAGTTACCTGTTTTGTTTTTTTTAAGAAAATTGACTATTCTTTAATACCCTCATGCCAAAACTCATTTGACTTTTTCAGCTGATTATTTACACCAGAAACTCTGAAGCTGATCTTTCTATACAATAAAATGAATAGTGACTAGCTTTCATACATTCCATACATTCAAAAACTATCTTAAGGACTGGCTTCTGTGTACACAAAGATGTGAGCATTTTTCATAATAATTTATATATGCTTGTATTTACATTTTAGCTTTATGTAACCTATGGTATACTATGTATGACTGATAGATGGTAATTTATTAATTCCCCAACAGTTGTATGGCTGTCTGGTTATATGTTTTAGGTTTTATGATTTTGGGCTCTATCTTACACCCGGCGCAATACAGCGCAATGCGCGACGTAAGTGTCTTTCGCTAGTTTCCACCCTAATTTTCACGTTTAGCGCCGCGTTGTTTAAATAGCAAATGCATTTGCGCCCCCTTTTGCGCCCATTGGCGTTCTGGTCTGAAAACGAGGTGTGTTCAGGCGCATTGTTGGCGCGTTGCTATTTTGAGGCAACTAAAATAGACTACGCCATTGACCAACAAAAACCTGGTCTAAAGTCTAAAGTCAATGGCGCAATATGTTTTATGTTATTTAAAGAGCGAATTAGTAAAATGCGCCCATAAACGGCAGGACAACGCGGGTTTGCTTATCACAAGGTACATGAATGCGCAGCAGCACAAAAATGCTTTTAAATATGAAAGATTAAAGGATTGAATGTAAAAGATTATTATTGAGTCTCTTGGACATAAATGAGGACAGATTATGAGACGTTAGAAGGCACAAAGATCTGCTTCACCTGCAGCCTGGTAAGTAAATAAATGCTTTGCTTTAAACAAATGCGTCTGTTTTTAAATGTTTTTTTTAATGCTACCTCACGGATTTATTGTATATGATGACTCTGTACCTGCGGATATGGTGAGATGAGAAACATTTTTAAGTAATGCTTAAAAAAACTCTTTGCTAAAAAAACGCTGTCCAAAGTGCTGAAACGTGAGGAGAGCCGTTTGTAAATTCTTTATCTCCTGTTTGTTACAAATAAAGTATTTTTAGAGTACAACCTTATCTTACATACTTGTAAATTATGTTTTGATGATATTGGATAGCCATACATTTAAAGCAATTAAAAGCCTGCTTTTTTACTTCCATGACTAAAATAAAACGGGTTTTAAAAGTTTTTAATAAAAAATAACAATTTCAATACAAGTGAAAAAACAACATAATTATTTAACATTAATCTTAAACTGGGGATCTTCTTCCTCCGCTTAGTTTTTCAGTTTACAAAGTCTGTCATCTAAATAGGGATAAGAGATAGCGCCAGAGCAACTGGCTTTTAAAGGGGATGAGAGCTGTGACTCTCATTGGTTTACTGCACGTTACGCCCAAAATACTCCCATTACAATAGGACCAACCCTTTTCGACCATGCGCTCGGCGAAAAAAAATTTTTCCCGTCGTTAAATTAGCAAAAGTGGATTCGGACACGCCCATTTAGACGTTGCGCTGTGCGCTTTAGACAATGCGCTTAGATCGTTAAAATAGGGCCCTTTATGTTTAATATTTGAATTTAGTCTGTTCTTTACATACAAAACTGTTATTTGGTTTTAATGCACAGTTAGAAGCCCCATTGACATCTTTAGTAGGAAAAATAATAATATGAAATTTAATGGGGCTTCTAATCGATTTGGTTACAAACATTTCTCAAAATATATTTGTGTTCATCTGAACTAAGAAATTTAGAGTCAGTAATTGATGACAGAATTATCATTTTTGTGTGAACTATCCCTTTAAGTCACCATTTACATTCATTAAATGGTTGAAATCAGCCATTTAGTCACATTTTGTTTCATTCTGAAATGAAATGTCATTTCAATGTCTTCTGTTTCTTTTCAAAATGTCATTTTCCCCAGAACTGTATACAGCCCCTTTTGCATTTACATGTTTTGTAGATGAGCTCATCTACACATTTTAGTCGAGCTGCTTGACTTTCATGTGATGCATTGTGCCGTTGATAGGACTGCACATTCACTTATAGGTTACCAGAGAGAAGTCGTCCCCTAAGGAAAAGAAAGGTACAGGCTTGTTTTTAAGCAAATATGAACCAGAGCAATGAATAGGCTTGAATATTCCCCAGCTACTTTGCATTTTGCGCTTTATCAGGTCATTCATTTTCCCATGCAGAGCATCACCAGGCAGTAATAAGCTGGCGTAACCTCGGGGCTCAGGCGAAATGAAAAATACCTGACGGTTATGCGCTTGCGTTCATTCTAAAATACAAATTTTTGGCAGGGCAATCATTCTAAACTCACCTCCGCTCCGCCGGCAGCTCTCTGAACAATGTTTGCCTAAGTGCCTCTAGATTCTGAAATATCATTTTGAAACCGAGAAACGTGAAGATATTTCCTTGAGGTATCCTGACACGGGTTAGACTATCAAACAAAACTGACTTAACACTACTACACTCAAACCTGGTCGCGTGTCAAAATGACTTAAAAGAAAAACGTGAGAAGAATAAACCTACATTACACACAACATTACATTTACATTTTTGGTAGACCTTTTTATCCGAAGCAACTTACAGTGCATTACAAAGTATACATAGAGATGCATAATCCTATAACCGGTATCGGCAGATAAAAGCAGTTATTCCACTATCAGACATCGGTAGAATGTTTAAAAACAGCCAATGATCATTGCAGATTATATGAAAAGAGAAAAAAGCTAAACTTTTTGTATACGTAATGATAAGTGATCAGATATCGCACTGAAATTTTGTATCGGTGCATGCCTCATTTTTATCTGTATGTGTGGCAGGCCCGGCTGCAGAATGAAATGACAGAGGGGGCACTTTAAAATTTTAAGGGGGCTTAACTTTAAACCAAAAAACACAGATTTTTGAATGCAACGTTCCCTAAAACACAAAACTTATATCATAACCCAAAGTCATAACATGGAGAATAGCACGGATAAATGTTGGACAAAACCCCATTCATATACTGTATACTAAACAAAATTGTACAGGTTCTGTTCTGTTCACATGCCTGTACACAAACATCTGTGGGCAAAATGTATAGGTTACTCATAAAAGATGAATGTTTTATAGCTTAAATGTTGAATCAAAGTTTTTATAGTTTTGCATTTTATATACATTTAATTTTTTTAGAATCGCACGAGTCACGACTCACCGCTGACCCTTCACATTAAACTGCGTTGCATGAAATGCATGCACCTAAGCACGTCAGCCAGCCAATAGAAATTGTTATCCAGATACAGAAATCCATGTTTATTTCTTTCCTGTCCAATCATCTTTTAGTGCGATTATTCTCACGAAATAACACATTTTTTTTATTATTTTCCGTGATATTGTCACGAATTTCTGTTTATGTGTCATTGTCATGTATTGGTTACTCAACTGTTTTGTCCTATTTTCTTACCATTGTCACTTCGGTTTAGGGGTTATATTTACATTAAATGACATCCTTAGCCAACTTTAACCCTAACGGCAGGCGACAATAGTTTAAAAATATAAAAAAAATTTGTATAAACCAATACTTAAAGCGACATCCTAACGCAAACGTCAAATCTAACCCTAAACCGAAGTGACAATGGTTTGAAAATAGGAAAAAGCAGTTGAGTAACCAATACATGACAATGACACATAAACAGAAATTCGTGATACGATCACAAAAAAACGTTGAAATTTCTGACAGTTTTAAGAAAAAGAATAAAAAAATTACGTGACTATAAGTACGTAATTTCGTGAGACTGGGTAGGATTATTCTTCAGTACTTCATTGACAGTCGGAGACGCGTAGCCCCATTGCGTATAAAATAAATAGCAAAACCCTTTTTTTTCATGTTTTTATTTCAGTTAGTCTTGAGTGGGCAATGCCCCCTTTTGCCCCCTCGTAGCACCGGGCCTGATGTGTGGTCCCTGCTACTGAACCTTTTTTTCCTTTTGCTCTGCTAATAAATGATCTACCACTGAGCTACATGAACATATACTCTAATTCATCTTTATGGTGTAAATTATGATCAAATTTTTATTTGGATTGCACACTGAAAAAAATCACATTGCAATTAAACTGTGATAATATGAAGCAAAGTAAGGATCATCTTTCGGTGATGCCTCCTTCAGCACGAGCCCCTGTAGCTCATGCCTACCATTACTGAAGCCCCTGTGTATCATTGACCTATGTCTGTCATCTATATCACATAAATACATATTAAATCCATTAATCAAATCTGTTGATTGATTTGGGTAAATGGGAGTAAAGGTTTGATGTTTTTGTTCATGCCAACTTGTACGATATCTTAGGATCTGTAATGAGGTTAACTCTTACAAATTATTATGAGTTTATCATGTTGATGAACTTCAGCAGATGGGGCCATTAGCAAGACAGATGTGCTAATGTGTTATGAAGCAGGATTTCATAACGAAACACATCCGAGCTGACTTCAGAACAGTAGTTGGGGAATAAAGTGAATTTCTGAGTCCACTCTCGTGGTCGATTTAAGGAACTCCAGGTGTGTCTCGCATGCGGGGTATGTCAACAATCCATTTGAAAATAAATAAATAAATCTTAATCGAAATGCAATCTGTCCATCACAGCTATAGTGTAGAGCCGCTGTTGGTGTATAATGCTACAGTATCAGGCTCTGATTCAATATGGAGGTGACAGAGAAAACCGCAGATGAAGAATGCAGACAAGCTGTAATGTGTTGGCTGAATTTGAAAGACACGCACAACAGAGGCTTAGCCAGCTGTGATATATTGTTCGGTATACATGTATATGGTCTGACGGATCACAATGGATTCGATGTCCCTGTGAATTCCATTACGCACGATTCTGAAACAGTGTATAGGTGTTTTGCATTACAAAGTGACCGGTCTGATTTCTGTGACAGTTTCCAGTTTTTCAGTTTATGGGATTTTTCTCAATCAAGTTCATCTTATCAAGCATGTGGTTGAGCTTAAGCAAACATATGGGCAATACATAAAAAGCTAAGTATAGCTTACATGAACCCATACTGTACATGTATGCAAAAATAAATGATGTGTTACCTACTAGCACAGCCCAGTAAAAAAAAGAGTTTTAGTTAAACTAAACTTGATTTTTTTCTACCAGATTTATTTTCATGCCTTTACCGCAAACCTGCATTTTTGGGAGTGAGCACCAAGAATCTGGTTTAAATCCTTGACCTTTGCACTGCTAACACAATGCTATACAGGGTAATTCTGTATACAGTTTTGCCACCTCTTCTCCATATAACAACGAGTGATATCGACCATGTCTTTCAACTTAAAAAAAAGAGCAAAAATACCATTTGGCCATATAAAACAAATATTTTATCACTCTGTAAAAAAACGCAGCATTTTTGTCCAATCAACATATATTTTATGTTACTTTAACTTAAAAAATTAAGTTAAACATTCAACTTGATTTTACAAGTTATGTCCGCTTAAAATAGTAGATTGAAATGACTTGCAAAACCAAATTGTTTTTACTTCATGATGCATTTTTTTACAGTGTAGGTTTGACACCAATGACATTTGTATTATTATTCTTATTGGATGATAAAGTCACACAGTAAAAAATACTTTGCTGCCTTAAAATTCTTTGTTGAATCAACTCAGATTTACAAGTCTTGTCAACAAAGTTGTCACAACTTATAAAATATAGTTGAGAAAAGTCAACTTCAGTTTTAAAGTTATAACAACTCACCTGTAGTTATAACAACTCATCTCTAGTCAAGATAAATAATAGTAAGTTGAAATGACTTGTAAATCTGAGTTGATTCAACAAAAAATTTTAAGGCAGCAAAGTATTTTTTACAGTGCATTTTTTTAAGATGACTCACTGGATCTGTATAAAAGCTGCTGACTTTGGGATCCGGTGCAGATCCGGCCCAGAGTCGTCTGCTATCTGGGTAAAAAAATAGCAAGAAACTGTTTAACAAACATAACCAAAGCCATTGCATAACCTTCTTCAGCATCCAGACAACTGTTGACCTGTTTTTATTTGTTCATTTTTTATTCATTTTCTAACATAGCATTTATCAACCCTGGGTTTCTTTGAATCTCAATATCAGCAGAGCAGCATTCAATCTTAATAGGAAGGATTAACACCAAACCCTGCTGATAAACAATGTCACCTACACATATATTATAATGTTGTCCACAATGTTACAGTCACGTGGTTCTTGAATCGTGGCTGTGGATTAGATGTGTCCTGTCTTAGTTTCGTGCTGTTTGTTCTGAGGTTGTCGGATTAGCACCGTGAGCCCATATGCAATAGTCTTTAAGTATCTATCTTCACTATAAGAGGATATCCTGTTTGAATGGAGCTTGAGGAGCATAAAGATAGCAAAGAAACATTCTCCACTAAGCAGCTTATGGTGGATGCTGTGGTCTGATCCATTGGCCTGTTTGCGGTTGCTCGACATGATAATGGCAAACTTCTATTAACAGCTGGTCTTTCATAACAACTGTATTTCATGCACATTTAAAAACTGAGTTTTGTTGAAAATGCAGTACAACTTAATAGTTTTGCTTCCATACATATTAAAACAGTAAATATCCCATACAGTAGATATATACTGTATTAGATTTAAAGTGTTGCCTGCTTTAGGAAGAATCACTATTACTGCTATTCATACTTGCGTGTTAAGGGCCATTAACACTATTTTCATATGATGAGTGATAAAATATACTGTCAAAAACAATCTCTGGTTGCATTCCACAATTTGGCTGTTGTTATTTGCACCATGCAAAAGAACCAAGCATCAATCAATAAATACTTTTTTGGTGGGAGGGGCTCACGTGAGAGGCGTTTGCCTACCTGTGCGAAAATGTGTACGCAAAATGTGTTTTGTGTGAATTTATGAAGCAAAAGTTATGGTACAGTTGATATCAGGTTTAAATATTGGCCAGAATTGTGATTTTAGAGATATCTGTCTTCCCCAGTACTTAGGTCTTGTATGATTAAAATAACTGTCCAGAGGCGTTTCAAATGTGGCCGGCTAGTGGTGCGACTCTCCTAAACTGACTTTGGAAACACCCTGCCAACCATCAACAACAATCCAGAATGGTGGTCAGTAATGCCACAAACATGCATTTTTTTCCATTATCTTTTGAATGATTCTTTTTAGGCCTTGGCATTTACACAGAGCTAAAAAAAAAGAAAGTGATTACGTAAAGAATTGGAATTACTTGAGTAAACATGACAATTTTTCCTCTTTTATCTTTCAAAAATATTTTAATACACAATATAGTGTAGATTAAACACACGTGCAAGGGAAAGAGGGATATTAGCGGATGATTCATGGATCAGAGTCTTTGTGAAACTCTAATTATGCTGTCAGGTACCGCCGGTTACAAGCGCACATCATTTTCCCCCATTAAAACCAGAACATTTCTAAAGTTTGTAATATCCCCCATTAGACCAAATGCCACGAAATAACATTAGCGAAGTAATTAACTTGAAATTAAACACACCTCTCTCATGCATTCCAGTGCCAAATGGTGGGATTAGAAGAGAAATAGATACCCAATTTATTAAAATTGCCACATTGTTAATGGTTTTGAGACACATTAACATAATTTAATATCCAGATGCCATTAGTGGGCATTATTTTTATCCACTGGCTCTGAGCTCTTGGGTTTTGGCCAAAGATGAGGTAATAAATCTACGGCATAAAATTGACAATTTACAGGCCTTCAAACAATGAACATCCTTCATTATCCTAAATCTCACGCAATGGCTGGAAATATATCAATACGGTGGGGAGAACAGTCTCTGGTAAATGAAATGAAAAAGTGCAGGATGTCACCTGAGACGCATTTGCTAAGATGCAACAAATGTTTTATTATAGACACAACAGACTAATAACTAAAGGGGAATAAGAAATATAGACAGTTTTAACCAAATAAAGAAAATGTAAATAATTTATTCTGGTTTCATGAGTTCAAATTAACATGTAATGAATAGGGTAATATGATAATAAAGCATATTTGGGGTGCTGTCCAAGTGGAGGGCTCCGAGCTCAGAGTTACAGCCCGAACTAAAGGTCTTCTTGAGTCCAAAGACCCGAAAAACTTTTTACCCGAACCCGTGCCTAAATCTTTTTTTACACCAAACCCGAGACGAACCCAAGAAAATTAGACCCGAG
Organism: Paramisgurnus dabryanus; assembly: GCF_030506205.2. Classification (NCBI taxonomy): domain Eukaryota; kingdom Metazoa; phylum Chordata; class Actinopteri; order Cypriniformes; family Cobitidae; genus Paramisgurnus; species Paramisgurnus dabryanus. The sequence continues at coordinate 28,811,122 of NC_133349.1, read as the reverse complement.
TCCGACCCGAACCAGTGGCAATTTTTTTACACAACTGGACCCGAAGGTAAACGGCACCGACGTTTGTGCAGTCTGCATCCCGGCATGCTAGTGTTGTAGTCAAGACCACCTACACCGAGACCAAGTCATGACCAAGACCAAGACAGGCCGAGACCGAGACAAGACCAAGACTTTAAAGGGTCGAGACCAAGTCAAGACCAAGACCAAGACAGGCCAAGACCAAGACCAAGTCAAGACCAAGACCAGTGCAAGTCACTGCATTAAAACACTTATGATAAAATGTGGAATATGCATATGATAAGGTGTGTGTGCCGCAACATGATCTCACAAAGTTCCGTGGGATAGTCACGGAATTTTTTGCTCATTTTTCCGTGGCATTCTCACGGATCTCCGCATATTGCCACGGACTTTCTTTTCCGTGGCATTCTCACGGATTGGTTACTCAACTGCTTTTTCCTATTTTCAAACCATTGTCGCTTCGGTTTAGGGTTAGATTTGGTGTTTGCATTAGTTTGTCACTTTAAGTATTGGTTTATACTATTTTTTCTGATGTATTCTTTTATATTTTCTAAACTTTAATCAATTGTTGCCTGGCGTTGGGGTTAGAGTTGGGTTTGGGTAGGGATGTCATTTTATGTAAATCTAACCCTAAACCGAAGCGACAATGGTAAGAAAATAGGACAAAACAGTTGAGTTACCAATCCGTGAGAATGCCACGGAAAAGAAAGTCCGTGGCAGGGCCACGGAAATATGCGGAGATCCGTGAGAATGCCACGGAAAAAATGAGCAAAAAATTCCGTGACTATGCCACGGAATCTTCCGTCTTTTCATGGCTTGCCATCTACTTAACACAATGCAGGTGTTTTTAGTAATGAAATTTGAAAAAATTGTCCATGGAAGAAACTTAAACAATACTTAATCAATACCAAAATTATATGCCAAACCTGAATAAACTGCATAAAATGAATGATAAATTAATTAATCCGTGATGTGCCATCAGTTGTACTCTTGACCGGTCTTGAAATAAAATTCCGAGTCCTCTTTGTCTTAGACCGAGACGAGACCAAGTAATGCGGTTGATTCCAAGACGAGACCAAGACCTTTAAAAAGTAGTCTTGACAACACTACAACAGTACCGCACGCACTAGTCAAACAAAAAGCATCCAATTTAGCCCGCTGCTCTATTTATTTTCCTTTATCTGATGATGATGTCACCACCAGGGGCTGGCTATGTTTGACTAGAAGCCACGCCCCTTCTCAACTCCCACCTCGAGGAGGTCCCCAAAGCCAACCCAATGACCAGACAAACACGGGAACAGGTAAGTAAAATTTAAAACAAGCTTTATTTGGTTTAAATATTTAAAAGAACTGGGGAAATGGGGAAAGGGGAAATTAAAACTAATGGGCTTCTTCTCCTCCCTCCAGGGAGACTGCAGCCACGGGCAGACAGGGGCAAGGGCAACAGGGGTGCCAACCACCGTAAGCCGGGGGAAAGGGGAAACGTCAGGCTCCGGCCTGGACCCTGCTAACCGTGGCGCCCTCCTTCTTCCTTCCTGGAGGCAGAACGAATTCAGTGTGACTGGTTAGGAGATTTTCCGCTGTCTGCGTACCTTTCCTCTGTTCGGCAGGGGGTCCTCGCCCCGCGTGCCTTCACGTTCCCCGTCGTACGTTCACCCTCGTTCTCCTTGTTCCCCACAGGTGGTCACTGCGACACAAAAGCACTGTTAACTTGGACTTTTGAGTATTTCTCACCGGCTCTGCTGTTTACAGCTCTCTGGGTAGGTATCACGTTACACAGTCTGTTCTCCAATTATTCACTCTCGTTCTCCTTTCTCTCCACAGGCGGCCACTAGGACACAAAGACACTGTTACTTGGACTTCGGGTATTTCTCACCGGCTCTGCTGTTTACAGCTCTCTGGGTAGGTATCACGTTACACAGTCTGTTCTCCAATTATTCACTCTCGTTCTCCTTTCCCTCCACAGGTGGCCACTAGGACACAAAGACACTGTTACTTGGACTTCGGGTATTTCTCACCGGCTCTGCTGTTTACAGCTCTCTGGGTAGGTATCACGTTACACAGTCTGTTCTCCAAATATTCGCTCTCGTTCTCCTTTCTCTCCACAGGCGGCCACTAGGACACAAAGACACTGTTACTTGGACTTCGAGTATTTCTCACCGGCTCTGCTGTTTACAGCTCTCTGGGTAGGTATCTCGTTATACAGTCTGTTCTCCAATTATTCACTCTCGTTCTCCTTTCTCTCCACAGGTGGCCGCTAGGACACAAAAACACTGTTACTTGGACTTCGAGTATTGCTCACCGGCTCTGCCGTTTACAGCTCTCTGGGTAGGTATCACGTTACACAGTCTGTTCTCCAATTATTCACTCTCGTTCTCCTTTCTCTCCACAGGTGGCCGCTAGGCCACAAAAACACTGTTTCTTGGACTTCGAGTAGTGCTCACCGACTCTGCTGTTTACAGCTCTCTGGGTAGGTATCACGTTACACAGTCTGTTCTCCAATTATTCACTCTCGTTCTCCTTTCTCTCCACAGGTGGTCGCTAGGACACAAAAACACTGTTACGTGGGCTTCGAGTATTTCTCACCGGCTCTGCTGTTTACAGCTCTCTGGGTAGGTATAGTTTCCTCCGTAGGTCAGCAGAGGGGGGAAGGTCACACACCACCTCACCGGGTCGAGCGCTGCCCTATCTCCACTGCCCGTAGGGCGATCGAATCCTGGACAGGGGCGCCCCTTTGTAGAGACCGCGGGGGCGGCGGACCCTTTCGCCTCTGACTCTGCGACAAGACAGACACAGGTAAGTTTGCACCACGAATATTTCCAATATTGTACTCACAGTCACTGACAGCTCTTGATCTGCGTCCCTTCACACTCCAAAACAGCACACTGCGTATGGTAGCGGTAAATTCTGAGGTCGTTAGCCTCTCCGTCCTCTGCCCAGTAGAAGAATGGATGATGCGGGGCTTCGTCTGACAAGACACACAGCAACCCACAGCAAATACACAGCACCACTCCAACGTGAAAAGCTTATTAATTGCAAAGTCTCACTCACCACACTATAAGTGTACACACAAAGGAAACGCCCGGCGTCCTCCACTTCACTTGGGCTAAAATAAGGGCGATGGAAATACGACCAGAATAATGTTTCGTTGCTGTGGCTGCTTAGATTGACGCTCCTAACGGCTCGCCCACCACGCTGTTTTAGGGGTAGGGCCGCCCTCCTTCTCCTGGAGGTTTCCAACGATTACCCAGGTTAATTTCTGCAAGTTGCTCCACACCAAAACGTATACTCACAGCGGATAGCCTTTGTTTACGTTGTACAACAAGATCGATTTTCTTCCTGCTTTACTCCTTCAAAAGTGCTGTTTAGACCAAGGTTCCTTCTACCCATAGGATTTTCCTTCCACTCCAGTAGGTCCACCGCAGACTACAACGAGAGAGAGAGAAATGGAGAGAGAAATATAGACAGCCACCACGTCTAGCAACGAGCACAGCTCCGTTCTCTAGCACACACTACGACCCTTAACTGTGATTTAACTGTGCTTTTTATACTCCTCCATGTACTCCAGTTGTCCAATTACCCGGCGATCTCTTTAACTATCCACAGCTGTGTTCAATCGGCTGATTACAGCCTTCGCGAAGCTGCCGGATGTCCGGTGTTTCTGTTCTCCGGTCTGGACGGAAACATCCGGGCGGAACCAAACTTCCTCAACTTTTGGTTCCGCCCTGAAAAGATCGTCACCTTGTGACATCGACACCAAGCTAACCGCTAAAATCTGCAATTCAAATTGATTGACAGGTCTGTCTTAACGTAAATAAACCTACACACAATGTCGCGAACGCTCTTGGCAAACGGGGTGTGGGGGTTGAAAAGGACTCGATGCACACACGCAAGATAGTTTGGGTTGTATCAGGTCCATTCAGCAAAAACACATTCATTTTAAATTACCCAAGACCCGATGCCGCTATTATTACACCCGACCAGTGTTCGGGGCACATGTAAAACTTAAAGGGTCGGACCTCAGGTTTTTGGATCAAAGTGGACCCCTCTAGACCAAACCTAGAGTACTTTTACTAAAATATATGTAGGGCACTAACTGAGATGGAGGTGATGGGGTGGAGGAGGGATGCGGAAAAAACTTTCACAGGACATACTGTAGGTAGGTGAGGGCCGGCTATAAAGAGAGACCTCATTGCGCTGATTGGTTGAATTACATGACCATGTCCCTCCCCAACTTAGTTAAATAAACTTTATTAAAAACAAACATTCAAATAAATGTTTCTCAGTTCTGTCTATAGTGTACAGTAAGTACATCATGTTTTACGGGGAATATTTGCAGTTTATAGTTCAAAATACAAACTAGATGTATTTATTTAGTTTGTCATGTGTGCGGGTAGACTTATAAAAACACTTGCTGATATTAACCTGTATTCATCCTTCAAGATGAATATACTTGAGGAAAGGCATCTGAGTGCTAAATAAGCAAAAGCCTGTTATGAAGCTCCTGCTGTTTCTTTCAGACAGACCAAATAGTTTTGATATCACCATATTAGAATTTCATCTTACGATCATTTCTCAAAAACTTCATAGAACGAATGTACACAAAGAACACACGCCAAAGACATATTTTATAAACATGAATGCCTTCGTAGATTTTTGACTCTACGATCAAATATGTGCGTGTGCACGCTTTATAAATGAGGCCTGATCCGTACTAACTACAGTAGATTCAGAGGTTATTGTTTGAATCAAGGCTACCGCGTACGGCTCACACAATACCTATTCAACCTGAGAATCCAGCGGGAGATGTGCCATTGAGAAAGGCAACCGTACGGAATTGGACCGGAGTTTTCTGAGGCTTTTTGTGTGCTGTTGATTGGATTGATGAAATAGCACAGTATACTTTATCAAAGCATTCTTATTCAGAAAAAAGTCATTATCATTGAGCGACAAAAGAGGGATGCTTGATAACATAAGGGTAGCAAAACAAATACGTGGGTCACACTGAGAAACATCTGCTTGAGACATCGAGTGTTATTATGAATAATCTAGTACTAAAGACATATTCGAAAATTTCACCAAGTAATTACTGTTTTGTCTGTGTTGTTTTGAGATACATTTGGAGGAATTGAATAGAACCTTGACATTCTGCTCTGCAGGCATTGAACATCATACACAAACATTTTGCAAAAACCTTTTGTAAAGTACTGAAGCGAATCTATTGCAGAAGCACTGCTATAAAAACATAGTACACCTAACAAGTTCATGTCGTAAATTCACTCCGGTTTATTTGTGCAGGCATCGGTCTGTAGTTTAAATTCTTGACACAGAGAATCTGTCACAATATATTCCAAGTGCTTACCCCCACCTGTATCTATCACCCTCCATCTCTCTTGATCAAACGTACGGACCGCGGACTGACAGGGGAATAAATTAATAGCCTCGTATGACCATAAAAGAGTCTGAATTAATCCCCTCAGTCTGTTCAAATGTCATCGGCTCTATCTCAGATAACATACAGGTCTCAGAGCGGAGAGATATACAAGACGGTGTGCTGTTGAGAGATCAAAGCTGAGGTACGGTGTAGTGTAGACATTAGAGTTGATGGAGGATTAAAGTTAACACAAACTAATCCAGGATTACCATTATTTTATGAGAAACTCATCTGTGCGCTGTTCAAACAGCATTGCTGTACATCAAGAGTGTTTCACAACAAATAAAAAGTGTGTCGACGTGCATACAGTTTGTAATATACAGTATAGGCACTTTTTGAGCATTCATTAATGTTTCTTTAGTTTTAAAATTCAGATTAAAATGTACAAAACTCAGTGATGGAGAATTTGATTTGTTTGTGTGTTTAAAGTTTTTTGTGACTCATAATAGACAGATTAATGGTATGCATGCATTCAGTCTCGAGTGTGGCTCACCTGTCAATCAAAATATCTGTGCCAATTCCATTTCTGTGTCCAAGGCCCTTCGCAGCTGTTGCACACTTTACTGTACCGGGTTCAGTTCACCTCTAATACTGAAGGGGGCGCCCGTGTGCTTTGAAAAGTGCAGACAAACCCTCATATCAGCACGTTTTTATGCTGAGCACTGGAATCTGATTCAAAACCATCCAATGTTTCCTGAAAGTAATGGACGTGTGTCTGTGCAATCCAGTCTGCAGATCTGAATTTATTTACCATCTCTATCACCTATAGTTATGAGCATATGCATCATACAGACTATATTTATGTTGATCAGATAGCCACACCGCATTATTATCTTGTGTTTATTTGTTTATATATATCTGAAAATTGCTTTATTCAGTGTCTCATATATTGAATATATTGAAATGACAGGGACTGGATGATTTTTATCGCAGAATCTCCAGATACCATACAGTATATTTAATTTGAAGATAACTCATCCAAAACATATATATGTGTGTGTTTTTGTGGGTTACTGGTGATAAAAAATGTTCTTTTTTTGCTGTTTATTTATTATTTGCCATATTATTATTATTAAACATTAAAGTTTACAAACATACCCCAAATTTTGGGATTTTTTTTAACAGTAAAGGATTTCATTTATTTATTTATTTGGGGAAGGACAATTTGGCATCTCCAATTCACCTAACCTGCTTGTCTTTGGACTGTGGGAGGGAACCAGAGTACCCATGCTGATTCAGGGACAACAAACAACACACAGAAAGACTTCCTGATCCAGCCAAGACCCCAAACAGAATCCAGAAAGTAAATGATTTTAAAGCATGAAAAGAAATGGGAATTTATAAATTGAATAACGTTAAAAAAAGAATACAACATCTTGTTTGACATCTTAAACACATGTGACAACTTTATTCAATAAAAACTCGACCCTGATGTGAATGTGAAACCTTCAACTTTTGAACACTGTCAGACATGTATGCAGTGTAGATCTCTTATTAAATATAACACTTTTAACTATTTTATTATTGAATATGTTTTTTAGTACGTCAGAGAGATTAATGTACAAAAAATACACTGACTTGTACTATATATCAGTGGCAAGGCTAGATAAGGGCCAGGGTCCCAGCGACCAATTTTCTGGTTCTCAAAACGTTCCCCTAACGTTAGCTTTTGTTTCCCATAACGTTATAATCCAAGGTTTGTTTTTGGTTAGCCAGGAAACTTTTCTTTACAGAAACAGAATGTTATTTTTAGGTCATTTTAAAAATAACTACCCTGCAACGTTATGGGAATGTTATTTTATGGTTCCAAAAAAAAATACCCATTAGAGAATGCTATGTATAAGTTAATTTTTTAATTTAAAAATAACCACCCTGCAATGCTATGGGAAAGTTATTTTCTGGTTGCAAAAATAAAACCCAAAAATAAAGTTCCCAGAACTTATTATTTGGGCCCCAAAAAATAACCAAAAGATAACGTTAGGGGAACGATCTGTGTTTGCTGGGTCGGCACTGACCCACTCAGATTGGCGGCTGGTCCACCTAGTCAGAAGAGACAATATATATTTGTGGGAAAGCAGATTAAATCATGCATAAATAATAATAATCTTAAATACGCATCATTCAGAAATAAATAACTTTAAAAAAAATGAAAAACCAAAAGATGTATAAGTGAGCTGTTTTCTGTCTGCACAGAACATGGCACAGACGCACACGCATACTCAAATAGACGCACACTCATAAACGCACGCACAGAGACGCACGTTAAAAAAGTATGCAAAGGCAAAATCTCTCTGCGCTTGACAGGACACATACACACAAAATTATCTCAAAATTCTTGGCAAGTATTCTCATAAAAAAAACGTATAAAGTGCCAGAATCAGTTATGTCTTAAAGTGAACACAAACAGTTCAGAAAGAAATCAGACGTTTGTCAGTATATGGATGCGTGCTTATCTATTGCTTATTAAGTGGCAGTCCCCTTAAAAAAACTTTCTTACTTTATTTGAAACTTTTGTTCTTTTCTATTTTTATATGCTTATCATTTCTTGATTTGTTTTCCCCACTCCCATTTTTGCTGATCTGAAAATTATTTGATCCATGACTCAAAAAACGTAATGTAATCCATTGAACCACAACTATATTATGTAATTTGTGAGTAGGCATTGATGTCCACCCTATTTCACCACTCAATTTCTTGCATCGCCACTGCTATGGATGGATATGTCTCCATTCACCGAGCAGCATTCGGGTCACATTTGATTCAGGACTGAGATCTGGAGTGCACACGCTGACTGAGGAAGTGATTCAAGGTGCAGAGTAAACTCACACTGAGACTCTATGAGATACAGCTGCTGTTTTATTCATCCAGACTTCTTTCTCTCTCTTACACTTACTATATTTCCCTTTCATTCTTACTGTCTCTGTTCTCTCTCTCATTCATTTATGGATGCTGGTGCAGTGAGCTCTGGTATAGTACAAGGCAAAGTAAATCACTGGATAAGATGTGTGTGCTACAGGGAACAATGTTGTTTGTTATGATACAAATTACAATCTGAGACTACAAGCGCTTTTTCATTGTGAATGAAAAAGTGTTCTTGGTTCAAAAATATGCTAAAGGTGATGTATTTTTGTTTGTACTATCACAACATTGCTCCCTTCACCTTATGTATTGGCCCAACAGGACCAGCTATTTGTGGGACTGTTTTGGGAAACTTGATTAAACTCTTATTATTAGATTAAAACTCTTTTTTTGCTTTTTCATTTGGTGTTGATTGTAGGTTTTTATTTTAAAATTTTAGGGTTTATAAACTGCATTTATGCTATCAATAACTACACCAACAGAAAAAATGGTTGAAAAACGGTCCCTAGATGACACTGCGGCAGCACCCTTACAAAAGGACTTCTGCATCTAAAAAGTTTATATTAGTACTTTAGAGGTAAATATTGGTACTAAATAGTGTATATTAGTATCTCTATTAATATATTAGTATCTTACATTCTGTATTAAAGGGATAGTTCACCCAAAAATGAAAATTTTGTCATCATTTACTCACTCTTGTGTTGTTACAAACCTGTTCAAATTTCTTTGTTCTGATGAACACAAAGAAAATGTTGTATATGGAATATATAATATATGGAAGTCAATGGGTCAAAGTCTTCCTTCGTTTTCACAAGAACCAAAAAATGTATACAGTTTTGTAACAACATGAGAGTGAGTAAAAGATCGTCAGTCCTGTGGGTGAAAATGCCTTGTTGATGCTAAAGGTCAGAGGAGAATGGGCTGACTGATTCATGCTGATAGAAGAGCAACTTTTTCACTGAAATAACCACTCGTTACAACTGAGGTATGCAGCAAAGCATTTGTGAAGCCACAACATGCACAACCTTGAGGCGGATGGGCTACAACAGCAGAAGACCCCACCAGGTACCACTCATCTCCACTACAAATAGGAAAAAGAGGCTACAATTTACACAAGCTCACCAAAATTGGACAGTTGAAGACTGGACAAATGTTGCCTGGTCTGATGAGTCTCGATTTCTGTTGAGACATTCAGATGGTAGAGTCAGAATTTGGCGTAAACAGAATGAGAACATGGATCCATCATGCCTTGTTACCACTGTGCAGGCTGATGGTGGTGGTGTAATGGTGTCAGGGATGTTTTCATGGCACACTTTATGCCCCTTAGTGCCAATTGGGCATCATTTAAATGCCACAGCCTGAGCATTGTTTCTGACCATGTCCATCCCTTTATGACCACCATGTACCCATCCTCTGATGCTATACTTCCAGCAGGATATTGCACCATGTCACAAAGCTAAAATCATTTCGAATTAGTTTCTTGAACATGACAATGAGTTCACTGTACTAAAATGGCCCCCACAGTGACCAGATCTCAACCCAATAGAGCATCTTTGGGATGTGGTGGAACGGGAGCTTCGTGCCCTGGATGTGCATCCCACAAATCTCCATCAACTGCAAGATGCTATCCTATCAATACGGCCCAACATTTCTAAAGAATGCTTTCAGCACCTTTTTGAATCAATGCCACGTAGAATTAAGGCAGTTCTGAAGGTGAAAGGAGGTCAAACACCGTATTAGTATGGTGTTCCTAATAATCCTTTAGGTGAGTTTATGATGTCTATTTTTAAAATGGTCCCACAGACTTCTGTTAAAAGTGTGTTATTGTGTCTGTTTGTTGGCTTCGGTTTAGTGTTGATTTTTTTCAAATAACAGATGCTGTTCATAGTTTAACTTGCATTCCTTTAAAAAAGTGACTACTTCACAAAACATTTTCAAAGCGTGTTTATTTGACTGATAGTTTATTTGGCATACATTTGTATACATTTAAGTATACAAAACTTCAACAAAACAAAAAAATATGCCTTCTTGTTTTAATAATCGGGAATAAAACAAAACTGCAATTTCAGTGCTCATAAAGGTGACTTTTTTCTCAGAATACTTTTTCACAGGTGTGTAATGCGCAAAGAAAGGTGATACAAATAATCTAATTAATTCATTACAAAATCTAACTCATTCACAGTGTTTAAACCAGCTGTCACACTCCTATCCTGTGATTGACAGTGCTAGTTTATATTCTGGATACATTCAGATCACACAGTCCTACTCATCCTGTAGAAGACTGAATGAATGTAAATGTGTGTAACAAGCCCTGATTTGACACGGCAGCACAGAGCCCATTACGCCTCTGATGTCCACATCTGAAATTACTGACAGTTTATTTATTAGATCTTGAATGGAACAAATTAACTTAATAGGAAGGAGATCGTTTTTGTTCAGATTCATTGGTTTGTGTCGATGAAGGACAAAGAAATTGTGCGTCTACTGTACCTGAATGTCCCAGATAGGACAACAAAGCTGGAGGGAATTGTCCTTAGGCAACCTTGAGCATTACATCATTCTAGTAACAGAGCAGAGGAAATGGATGATGTAATAAAACAAGTGACATTATTTTATTTGGAACATGAAGACGGTAAACATACACTGAATTCATAAGAGCTGATGTGGTCTCTTAAATTTGTGGTGCTATGTTTCTGGCTCAGAATGGGGTATTGCTTTTGCTAAACAAATACAAATCATTTTTATATTATTAAAAAATATTATACATGATTTATTAATTGCAAGTACAGTATTTTCAGTACACTTACAATGTAAACTGTTTATATTAGTACATAAGAAATTAGTACAAATACAGGAAAAAATAAATGATGTCTCCATCTTTAGTTGTACACCTGATGTAAAGACAGCATACGGCACTTTAAATTAAATGTCTGTGAAGACATGAAGAATGAATGTTTCATTGGGAGCCACGCGATCAATAAAACGTGGGTTGAATTTCACCAGGTCAGTACAAACCTAGAGCAAAGTCTTCCCAACAGACAGCAAAAACTGTACAAACACTCTCACATTCATTCATCTCCATCCATCTCTGTGAAGTCTTCAATAACGCAATGGGTTATGCCCGGAGAAGCCCAGCAAATTATTGGCTTAGTATATTTTAAGTGTATCTGGAAAGTACTTTCACAGTTAAATCTGATCACACTTAAATTACCTTATGTTATAAAATAACCAAGTACAGTAATTGATAATGCATGTTTTAATGTAAAAATGACCTAGAATTCAACATTATTATACTGAAATCTGTAGTGCTGAATTGTTTTGCCGTGCGTGTTAATGACAATCAATGCAAAATTAGATTGCAAATGGAAAAACATCATGCCTAATAGGTCATCATATCCCAGATACACTGTAAGAAAAATGGTCGAAATATATAGCAGCTGTTACTGGGGCCGTACCCTTTAAAAATGTCCTAATATGTACCATTAGGTAAAGGTATTGGTGCTTTTTCATTGTGTAGTGCGGCACGGCACCCGAAACTTGTACAAACAAAGCGGACAAAATCACTTGCTTGACGGCGCACAAGGGTTAGCTAATCTTGCATTTAGCAATGATGCTGGAGGTGACTATTCTCTCTGACCAATCAGTGATCGACATTGTTACACGTCACGTTTTGGTATTGGTATGGCTCACTTGGAACCTCAGCCGAAGGTGCTAAAAAACGTTTAAGGTACTACAGTGGAAAACCCTCCAAAAGTGAGCAGTACTGAGCCATACCAGGCCGTACTATCCAATAAAAAAGCGCCATATGTATCAGTACTTCTGAGGTACTAATAAGCACTCTTTGGGTACTAAACAAACAAGCTGACTTATAAGGCCACAGAGTTAGATTGTTTACAGAAGCCTTCATTATTTATGATTGTCTTGCACATCAAAGTGAGACAGTAGAATGAGTTTTAATATTTAAAAATGTCAGCGTTATCATAGCTAATGGCTACAAACCTCAATAAAAATCGTAATTTCACAATGGACGCTCTTTAACGGCCTGGAAGGCTCAATGTAAATGTTAGATTGGCAGTGATTACATATTTACTTAGCCAAGTGAGAATACGTTAAACAAATTGAGACAAGAAATAGCCTTGAGCCTAGAAATATATAGCAGTCAAGAGAGGATACTGGGAACGCGAAATCCTTTATTAATTCTGTCCTTGCTGTGGTCAAGAAAACAAAAGCTTGGGGAAATGGGCTGCTGAATAATTACAGTTACATAATGAAATCTATATGTGTGAAATATAATTATTCCCCTTTACTTTCAGACATCGCTATGCATTTTTTATTTGGTAATACTCTCTGAGGAAATGAATAAAACACTTTGATATTCTACAAGGCTAAAGGTTGTGGATTACACAGCAAACACAAACAAATCAAACGAAGTAAACACTCCTTTCAACCAATATTCCAAAGTTTACTGGATAAATAATGTAATAAGATGTTTATGGGGAAAAGTTTAAGTTTAATTATAAGGGAACCATATATAGTGCTATGCAGCACCTATAAAGCACCTAACTTTCAGTATTTTCTGCAAAATAATAAAACAATGTAAAAAAATTAAATGATCATGCATTTCAGTATTAAACATTTAAATTTGAGTAGTGTATCCCAAATATATAATTTACAATAAACACACATTACCTTGTTTTGACATTTTTATGGCTATAACTGCGTTGATGCTCCGAATCTCACTTCATACATCATGAGACTTTAGCGTGGATTTCACAGACAGGGTCACATATATCAAAATACATTTAAAATATTTGCAATACCAAATGATATACACACATATAAATATTACAGGCCATCCACCCCGAACATTTGGTATTCAAAGCGTATCGATGCCTCACAGAAAAGTTGTGACAGAGACTGACCACACTATGCCATGAACCCTCCTCAAGGTTGGAAAACTGATGATGTTTAAAGGTCGAGATTTATGACAGAGGAACAGCTTCTGTCTCAGCCCTGCTGTGAGTGATGTCCTCTGGGAAACATCCCATTAGCAAGCTCCTGCAAACATCCTGCCATGTTTGTTCTTCGCCGACTCTTTCCAAACACTTCTTCTTCCGTCTTATCATCGTACTCGATAACAAAAGCCTTCGGTTTGTTTTGCTCAAATCCCATGAAACCCAAAGATGAGCAGTTAATCTATAAGACAGGTTCTCGCTTTAAAACACTTTTAATCAGCAGTGTTGGCTGCTTTTACACAGAAACACACACTTTGGGGTCTCAAGTGTCTTGGGGGGGGGGGGGGGGGGTTGTGTTTTAAACTGAAGGACACCATGACAGCAAACTCCTATAAACCTTTTCCTTCTTGACCTGGCTATGCCTCTGCCCATCACAGGAGATGTGAAGCTTGAGATGGAGCAATGAGATTCTGCACCCAGAGGGAGAGGTGAGGAGAGCTCCCAATTTAACAAGATACAGCAGAAGACCTTTTTTTCTAGGCTTGGTGTGCTATGCACTGTAAAAAATTATTTTATAAATCTAGTGGTGGATGATCAGAAACTTGTGCATCATAAACATAATCATGAACAAATCTTAAAAATGAGTAATGTAAACTGTAAATGTCCATAAGGACCAAGGCAATATATGCACTATATTGGCACAGTTGCAATGAACTGACATCTGGCTATCAATATTTTCTGCACTGTGTATGACAAACAGATGAGCAAGAAGAGTAAAGAGAATAACTCACATTTGAAACCAATCATCCTTGAATGCAGCTAGTATGTATGGCCATCCCGCTGGAAAATGAGCAAAGCTAATGCCATTCAAACCCTATAGACCATAAGCCCTCTTTATAGGGTATCACTGAGTCTTTTGAACGGCATGGTGATGTCTGGAAGACTGTGGAGTTGTAGGATGTGGTGAAGCCACATCAGGGCAATGATAATGGCCTTAACAGAGTCTCCATTCATTGCCTATACAGAACAGCTGGTAGTTACTGTGAATGCTTGCTGTAAAGCACTGATACACATTGCTGGATCTCACGTGTCACACAGACGTTACCACAGGATCACACTAGTTGCCCACTTTTAAAGAAAAGCTTAAAGCTAGACGGGGGGAATCAGATACTGAAGCAATGTGACGTTTATGAGTTCTGGTTGTTAGATGCCCATGACTGTTTGGGGTAATCTGATCGGGGTGGGGGGCTACATTTTTAAAAATGACGGTGCTTCATGATACCATAGAAGAACCATTTGTGGCTGAATGGCTAACATCCGAAGAATCTTTCTGTATCACAAACAATATTCAATAATATTAATTACTATCTTTATGAAAGTGACTGGATCATGAAAAACTACTGGAAGCAGATAATCAAAGGGGAGTGACTTAAAAATAAAAGGGAACAAACCTTAAACTTTTTGCATAAAATGTTGCATGGCAGTAAATACTGTAAAAGGAAGATAACAGTGATACAGTATTATCTCTCTTGAGTTAATATATTAGCCTGCTAGGTGCAAGCATTTCAAGCCTAATCCAATAAATACTCTGTCACCAGGAAAGGTTACAACTAATTTAATTCTGGCTTTAACTAAATGTTGAAATGGGGCATTTTGGTGTTGTGCTGAGTGAATCCTTGTTGGGTAGCCTGTATCTTCAAATTAAATTTCATCAGCTCCTGCAGTCATTGCTCGGGCCAGAGGCCATTGTAGGGAGGAAACATTACACATTATTATCTGTCTGAGCAATTCATGCAAATGGTTGGCCCCGGCCCTACAAGAATGCTGATGCAATTTATGACAACAATGGTCTCACAGTCTCCTTATTCACTAACCTGTTAAAGTTTTAGGAAATCTCAGTGAAATCATGTAATTTAAATAATTGGTTCCCTATCATGTGCCTGTCTTCACAAACAGAAGCCAAGACATTAAGCATTGAGCACTGCAGGGTATGCATTAGTTGTTGTATTTTTAATGATTGTTCATCAAAGCATATATAGTGGAGAAATGCATGTAAGTAAAAAAAAAAATTTGAAAAATGTCCATAGCACCAGGGGCGTCATGCACCATTTTTTTTAAGGGGGCACAGTGTACACAGCTCACAGAAATGTCTGCATACACAGACATCAAATGAAATATTATAGAGCTTTTAATCTTTTCCATGGCACTTACATGTCTAACAATCTGAACACCCCTGCTTTCATGCAAAAACCTCCAAAATAAAAGTGTTGACTAACTTTCATATCAAATACTATTCAATCAGAATAATGACATATTGGTATCATAATTACATCTGAAACGGCATGTTTTAATAAATGACTTTTTTAATTGCGTCATTAATGCATTTTGCAAAACAACTGCATTATCCTATAAAATTAATGTAATTTTTAATCCATAAAGTATATAAACAACGAACATGACATAAGCTAGCCACGTGATTGATTTTAATGTTCAATAATGATTAAAAAAAACGATAAAATTATTAGAGGAACGCATTATTGCATCAAATTTTACCTCATATCTGAGCATGTGTGATTCCGCGCCCCAGTGTTCTCTGGTTTTCTTGCACATGCCAAAAACATGCAAGTTATGGGAATTGGAGATGCCCAATTGCCTGTCCCCTAACATGTGTATTAACTTTGGGGATTAACTTGTGTGGATTAACCAGTGAATACACTGCAACAAATGACTTTTTTACATAGAATTTTTGTCTTGTTTTCAGTACAAATATTTAAAAACTCCTAAACCAAGAAGCATTTTTCTTAATGAACAAAATCACCTGAAAAAATAAATCTAGCTTTTAACCATAAAATATTAAGTTGAACTCTTTTCCCACCATTGACGAGTTATCTCGTCAATTAAGAGAAAAAATTGCATTAAAAAAATGTGTATCACAAACGAAAATCACAAAAACTGCTGGGAGGCAACTTTAAAAAAAAATGGCTGACAGAGAATGAGTTGAATAAGAATTTGTGCTTAAAAGAAGAAAAAATCTTGAACTTATTTCAAGATTTTTTCTTACCCCTTGTCGATAATTTTTGTTTAAGCAAAATTTCACTTACATTTTATATATTTTTTGCCTAAAAACTAGACTTATTTTCTTAGGTCATTTTGCTCAAGAAAATGCATCCTGATTTAAGAATTTTTGTACTGAAAACAAGACAAAAGTACTGAATAAGAAAGTATTTTGTTCAAGTATAGCCATAGATGTGGGAATGGTGTGAAAAATAAACAAACAATCATTGTAGCTGCACATAAATGACCATCACACTACATTCGATGCATTTACTTTGTATATATACAGTATAGAAGCAAATATCACAATATAATAAAGCAGGGTTTTCAAACTTTTGTCCGCTGAACCCCCTTGACTTATATAATTTACTTGAAGTACCCATTAAGATTTTAAATTAATTTCTAATTCATTTAAAAACACATTTGTATTATTTTTGCATTTATTAATCTGTTTAAAAAAATTTTTTTATTAATAGTATGTTACATAGTTATTGTTATTATTACCCATGAATGGGCCTTTTTTTCTTTTGTTTAACTAATTTAATTTTCTTTTCTTTTTTATATATATATTGTAGTGTTGTGGAATGTAATGGTCACATGATATTTAGGACAAATAAAATATATATTTTGGAAAGCCCTGCAATTCCTTCACGACCCACCAGGGGTTCGAGAACCCCAGTTTGGGAAACCCTGTAAAGTTTCAAGCACATATAATTGTGATTAACAAGTTAGCACACACAAATAAGATCAGTAACATATTCTATCAATATAGTGAAACAAACATGGGGACTATTTGAAATGTGGAAATATCTATAAGATATTTGTAGGTCCCTCACAATTGATGAAACTTGTTTAGTTTACTTTTCATAATACAAACTGTAAAGATAAAGAAAGGGGAAAAGATGCATTTCTTCTGTTCTGGCCTGTTTTGACCTGCCAGTAAATGTGTTACCCCAGCATGGGAAACAAACTCAATAAAGAAGCCCACGAAGCTTGAACGTAGTGGTGTGTACGGCCTGCTGTGTCTCAGGGGCTCTGAAGAGTGTGGGTCTGTGGAAAAGTAATTCAACGCCACAGGGTTGTGTTGTGTTCTGCTAGCCCTGCTTCACTATAATGAGCTTGAGATTAAACCAGCCCAAGTTGACATGTGAAACAGGCATTACTGGCAAGCCACAGACTTCTTTCACAGAACCGGCTCATTATTAAAACATATCGCCCAAAGCTGAAATAATCGAGAATTGAACATAAGAATCAGGTTCTTCATCTCCTTTTCTTTATTTCTGATTGAAATGAAAGATTGAAGGCTATGTCAAATTTAGATATTGTTTTATAGGATGATGTATGATGCTTCATTTGAACATCACAATTTACTTTTGAATATGCTTTTGGCACTGTGTTTGTTAGACTCTGGGTGTTTTTTTTAAAGCTTAGACTAAAATCTGGTGATATACTGTAACCCTTACTATACACAGTAGCAGGTACATTCAAAACATTATGTACTGTGACCTTTTTAAACACATAAAACTACTTTTGTAATCTTAAAGCAACACCAAAGAGTTTTTTTTTACCTTAAAATAACTTTTCCAAAAAAGTTTCAGTGGTTCATCCACTCAAAACAGGGTGAATGGCACTTTCACATTCGCTTTGCAGCCCTCTATCGGCCAAAACCGCACTAAAGAAGTTTCCAACCGTCGGGTAGTGGTCCTGTAGTTCGAGTGAAAACTACAAAAACTTGCTTTACGGCAGACCTACAATCCAATCAGAGCCAGCTATGCTGCAGTATTTACGACAGTGCTTATGAACAATTATGCTTCTAACCTGTAGGGGGAGCAAAGAGCAATAACACTTTAGTCATTAACAGACCATTAATCATTAAAAACATTTGGCAAACCAAATGAGCACATACACGAGAATCTGGTGCTATTTTTGAAAACATACATTTTGAAATTATCATCTCACTGTAAACAAATTTTGCTGTAATTATGCAGCTGGTAACTTACTGTAGAAGATAAAGACTGAAAATGTTTTATGTTCATTTAACTTTGAACAAACCAGTAAATAACATAAATGTAAAATCTACAGTAAGTTACTGGCAGCTAGTTGCCAATAATACCCAGTAATACTGTCATTTCTACAGAATTTTTTACAGTGGAGATAAACAAGATATCAATGTGTACATTTTTAGTATTTAATTGCTTTTAAATGAATAAGAAACACAAAATATTTTAAGAAACAACAAAAATGAAAAAGGAGATATACAATGAAAAATAACTTTGTCTTTTACGGCCGATAGCTTTGGACAATGTTATATAAAGTTAATATAAAGTATAAAGTTAATATAAAGTTTTCATACGTTTCCCAGCAAGCAATTTTGTGTTAGACTTCTAAAAGACATAGCCCAGACATTTTGGTTAAAACCAGGCTAAATTTTGTCTGTCAGTAAAAAATTAAAACAGATGTCTAAATTAGCGCTGTCAAAAGATTAATCGCAATTAATCGCATACAAAATAAAAGTTTGTTTTTGCATAATATATGTGTGTGCCCTGTGTATAATTATTTTGTATATATAAACATGTATATAATATTTCATTTTGAGTTAGCATGTCTTTTCTTAATAAATGCAAATGTACTTCATAAGATTTCTCATGCTTATAGCTTCAAAACACTGTTCATTCCCATGACACTGACAATCTCAATGTCCTCTGTGTTAATCAATAATCTGAAGGTGACATTTCCACTGGAAGTCAGTACAGTAGGTTGCCTTTTCTTGGGTTTGGTGCAGGCCATAAGTCACTGTCATGAGAAATATCTGCAGAAGAGGCTGAAAGAGGCCTCTACTGAATAAGCACGCCAGATTAATGATTCCCATCACTTAAAGAGCAAGCACCTTCCACCTATGGATGCAGATAAACTACATTGTTGAGGGGTTCCCATATGGAGCTGCTGTCACTCAGCCAGGGATAATGGCCAGACTGCTACTTGTGCGCTGTGTCCAAAATTTGTGGGCCATCGTTTTTTTCAGAAATACCTTAGATGCAAACAACTAATGCTTGTTTTATTTATTAATCATGTTGTCAGTTACTGTTTGTTTCAGTCACTGTGGTTAACAAGAAAAAAGATGAGGAAATGTGCTGGATTTAAAAAATATATAAACACATTGAAACACAAATTAAAATATTTTTATGAAATCTGAGAGCTTTCTGAACCCTTACAATTGACAGTAATGTTCCTGCAACGGTACAATCTTTATTTCACGAAGCAACTACAATACTTTTTGTGTGCAAAAAGCAATCCGGAGTGAATAAAGAGCCTCTCTGTGTAAGTAATTGTGTTGGTATTGACATTTCACACACTCCAGGCTGCTGCCCAAGCTGAACTCTTATAAGATTGCAACCTGCTCACCTCTGTATTGTTGGTCTGGATCTCACCCTGAGCTGACAGCGTGAAGGTAGGTGTGTCGTAATGTGAAACATACTTAATGCACTGGGGAAATACTCTGTTTTTACAGAGGCTGACTGCAGGCTTGGTTTAATACATCAGTTTTGCCCCATACTGAGGTACCACTAGCAGCCTTGATGTGTTAAGATGAGGTATTCATTAACCTCTCAAAGATAAAGGGAGAAATTGGTTGATTTAAAAAAAAAATGCATGGACTACATGTAATAAAGCTCAGGTATCATGCGTTGTGCTGTCATTTTGCAGCTGACAGCTTTTGGAAATAGAGAGACTTCCTGAACCAATCCAACTAGGGTAGACTGAGTACATTTGGGACATGTGTACAGTTGAAACACCTTAAATAACTTGCGTGCACATGAACCCAGAGTCGTGATTTTTGATTACATTTTTTGAGCCCAAGAGTTAACTTACCTTAAAAGTAAAACATTTAAATACTGACCATTGGTGGGGTTTTTTGTTGTGTTTTTTAAATTGTGTCAATACAGTATGGTTTATTTAGAAGAGCGGTGAGGTTTTGATCATCAACTATTTAACTTTTGATAAACTTCTTTTATTGCTTGTTTTAAGTGTTATGTAAAATTGTTAATCAATACCTGCATTAGCAGTTTTGAAAGGTTGATGATTATTTTAGTGTTGAAAGTGTAATAAAATGACAATAAAGTAGTTTGATACTGAACCTCTACAGTTTTTTACTTTGATTTCATATTGCACCTTGCGTATGTTTTGTGATGTTATAGATGTCAGGATCCCATCCCCAGCACCATCCAAGTCATCAGTCACCCCTCCCACTCGTTCCCATTCCCCGGAATACTAATCACCACCACATGTGTCCCATCACTAGGGTGACCATACGTGCCATTCTTCCCGGACGCATCGTGTCCAGGATTTCGGTGCGTCTTCCGGAAGTCGTATTTGTTGACAGCATACGCCATTCAGTCAAAAACATAAGATATACAATCGTAGTTTCATTCTTACCTTAAAATGTAATGGTTGCTTTTCTGTAATAATAATAATAATCCTCTATGACGTATGCGGTCGACAAATGCGACTTTCGGAAGACGAACACAAAATCCTGGACAGGATGCGTCCGGGAAGAATGGCACGTATGGTCACCCTACCCATCACCATATGCCTTTAAATACCTCACCTTCACACTCAGTCCTCGTCTGGTCTTATCACTGAACGCTAGACTCAACCGCTTCACTTACCTTGAAAATCCTATGCTTTTCATCCAATCCCGTCCGCTCTTCTTGTCATCTTCACCTGCAATAAAGACATTATTATCCAGTCAGCTAAGTGCTCATATGAACTGCCTATTATCTAATACTCACCTGTTTACTATCTATCTCTGTGTGTGTTTCAATAAAGAATTATTCTACTTACCTTTAGTCTCCTTCCTGGTCCCCTGGTACTGGAGAAATTACAAGAGCACCAATTGTACCTAAAACTGAAAAAGTGTGATTTCCATATCCCTTCTGTACAGTTGTTAGGATACATCATCAACAAACATGGACCAGAGGAAGGTGGAAACTATTCACAACTGGCCCTTACCTATGACTGTGAAGGTTCTTCAATGATTCCTTGGATGTGCCAACTTCTACAGTAGGTTTATTAAGAACTACAGTCATTTCAGGCTCCACTCACTTCATCCTTAAAGGGTGCTCCCAAAAATATTGTTCGGTCAACCAGAGCCAAGGACTCCTTTCGTATCCTCAAAGCATATATGGACCAAGCAGGACATAGTGTGTACCATTTCTACAATACTGTGACACAGAAATGGAAAGTCATGCTCGTGTAAGAGGGGTGAGGGAAGAAAGGGACAAAACAGGGGAAGAGGAAGAAGAGGCCAAGTACATAGGTGGATCCCTAATGAAATCAGGGCTACAATTGTGGATCATGTTGTCAATCACGACCTCACAATGGCTGAGGCTGGTTGAAGGTTGCAGCCAAATGTTGGGAGAACCACTGTAAATTCAATTATCTAAACACTTCGTCGGGAGAACAGGTGTGTATAAATGGAAAGTAATTCAGCACTAAACAATCTGCAATGCACTACTGTCATTGCAACAAGCCTAATATCCAAACAGCGCCGTCAAACAACGTGACGTCCTCTTTAGGGATTCCTCCACCAGCCATTGACTTTATGGAAAATATTGATAGATAAAACATGTAGCCAATTAGATAACGAATTCAACGATCTTTGTGTGACATTTTATTTCCTGGTGTGGATTTTTTCTATCTTCAGTGTTATCTTTTATCTTTTTTCTCTATCTTTAGCAATTTTGTTTGCTACAGAATAGATGCTTGTTGGATGAATTTTTTTTTTGTTGAGAAGGACGATTCACAGGAACTTTTGCATCATGTAACGATGACATTATATCAGAGATTAGTGGACTATTCTGCAACATGAAATGATAAGGACTTCCAACTGTGAGTATTTTTTAGTAAAAACAACCATTTTAGTGAAAGTAGGTTGGTTTGGGCTACAGTGATGGTAGCCACGCCACGCTGTTCTCTTGGAGAGCGGGGGCAATAACAAAAGAAACAGTAGCAAGCTTATACAGTATGTAAATACACACAAACAACGACCCCCCCCCCCCCCACCCACACACACACACACACACATACATCATTGTGTCACTTGTGCACATCAAAAAAGCAGTTTCTCACTGCATGCTAGAATCTGCTGAAAAACAAGCAGATTTCAACCTCAAAATGTACCCTCTGAAATATACCAATACTTCTGTATCAAACATGGAGAGGCTTCTTCGTGATCTCAACGAACAGATTCTGAAAAAAACAAAAACTGCAAAAATTTAAAGAAAACTTTTTTCTCATTAGCTCAAAAGTTGTACTGCCGACGTGTGTCACTGGTTTCCGTGACGGGGCACATACTTACTGTAATTTTACTCTGCACCACACAGGATTGCAAGATAACCTTCCAGAGGTGGAAGAGGGCCCCTTTTTACTCCGCAACAAGAGGAAGCCATTTGTCCAATGGTGATTGCAAACAATGCCATAGGGTTGAGAGAGATACAAAGTGCTGTTAAAGAGGATGACCACATCTTTGGGAATACTGAATCGGTTTCAATCGCTACAATTGACAGAGTGCTCAGGAGGAATACAATGCGCATTAAACAATTGTAAAAGGTGCCATTTGAATGGAACAGTGACAGAGTAAAGGAGCTCCATCACCATTATGTACAGGTAAAAAATGTATGTGTTCTATGCATATTCTAATGTTCAGTGCTGTAAACTGTTTACTTTGTGTAGTGTCATGCACTTATAGTTCTGTGAATGTGTATTCACAGTGCATACTGTACAATATGTTGTCCAAAATGCATTATGTTACACAGGAAAAGTTGTTCTAGTTTTTCTCACTCCTTCTTCTGCAATAAAGCATGAACTGGAGCTGGAGGCCAGGTAACCACTGCACACATTCATATACCTTGATATGGCTGGTTTCAATCTGGCAAAAGGTAGAATTGTTGTCCCAGGCCAATGAGGAGGGAATATTACTATGTGTGCTGCCATCTCAGAAAACGGCATCCTCACCCATATCCCCCGTCTTGGTCCATACAACACATAACATCTGCTGACTTTTTAGACACTCTTTACAGGCACATAATTCCTGAGCATGAGACGGGTCTAAATGGACACCATCTAAGCAAACATGTTGTTGTTTTGGATAATGTCCATTTTCACCCATCAGATATCGTCAGACAGTGGTTTGAAGCACATGATAGGATGCTTGTGAAATATCTCCCTCCCTACTCGAATTCCTAAATACAATAGAAAAGTTTTTCTCTGCCTGGAGGTGGAAGGTATATGACCGGCATCCACATACCCAAATGGCCCTGCTAGCAGCCATGGATGCAGCATGTGATGACATCACAGTAAAGTCCTGCAAATTGGGGATTCGCCACTCAATGAGATACTTTCCTCGCTGCATAGCAAGAGATGATATTTGCTGTGATGTCAATGAAAATATGTGGCCAGACAGAGAGGAACGTCTGGATGTGCAAGAATGATTACAATACTATGTATGTTGTATGTTCAGTTCCAATATGCACTGGAATATTGTTTACAGTTGTGCATAGCTCTACCCAAAGGAAGTTTATGTTTGTTGTAAATAAGGGTCTCTTTTTTGCACAATGCTGTGAACAAATTACAATTGCAAAGAGCATATGCCATAAAAAAGTGAAACATACATATTCAGTGTCTTATACTCACTTACCTTACAAAATACAGTGATGTGTAACTTTACTGTACTTTTCAAATGGCTGTAAACTGTCATAATGAAAACATGGCTAAGCCATTTGACTATCTTGTTCATAAACAATGGTGTCAGGACTTTTCATCTCGGTGACACTGACACCCTTTATTGAAATGAATACTTGCTTTTGAGGAATGACCTATCCATTTTGAGCAAGTGACATGCTTTTGCAGGTTATCAACTAAGTTTTGCAGTTTGTACTAATTGTTTTGAGAACTGCATTAACTGTTGTGCAAATGTAAATAGTGAAAACTGCAAAATTTGGGTTCATTTAGTGGGGAAAGAGAGACATTAAATGAATTAAAGGTATTAAGACATGCTGTAGTAAAGGGTCACTTTAAAGCCAAGGGTTGTTTCTCAATATACATCTGTACTTGTGTTTTTGTAGACTTGAAAAATGTCATTAGGCCCAAGTACTGTTCCAAAGTTCACATCAAGTCAAGTGCACATAACATCCCTGGATTTTATTGAGGATGCATAAGGAGGTGACTTGTCTGGACTTATGACAGCCAAGCAGTGTTGGGGAAGTTACTTTAAAAAAGTAGTGTTTGCTCGTTACTCGTTACTTTTTAAAAAAGTAACCCATTACTTTACTTAGTTACCGCCTTTGGAAAGTAACTTTTTACGTTACTCGTTACTTTTACGTTACTTTTATGTTGCCTGACATTGGGCAGAACCCAATATCTGTTTCTAAATGTGTAGGCCTAAATAAAGTTATACTATGGAGGACATAACAGGTATTTCTTTTGTGCTCTTTATTATAAAAAAGTATCAATAAGTTCCTTAGGAACAACATGGTGACCTCAAAATGAGTCATATATGAGTCAAAATAAATGTATCTGAAAGTCTGTTTCTTCTGGGGGTAAGCACAAGACCTACCAGGCTGAACAGCCTTTCCACTAGTGCACTGGATGGTGCAGGGCCGGCCCTGGCCAATTTGCTGCCCTAGGCAAGATTTCACCTGGTGCCCTTTAGAATCACAGAATCACAATTGTGTTCTAATCATTTTGTTCATAAGAAAACACAGAAACAAACTGCACAGCTTTGTCTTGTTTTTCTTAATTTTGAAAATATTTTGGAAACACACACAAACACACGAACACATACACACAATACCCTGTTACTCAGGCATTTGATCTTGACATTGTTAAAATCTTGTCTTTTTTACATGTTTTAACACTGTACATTTAACTTAAAATATTTAATTGTGTACAAGAAAACAGCTCTTATTAATGAATTATTAGTAGCATGTTGTAGTGTCTCGGGAGATTGTGCTCATTGTTAAATAGCTTTGTGGCTATACTGCACTGGAGCGGCAGTTTAAAATATAAACCCAGAATTCAGCGAATGTCAAAAACAAGAAAAAAACAATAAGGCCAAGACGCGGGATTTAAATTACGTTACACGGACCATGTATAAATTTCAATGTTTCTGGGCTGCGTTCTCCGATAACGTTGTCTCTTAGCGCGCTACGAAGACTCTTAAGGTAAACCTTAACTACAGGTATACCTTTCCTACGTGTGTTCTCCGAACTATACCTTAGGATGTTGCTTAAGGTAAACCTTCTTAAGTCGACCTTAGCGGATGCTGTCCATGGTGGAGGTGCTGAATAGGTTGATATCGATCGCTCCACAATCAATTATTCACTTCATGTAATAGGTTTCGCTGCGTTGTGAGATAGCGGTGTTATTTATTAAAGAAACATTTTAGAAATAGTTAAAGTTAAATTTATTAGGAATATCTGGTAAAAAAATATTTCAAATTGCAAACAACTAAATTCAACCTTCTATATTTTATATCAAACCCGTGCAAAACCCGCAACTTTATTTCCAAACGTATCATGTTTAAACTGCTCTAATTCATCCGCTATGCCTTGAAAGGATCATTTATTTAAGGGGTTCCCTATAAGTGCGTTGCACAGGGGAAGGTGAGTCGTGCAAGTACTTGGCTGTGCATTACACTTAAAATAAAGTACAAACTGTTGTTGTTCATTAGTTCACGCGTTTATTGTGCTTGGACACTGGATAAAGCTTAATGGACGCATTTCTGGAGCCTGTCTGTCTAAATATAACATATAAAATATTATATAATAGCCTATATAAATATATAGTATGATTGCTGTAGATTTTAGCTTTGATTAGTTTTAATGTGGAAATTTTGTTGATCTTAGACTAAGCAGTAATCAAGTGCGCAGTTTATATTGAATGTTTATAAAGAATATGGCATGCAGTTGCCTCAAAGTTATGAAACATTAAAACACTTCGATGCAAAGTCGAATTAACATTAATAATCATAATTAGTTTTTTTTTGTAATTTTTCCCGATTTATTTATGCAGCTAAAATACTAGCCGGTAGACTAAGATTTAACGGATATGAAATGCACAAATGAAATAGTAGGATTCGCTGTATAGCTGCCAGTATCACCAACTCCATCACCCAAAATATATATTTTAAATAGTTTCTTAATACTGTAGCATTTAATAGTTCGCAGCTGATGACGTCCCTTTGGAAAACATAATGAAAAATCTAACAACCATCAATGTAATGATGTCTAATTATTTAATTTAAATGTTTTATTCTTTAAATATAAAAATATTTGCCTAAATAAACACGAAGTGTATATTTAGTCGTATTACATAGACTGCAATGTAAGCTTTTATGAAAGTGATGGCCCCTAGTGGAGTCATGTGGGATAAGGTATAGCTAAGAGTGCTCCAGACCAACCTTACGAACATATGACTTACAGAAGGTATACGTAACTAAGAACGTTTCGGCAAACACGTATTAGCGATAAGGTACAGCTTAAGGTACAACTTAAGAACGACGTAGCGTTAAGGTAGTTTCGGAGAACGCAGCCCTGGACAGAAATACCAACTTTGTCTGGTATTAATAAGCTGCACATTGGAGTGCTGGCTACTCCCCGCGGTGCTGAAGACGCGTGATGGCACATATACACAGATATCTATGTGCAATCTATTGGAAAATAACGAAATTACAGCTTTTAAATAGAAGAAAAAACGTTTTTTTTTTTGTAAAGAGATATTTTTTTTAAGTTTTTAAAAGTGCAGAACTCTTCTCAAGGGGAAGAAAGCTATACTTTTCCCCTTACGTGCGACCTATCGGAAAGCGCAGATGAGTTAGTTGGGTTAAATGAAATTATAGATTTAAGTACAAAATAGTATTTATATAAAGAGAAATATTGAAATAAAAAGTGCAGAACTCTTCTTAAGTGGAAGTAATAAAGTAAAATAACGAATAATAAATATATAATAACGAATAATAGTTTCCAATAGGTAAATATCTGTGCTGCCACCAGTACTCCGTCCGAGCGCGTCTTCAGCACCGCGGCCAGCACTCCAATGCGCAGCTTATTAATACCAAACAATGTGAACAAGTTGGTATTTCTGTGCAGAAACATTGAAATTTAAACGTGGTCTGTGTAACATTATGAAAATTCCGCGTCTCTGTCTGATTGTTGTTTCCGTTTTCTTGTTCTTGACGTTCATTGAATTCTGGGTTTATATTTTAAACTGCCGCTTTAGTGCAGTATAGCCACAGAGCTATTTAACAAGCACGATCTTCCGAGATACTATGCTAAGATACAATTAATACAAAACGAAATTCACTTCAAACGGAGTGGGTAGACATGATTTTGACCACTTTATTAAGTTTGTTTTCGTAGAAACCTTTCTCTAAAGTGAATTTCGTTTTGTATTAATTGTATCTTAATTTCAATCAATGTTTTATCAACCAATTGCTTGAATTTAATAAATAAGAAATAAATAAAAGAAAACGATTTAGTTTTATATTTATGTTTAAAAAAAAAAATTCATTTAAACATAAATATGAAGCTGAATCGTTTTCTTTTATTTATTTCTTATTTATTAAAATCAGGCAATTGGTTGATACAACATTGATTAAAATTAAGATGCCTCCATCCCTCAAAAGTTAGCGTCAGCTGCTTCTTGCTTGCCATGATTTCTTTGCAGACTGATAGGAGCCTCTGTCATGTGTGTGGACCTTGTGACTATTGCGCAAGCGCGCAGATGGCAGTGTCGCTGTCAAATCTAACCAAAAGTAACGTTGCGCTGAATTGGAAAATGAACTACGTTACGTTACCAAATTTCCATCGAGTAGTAACGCGTTACACTACTTTTTTCTCAAAAAAGTAGTTACGTTACTGTAACACAACACTGCAGCCAAGTTTCTAAGAATGCATTTTACATCAATGACAATGGAGCTAAAAACCTGCAAAATATTTGATACCCTTTCTGTGTAATAAAATTCTGCCCTTCGGTGTCTGATGGTCAAACATAAAAATATTTTCTTTGGATATATCTAACTGGTATTTTTTTTGGTCTCATCAATTTATTTCTTTTTATTATTCATAAAGTCTGTTATTTATTATTATCGTTTTAACTGTGTTAAACTTAAGTTTTATAACTTAAATCACATATATTTTCTATATAATCTATAAATCACTGCCTTTGTACTTTAACTGGGTGTTTTTCTTGTGTTTATTTTATGTTGTACAAACGTTTTTGTAGTATTAAAGTAAATGATTGTGTAAATTGGTGAGTCCTAGTGAGTTCATTCTTCTGAATCTGAACTTGCAAGTCCGAACTACGAAGGACGCAAGTCCCAACTCGGCGTTCTTGGTACTGAGAAACGGCCATGGAATTTATATCTAATGGCTTAACTACAAATATTATTTATTGCGCGGTTACAATTCTTACTTTGTATCCATAAAGAAAAATAATACAAATGTGTATAAATCACTTTTCAGGTAAACGTGGAAACTTGCAAGAGCAAATACACTGAAAAATCATACTATTCAAATATAAACAGTTCTGATTAGCTCCATAACAGTTTGTCTGTTCTGAATGTGCTGCTGCTCAGCTCACTCAAATAATTTTTTTTTGGTACAGTGATTTTTTTAATTCAAAGACCATTTTACATTTACACCCTGCCATAAATGTAAGTCATCGCGGGATCAACCAGCTCCGGCTTCCCGCATGCACGATTATGCTGTCTGGACGCAGAGAGATTAACACATCTCCTGCCCTACTTGCAGCTGGGAGAGAACTGGTCTGCTGCGCGAGGACTACCCCACCTGTGAGTGCTTTGGAGCCTTCGGAAGCGGCGGCAGCTGCTCGTTGAGAAGAGTAAACGACTCGCGCTTTCACCTCAAAGTCTCCAAAAGTCTCCACTAACGCCAGAAAAAATCGCTAGATTTGTCGCTAGTAGCTTTTAAAAAAATAAGTCGCCAAGGGGGTCTGAAAAGTCGCGAACTCTAGTGACAAAGTCGCCAAGTTTGCAACACTGGTTAAGTATAAGGGAAGTGAAACTGCTGGTTACTGTTTTCGCAACAGTTTGTGATTGGTGAAGAAATGTCTCCTCCCATTTTTGTGAAATTTAGTGCTGCGACACAACAAAATGAAGTGAAAGTGAAAGCTGAATATTTGTTAGCGACGTAAGGTAAGTTATTAAGGGGAAAAAAAAGGAATAATTAAATCACCAGGCAATATAAGTTATTGTGTTTATTTGTTTAATCAAGCAATAAATATACTTTTAATGTAAATGTTTAATCATGAAATCGTAAATAAATCGTTTTCATTTTCTTTTTTTTTCTTTTTTATTGGTTGACCTGGATAATGAAGACATTTATTGTTTAGATGTCTGTTTATTTGGGTTAGAGAAAGTGAATAAAATACAACATTGCACTTAAGAACAGTTTACATGTATGCTTCTCTGTTAATCTCAGTGTTATTTGAGTGTTTTACGATTCTGTCTGATCGATAAATGTATGTTTGTATTTCAGTTAAGCAGAAGTTAAACGACAAAGCTGACTAAACTCTAGACAACTAAACATGATATAACACGGACCTATACTCATACTAATAATGCAGAAACTGGCAATAGTACTAAAAGTATGTAGTTAAAAGCAGCATTTACTTTATTGTTTATGGGAGCGCTGAGTTTTCATGCGTCGCATCATCGCATGCGATCGTTATAAGCGCACGCACATGCTTTGTTATGATCTCGTGGAGGCGCGTCGGAGACTGACGAGAAGAAAATGTGAAATAAAGTCGTTTTGATTAACTGAAGATCTTATATTTTGACAGGAATCTCAATTGAGTCTCAATGAGCTCGTCTGGAGAGCAGGACTGTGAAAGCAGTCCAGCAGAGGACACTCAGTTTGAACTGTGAGTCACATTTCAAGATTATTATGATTTTAACTGATAGGCTACTGTTTAGTGTAGTGTCTATTACAATATTATTTTAAAATATTAACAATTTAGTTTACTTAAAATTAACTTTATGTTGTAAATAATACTTAATGTTTATAATGCATTCATGTTTGGGTTAATGACCTTTTTTTTTGAAAACAGGCTGAATTTGTTTAGCTGTCTTAGTGAATAGGTTTGAAAACCTATTGTGTTATTTAGTTATATAAAAAATGTCATTAAGGAGGAGGGATGCCCACTATCATTATGTAGGTGGCTGCTTATTTAAGCTTAAGATGATTGAAAGGAACAAACAAACTTACTGTACGTGTAGAACTTCATTAAAGGGGCTAATCCACTCCAAAATGAAATTTTGTCATGAATTACTCACTCTCATGTTGTCCCACCCATAAGACTTTTGTTTATATTTGGAACACAAATTAAAATATTTTTTATGATTTCTGAAAGAAATCGTACTTTATTGAGGTAGTTACTGTAAGTCACAGGCATAGCATCACCAGCTGGCCACAGGAAGTGTGTCACTTATAATAAACTTTAAAACAGCCTGCTTATTTACTTACTTATATTTATAATCTGCCTCTGAACAATTTTTAATTTGTTTATTTTTTAGATGTTATGTCTAGTTTATGTATTTATGTATTTGAAAAGGATGACTAGGAGTCGACTGTTTAATAATCTGCCACTTTTGTTTTTCACAAAATATAGACACACATGAATAAAGGAAGATATATACAGCCTATATGTCTGATTGAAAGAAATATTTTGTCTATTTGTATTCTTAGAGCTAAACAGAAGAGATCAGATTCACCCACATCATCACATCTGTCTCTGAAGAGTGAAGAATCACTTCTTCAACCAATATACTTCAGCAATGAACCACAGGGAGACATAGACAGGTCTGTTTAAAAAACAAAAAACAATTAAATGATGCTGTTCATGTTTAAAAATATACATGAAAGATCACCTACATTATTGTGTCTATAGAATGATCAATCCCTGAAGCAATAAACTTCAGAGATTCAGTAAAGGTTTATATAGATATGAGCATGTTTAATGAATAGAGAAATGCAATGTACTGCATTTCATTGGAGCTGAACTTGCACTGTGCACAACTACAGTAAAGTATAATCTAATTTAATCTATCTAATCTAATCTAATCTAATCTAATCTAATCTAATCTAATCTAATAAACATGTATTTGCAAGTGAAAAATATTCTGTTTTTTTAATCTTAGAACTAAACAGAAGAGATCAGATTCACCCACATCATCACATCTGTCTATGAAGAGTGAAGAATCACTACTTCAACCTATATACTTCAGCAATGAACCACAGAGAGACATAGACAGGTCTGTTTAATCAAACAATCAAATGCTTCTGTCCATGTTTGTTCCCTTTAAAATATATACATGAAAGATCAACTATGTTTTTGAGTCTGATGATCTGAATATTCCTGAAGCAATAAACTTAAGAGATTCAGTGAAGGTTTAGTTTAATGAAACATAGCAGTTACCCTGAAGAAGTGGATGGATGGATGGATGGATAGATAAAACATTTTAATGGTCGTAAAACAGCAATCTAATGCATTCCTTTGGATCTGAACGTGTACTCTGAAGAATGCCAATAAAGTTGAGTCTAATCTAAACATGTTTGCATGTGACAAATATTCTGTTTTTTTATTCTTAGAACTAAACAGAAGAGATCAGATTCACCCACATCATCACATCTGTCTCTGAAGAGTGAAGAATCGCTACTTCAACCAATATACTTCAGCAATGAACCACAGAGAGACATAGACAGGTCTGTTTAATCAAACAATTAAATGCTTCTGTCCATGTTTGTTCCCTTTAAAAAATATACATGAAAGATCAACTATGTTTTTGAGTCTGACTGATCTGAATATTCCTGAAGCAATAAACTTAAGAGATTCAGTGAAGGTTTAGTTTAATGAAACATAGCAGTTACCCCGAAGAAGTGGATGAATGGATGGATGGATGAACTTTTGTTGCATATTTGCACTTAATTAAATTTGTTTAAGACTAACACTTAGGGGTGTGCGCTATTGGCAAAAAACATATCTGGATAAAACCTAGGATTTTGCCGATAATAATAACAAACGATTTTTAGGAATCTTCAAAAATGTGTTTGTGGAAGTCCTATTTTGTTCTAGCTCCCTCCTACAACACATTAAAACACCAAACAGAAAGGTATTTTTGAATTAAAATGTAAAATCTACTAAACAGTAGCCTACTTGAAGTAAAAATAGTATTGTAGTACAAGTCAGCAAATGCAAAATTTGCCATTTCATGCTGTTATGTTTAATAGTTTATATTCTTTTATAGGGACCAAAATTGCTAGTGGCGTTCCCGCCAAAAAATATTCTATAATATTTTCTTTATCATCAGTATATGTTTTTAACACTTAACTTATTGTATATAAATATTTAAAAGGTACATAACAAACAAAGCTTCTGCTGATCTCCTATTTATCTTGATATCTACAATGTAGTATTGCAACATGCAACACACACAAAACCCCCTGGATAACTTTTGATTCTCTATACGTTTGTGTTGTTCTGTTGTGATTGCCAACAAAACACAGACATTTAATGCAGTTTTACTTACCAATCAACCAAAAAAACTGGGCCAAACTAACACACTTGCACAACTCTGTGGTTGCTCCGGAAAGACAAACTGCATCCACTGTTCCCTCAACACTGGGATCTTTGGAAAGATGAACAAGGTTATATTTATAAATCACACTTTCTTTGGTGACTGTTGATTTTGTGAACTAAACACAAAACGCCAAATCTTTCTTGAGCAAGTTCTGTGCAGTGCTTCCCGTGACTATCGTAACCTTAATGAAACACATTTATGGGCATGCTCTCGTTCTGGTTGATGTGTGGGCGTTCTCTTTTATAAGAAGTGCTCATACAAGTAATTCCACCATTTATAATCACATACAGGGCCGTACCCAAAAAACATTCCGAATATTAATGAAACCTTGAAGGTGTGTATTTGGCACAGAAATGCTCTGTCATACAATTTAGTTTTTTACTTTGCCCATGTTTAGCATGAAAATCCAACTCTTTAACAGTGTAATTAAGTCGTAAAATAGCAGTAGACATCCCCTTTAAATAACTATGTAATTATATTTGTATATAATATTGTGTCTATGTTGTCTGTATGTACTATAACTGTTCTGCACTGTCCTATGTGTTGCAACAAAACATGCAGTTTATTTGATGTACAACTAAATAATTTGATATTAAGAAATAACAACTTGATTGATTAAAGTTCAATTTTGCTGTAGTGATTTGGAAGTATCACCTGAGCACATGGAGTCTGCACCTGCTGAAGGCTTGCGTTTGAAAAGACACTGTGGCCACAGCAAAGGCTATGGTTTGGTGAGTTTTTATTGAAAATATCTGTTCAGTTCATCCAATATATATTTTAAAATATAAACCTCTTGGAACTGGGGGTATGGTGAATAATGACTGTGGCTGGATTGTTACCATGTGATATAACTCTGTACCATGAGATATCTCTCTGTTTTGAATACAGTTATCAAATGTACCAGACAGTCAGTCTCTGCTTCTTCGTGTTGTGGGGAACATGGGGCCAAAAGACTTCAAAACCTTCAAAAAAGACCTAAGTGAGCAATACCCAGAATGCTTAGGGAGTCAGGCAGAGGAGCTTAATGTCTCTGATGTTGCTGAGAAAATAGTGGAGTACTTTGGTGGAGAGGGTGCATGGAGGGTCACATATTACTTTTTGGATAACGGTAAGGCTATTTTTTATTTATCCATTTCATCCTATGAACTTCAAATCTATTGACTACTACACATCTACTTTCACTTAGCAAATCCTCTACAAAAGATCACTGAGGCCATTAAAGCAAACCTGAAGCAGAAGTGTCAACAGATAAATGAAGGAAATTCATCTTATGCTAAACAAAGTTTGCTGAATGAGATCTACACAGATCTTTACATTACAGAGGGTGCAAGTGGACAGATAAATAATGAACATGAGGTGTTGAGGAATGAGGTGATTTCACAAAGAAGAACCAATCCAGAAACTTCATGGGCCTGTAATGACATCTTCAAGACTCTGCCAGGACAAGATAAAGAAATCAGAACAGTGCTGACAATGGGGATTGTTGGAATTGGAAAGAATGTGTCAGTGAAGAAGTTCATTTTAGACTGGACAGATGGAAAAGCAAACCAAGACATTGAAATCATCATCCATTTACCATTTCGAGACATCAACCGCAAAAGGGGTAACTGTAGTCTTCTACAACTGATTCATCAATATGCTCCAGAATTAAAAGAAGAAAATCTTTCAGAATTGAAAGCTCTTTTTATTCTTGATGGCTTAGACGTCTGTCAGTATCCACTTGATTTTATTAAAAATGATCACTGCTCTGATATAAATAAGGAAACCTCTGTTGATGTCCTGCTTACAAACCTCATCATGGGGAATCTGCTTCCTTCTGCTCTTCTCTGGATAACCACAAGACCATCATCAGCCAGTCGGATCCCTCCTGAATGTGTCCACCGGGTTACAGAGATTCGTGGATTTAATGACCATCAGAAGGAAGAATACTTCAGAAAGAAAATCAGTGACCAGAAACGGGCAAATGAAATCATTACTCACATCAAATCATGTCGAAGCCTCTACATTATGTGTCACATGCCAATATTCTGCTGGATTTCAGCCACTGTGCTAGAAAACATGTTGAGTAATGGAAACTCTCACGAAAAACCCAAAACTCTGACAGAGATGTTCACTCATTTTCTGCTCATTCAGATCAGTCTCAAGTATAAGAAGTTTAATGGAACCAATATAGAAGACCCAAAGAAACTTTCTGAATCTGATAAAACACTGATTCTGAAACTGGGAGAACTGGCTTACCAGCAGCTGAAGAAGAACAGCAATACATTTACTGAACAGGATATGAGAAACTGTGACATTGATGTCAATAAAGTATCTCAGTACTCAATGTGCACAGTGATTTTCAAAGAGGAGATGGGATTGTACAGGGAAAAGAGCTACAGTTTTGTGCATCTAATCCTTCAGGAGTATCTTGCAGCAGTATATGCTCACTTTGCATGTGTGAATGATGGTAAAAATGTTCTTAACAAATATAAGCTCAAATCAAAACTTACAAATTTACAACGTAGTGCAGTGGACAAAGCTTTAAAAAGTGAGAATGGACACCTGGACCTCTTCTTGCGTTTTCTTCTGGGTCTTTCAGTTGACCCTAACCAAACTCTTCTGCAAGATCTTAGGAAAGGTGGTTTAACTGAACCTTGCACAAATGAAATCATGATAGACTATATAAAGGAGAAGATCAAACAGGAATCATCATCAGAGAGAATCATCAATCTGTTTCATTGTTTAAATGAACTGAATGACAACTCTCTTGTGAAAACAATTCAGTCTGCCATGAAATCAGGAACACTGTTAGGTAATGAGCTGGACCCAGAACAGTGGTCTGCACTGGCTTATGTCTTACTGACATCAGGAGAGGAGTTAGATGAGTTTGACATGAAGAAGTTTCGCACATCAACATCAAACCAACTAAGACTGCTACCAGTTCTCGAGATCTGCAAAATAGCCAGGTTAGTTCATTTATGTTGACTCCGCATGATTTACATTAATGACTAAAATGTGCAGTCTGATACTGAAGTTCCCGTAAACACTTTTACCCATTAAATTAAAATTCAGTTATTATTTACTAATAGTTGTGTAGTTCAAATACCCCAAGGCTTTCTTTGTTCTTTTGGAGAATAATTTGAGATTTTTCTCATCCATACAGGTTGGATTGCTGTAATCTCTCATTTGATTCCTGTAAGAGACTGGCCTCAGCTTTAACAATAGTGAACTCACCCTTGAGAGAACTGATTCTAAACAACAATAAACTTGACAAGTCTGGAGTCAGTGCCCTCTTATCAGGACTAAACAGTGCACACTGTCAACTACAAAAGTTGAGGTTAGTAGTAAATATGTGTTGTAATTAATAAACACTATTCTTTAAATGTAATAGATAATAATAGCTACTGTAGATTAACAGGGTGCCACATTCATGCTAATTTACACTGATCAGATCCCAAATGCAAACAAACTTTTTTCCAGCATTTTAAATTCAGCATCCAGCAAAGAATGTTGGTGTTGTTGGCGTTTATCAGATCAGTGTATCTTTGGCGTGCGTCACTCTATTTGCTTAAAAATACAAACTGATTCCATCATCTCAACACCAATTATCTCTTGCTTTCGTCAGCACGGTCTTGGAGGGATCTGGCTTTGCCCCCCAAGCTTTGTAGGGTGGCATCTGCGTCAATTGGCAAACCATCTAGCAGTGGTGCTAAATACCTAGCAGAACTAGAACAACTTAACAATAAGAGTTTGCAAAATAAAAAACAAGACAGACAAGCAGACATGTAATAGTGCAAATTCAGTAGATGCTTGTGTATAAGTTATTGGTTTTGCATTTCAGGCTGGCTGGCTGTAATTTCCCTTCAGAATCCTGCAAAGATTTTGCCATGGCTCTCAAAACAACAAACTCCTCTCTGAGAGAACTGAATCTAAGCTACAATGAGATAGGTGATAAAGGAATGAATCATCTCTGTGATGGACTAATGAGTCCAAATTGTAAACTTCAGATACTAAAGTAAGTATTTGTGATAATAATTAGATTCATCATTTGGCTGTTTTGGTATGTTGTCTAATACAGTAGGTCTCTTTTCACAGGTTAAAGCGCTGTGGTCTCACAGAGTCTTGCTGTAAGAAACTAGCATCAGTTGTGAAATCATCACATCTGATTGATTTACAACTGAAATGCAATGACCTGCAGGATTCAGGTGTGGAAAAGCTCTCTACTGGACTGAAAGATCCACAATGTAGAATAGACAGACTGGGGTAAGTGCAACTACAATGATATGACCAATGCGCTAAGGGTAATTGACAACAGTTAAAGCAGTTTTAATTATTTCAAGTTAACAAGTTGTCTTCATAGGTAATTTGTGCAAACATATTTTACAAATGTTTAACTTAATACATTGTCACACTGCAGAACAATTTAAATGAGTAGTTGTAACACATCAGTCCAGCACTCATTCCTCCAACCACCAAAGGGAGCTCACTTCTGGGTTCACAATACTGGGTTCACACACCACTTCCTGTTCAAACTATATATAAATGCAGAGATGAAAAGTCCGCACACAGTAATCAAAATAATGTAAACCATTTATTCTGTGCCGAAATAATCCAATGGCCAAAGATGCAGAAATACAAACGTTTCGGGCTTAGCCCATCGTCAATGTCCTTGACGCACCGGAGTTGACGGAGTTACCACTGTATTGGACTAGAGGCGCGGACACCATCCCTTCACACAAACTATATATAAATCATGCCACATGTTCTTTGCGTCTAAATAAAAATGAAATATCTACTGTCTGACGATTAAAACAGCACATTCTATATAGTATGTGTGTGCAGTATAAATATATACCAATCATAGGTGTGTTTGATTTCATGCAGCACTGCACAGAGCAGTTGGCAAGACTTAGGGAGATGTTCTTCTGCCTTACAAAGATTTGTGTTTAGTTTTAGAAGTGAATTATTGGTGGAAGTGAAAATTAGCACATTAAATTTGCTCCGCCACTGTTTTTATCCCCTGCCTTACCAAGTTTTACTTATGTTTCTCTCTCTGAGATTGAATTAAGGTTGGTCTGTCTCGCATGTGTTATTTACCTCGCTTGACAATACAATCCACAACTTCACCAAGTGTGCAGATTCCTGACTTTTCGGACAGTAGCGGCCTCTATTTTAAAATGGGGAGTTCTGTTTCCCTAAAGATTTTCCAAAGGCTCCTGGGCCTCGGCAGCCTGCTACATATGCACTTGTTCCAGCTTCGGCTAAAATCAAGGGTCCCGAATTTGGGCCTGCTTTTGCTCAAGGTGACCCACGGCTGTATCAGAGCCCTGGCCACTTAGAAATCTCCCCATTTCGTGGATGACCATTGTAATCAACTGGCTTATCAACTGCATAGAGATGATGACAGTGATCCTGGCACTTAAAGAGTTCTGATCAGGGACCATCATGTCCTTGTCCGATCTGACAAAATGGCCGTGGTCTTGTATAGAAACCACCAGGGAGGCCCCAGACCAAGCAGTCCTGTGGGAAATACCAGTGAGGCACTGATCCTCACTTTAGTTACAGGAGATGTTGGACATTAGCCATTACCCATCCATGCTTGAAGTTCACTTGCTGGCCATAGTGGCAAATCATGCACCTGGAGCCGTCTAGTTGATTGGGAAACATGACGTAGTTATTAAGTTCCATAGGGGCGCTTGGAGAATAAATCCTCCTCGCCCCTGCTCAGTTCCTTTGTGGACCCTCTCCTCAGTCCATTGGGCTCTTTGTAGACCCCCTTTGAGCTGCTCAAATCAACCAACCTTTACTCTCTCTTTAAAACTGCCCTCTTACTGGCCCTAATGTAAGTAAAATGAGTGATTTGCAGGCCTTTTTATTCAAGCTCTTATGACTAGAGTTTGGGACTTATGAAAGCAAGGTGATCCTTAGTTACATACCTTAGGTGCTTTACATCTCTGGCTAAGAGTTTCTTATAGCAGTTCCCCCCAAAAAATAAATTCTTGCATGATTTATTACCCTCATGCTATCTGGTGCATATGAATTCCTTTCTTCAGCAGAACACAAAGATTTTTTAAAACAAACTGTAACTACATTGCATTAGTCTACATGAACTAACAATAAATTATACTTTTGCAGCATTTATTAATCTATGAACAATTGAATCTATGACATTAATCTATGACAATGAACAATTCTCTAGTGTATCAATAAATGCTGTAGTTATTTATTGTACATTGTTTCTGTTAGCTAATGTATTAACTAATGTTAATGAATGAGACATTGTAAAAGCCTAACCAATTTTTTTTTAATTGGTCACTGTGAGGGTATTGTATCATGAGAAAAATATACAGAAACTCTGTACTGGTGTCACTACTCATCTATTCTGCCTTTTAAAATTGTCTGCAGATTGTCAGGTTGTATGATCACAGAAGTGGGTTTCAGGTCTCTGGCCTCGGCTCTGAGCTCAAACCCTGATCATCTGAGAGAGCTTGATCTTAGCTACAACCATCCTGGAGAATCTGGGATTGAACTGCTCACCACTAAACAACAAGATTCAAAGTGTAAACTGGAGAAACTGCAGTATGTGCTCTTCACATGGTTACAGGATATTTTCCTATTACCTGTAGTTTGTCAGCAAACCAATGCATTCTGAATAATGCTTGTTAAAGAGAGTGATTGATACATTTCTAAATACATTCAAACATTTAATTTGTTTTCACTTGTATGCAACTTTTTAGTAATTACAAATGCACTAATATGTTAATGTGACTGTTTTAATTTTTCCCTAGTCTTGAGAATGGTGGAGAGTGTCGGATGAAACCAGGTCTGCTGAAATGTAGGTGTCTTGTGCAAAATATTATGCAGAATAAACAAAAGAATAAAGGCTAAAGGACGAGTGCTTTAGTTTAAAATCATTAACTAATGTTTTTACAGATACCTGTCAGCTCACAGTGGATCCAAACTTAATACACAAACGTCTGTCACTGTCTGAAGATAATCTGAAAGTGTCAGAAAGTAGAGTTGAACAGCCGTATCCTTATCATCCCAACAGATACAGACTTTTTCCACAGGCTTTGTGCAGAGAGCCTATAAAGGGGCGCTGTTTCTTTGAAATTGAGTATGTTGGTGGAGTTGCAGTGGGTGTGGCCTATAAGACTTCTGATCGTACACAGACAATAATGGGAGTTAATAACAAGTTCCCTGCTCTTCACTGTCTGAAGGGTAAACTGAAACTATGGCAAAATAACGAGGTTACATGTAAATTCCCTGTCGACGCTAAATCCACCAAAATAGCAGTTTATGTGGACCGGGAGGCTGGAAGTTTGACATATTACAGCATTTGTAACAGCAAACTTATTCACCTGCACACACACCACACAACATTCACTGATGATTTATATGTAGGGTTTTTTCTTCTCCCTGATTCCTCAGTGACTCTGTGGAAGACACCATAAACTGAGTGAAGCAGGGTTTCAGAGGCTACGTGTTTTTTTATATATCTAAGGTTTATTGTTTTGTATGTGAGAAGCTTGGTCAAAAATGTTCAGAATTGTAAAGTTTCATAAATTTACGTTTCTGTCATAAATCATATGTCATTTTTAGTTCTTTATAGAGAAATGTAATGGAATTAAGGAGACATATGATTATTTACAATACATTTTAGGAACATTTGAGTTCTATTTTTTATAAGGTTTTTGTAAAGTAAACAGTTGTATTGCAGTTAAAGTTTGTAATAACTTAAGATATTTGAAATATATATATATATATATATATATGTATAATCTTTATGTTCATGTCCACTTTGTGGTAACCTACTTGATGAATACCACATGGCTAGAAAAAACTCTGAGGCAATTGTAAGGCGCCACCCATTTGGCCCAACGAAGGTATCCAATGCGTGGTGAAGGGGTCTCGTGTTCTCGTTTTCCTTTAGCGCTTCTAGAAGAATAATTCCATTTATTTAATTTGTTTCTTTGACCTCTGTGGTTAAATTATAATCTGACTCCAATTTAATATAGTAAGAATTTAGTGCATTATTCCAATTATCTGTTGATCATAATTTATATGTTTGATTATTTATAAATTCCCATAGTCTTAGTTATTCGTTCATTAGGGACCCGGTATCGCACAGAGTACACGCCGGCCGTTGCGTATATCTCACGGACACAAAATTGTCAGTCTGATCTTAGTCAGAGGTTGCCGGGAAAACTAATATTTTTATGTCTGGCCGGTCCATGCTTGCTCCGATCATAAAAATAGTTACTTTAGTTTAGCGCTCATGCAACTTGCTAAGGCAGGTGATAGACATAAATCTTAGAGTTTTAATGAATGTGCCCCATGCTCCATTCAACCATCAAAACACCAGTGTGATCATATCCTGACAGAATAATCTTGCGGTAATACCAGACTCCTTCTAATCTACTAGTCATAATAATTTCTGAAAGAATTAAAATAAATCAATACAATTTCCGAAGAATTAAAATGAATCAAATGTAACAATTTATTATACCAGGCAGGTTCCAGCTTCAAACATCAATTAAAGAATATCATACAGAATATGATTCAATTTCAATTAATTAAAATGATCAACAGTTGCAAAAGTTACAAAGTCATGCCTGGCAATAGACACTCTGGTTACAGAGTACTTCCATCGTAGATATAATACACCTAAAATGGTGTAGGAAGATTCTTATTAAAGATTTCTTCCATGATGTTTTATACACACAGAGTGTGGGAGCTCCTGGTTACA
Source organism: Paramisgurnus dabryanus (assembly GCF_030506205.2). Classification (NCBI taxonomy): domain Eukaryota; kingdom Metazoa; phylum Chordata; class Actinopteri; order Cypriniformes; family Cobitidae; genus Paramisgurnus; species Paramisgurnus dabryanus. The sequence goes on along the minus strand of NC_133349.1, from coordinate 28,769,417 downwards.
GGATGCCTCCCAGAATGTTTTGCCAGGCCACCTTTTATACACAGCTTGAGAAAACTACCAAAATCTGGTTTGACCTGTACCAAGTGATACTAAAGAACACCTGGTCAAAATCCAGTTTGACCTGTGCCAAGTGATACTAAAGAGCACCTGGTCAAACTAGCCAGGAGTATCTTGGCAACTGGTCAAACTAGCCAGAAATATCAAGGCAAAACCCCACCTCTACAAGAAATGCATCTTCTATCCAAAGTTCTTAAACCTTAATCCATCATATCTTAGATTTATAGAAATGAGACCTTTTTACTCATCGCACCATGACCTTTAAAATAATACTAAACATTAATATTAAATACCAACTTAGAACCACATAATATGTATACATTACATCATATATTTCAGCAGATACTCAGTGATGTGAGCCTTAAGGCTAACAGTGCCAAAGCCTTTGTGATGAAGAGATTAGGAGAACAGAGAGTTGCATGTCTGTAAACCGTTTCACCTAAGAGTCAAATTTGGGTTAGCAACACCACCTGAGGTTTAATTGTTTTATAGTGTCTCTTCATAAATAAACTTAAAGTTGATTATTTACCAGCCGTACTACACAATATATACTTTGTTTATGTTGTGTGTGTGTGTGTGTGTGTGTGTGTGTGTGTGTGTGTGTGTGTGTGTGTGTGTGTGTGTGTGTGTGTGTGTGTGTGTGTGTGTGTGTGTGTGTGTGTGTCTGCGTGCGTGCGTGCATGCGTGTGTGTGTGTGTGTGTGTGTGTGTGTGTGTGTGTGTGTGTGTGTGTGTGTGTGTGTGTGTGTGTGTGTGTGTACCTGTAAATTATCATGCTGTGGGAACCAATTGTCCCCACAAAGATAGGAGTACCAGTTTTTTTAACCTTGTGGGGACATTTTGAGGTCCCCATGAGGAAACAAGCTTATAAATCAAACAGAATGATGTTAATTGAAAATTTGAAGTTGAAGAAAGTTTGGGGTTTGGGTGAGGGAATAGAATGTACAGGACATGGAAACCAGAATTTGTGTGTGTGTACTATAATACTATCGAAGTTTTTTTGCCACAAAAGCTTGCATGTACTTTGAGGGTTTTGCAGCTACAGACGGTCAAATTTGTTAAATAAAAATTAATTGACATTTATTAATAAAGCGACATTTATGAAAATAAGGCATTTCAGATACTGACTATCTTTTCATTGCCAGTACTTTCTGTTGAATGCAAATTGGATGTTACTGGAAGCTAGTTATAGTTTATTTAATATGGATATTTTTTCTCATATAGACCTAATGCAGACATTTCTGAACCCCTTAAAGTCATTTTGATTACTTGTACTGTATAATTGCTTTTATGATAAATGTATATGCTTTTCTAGGCTTAAACATGCTATAGGAATAGTTCACACCAAAAATAAAAAAATACATCATTATACAAATATGTATAAATGTCTTTGTTCTGAGGAACACAAAGGAAGATTTTTGAGGCATGTTTGAAACAAAACAAATCATGAGCCCCGTTCATTGACATAGAAAAATAAAAGAATACTCGGTTTGGTTTTAAACATTCCTTGAAATATTTTCCTTTGTGGTCATCAGAACAAAGAAATTTATACAGGTTTGTAACAACATGGGATTGAGTAGATGACAGAATTTTCATTTTGGGGTTTAAAACAGGTCTGTTATAATGAAAAATGTAAATTTTATCTGTTTCAGCTGTCATTCACCAGCCCATCTGCATCTTAGAGTTAAGAGTATCTATTTAAGCAATATCGCTCGAGTAGGAGTGTGATATAGCTCTATATCATCACGGCTGTGATTAGGCCAAAGGCACGAGGCCGCAGGCCGAGTGTTTAAAAACAGTGTTTCTGCCCGCGGATGTGGAAATTATGTCAGAATGCATAAATAGCATTAGACATCCCCTTTAAATACCCATGTATAATAATATTTGTATATGATATTGTGTCAGTGTTGTCTGTATGTACTCTAATTGTTCTGCACTGCCCTATGCAATGTCCAGTTTACTTGATGTACAACTTGTGTACAAGGCAACTTGATTGATTAAAGTTTAATTTTGCTGTAGTGAGTTGGAAGCATCACCTGAGCAGGTGGAGTCTGTACCTGCTGAAAGCTTGCTTCTGTGGCACCAATGTAACGTCTGTGCTGAGAAAAGACAATGTGGACACAGCAAAGGCTATGGTTTGGTGAGTTTTTCATAGAAAATATCTGTTCAGTTCCTTCAATAATACTTGTATACTATTACATTTTAAAAAGTAAAGCTCTGGGAACTGGGGGTATGGTGAAAAAATTCTGTTTCTGGATTGTTACCATGTGATATAACATCTCTCTCTTTTGAATCCAGTTATCTAATATACCAGGCAGTCAATCTCTGATACTGTATTATATGGGCAACATGGGGACAGAGGATTTCAAAACCTTTAAAAAGAGACCTAAGTGAGCAATACCCAGAATGCTTAGGAAGTCAGGCAGAGGGGTTTACTGTCTCTGATGTTGCTGAGAAAATAGTGGAGTACTTTGGAGGAGAGGGAGCATGGAGGGTCACATTTCACTTACTGGCAAATGGTATTTTTTTCAAGATTTTTAAATATTTATGGGTTCTAAAACCATTTACTTAATTTAAACATATCTTACTTTCATCTAGCTAATACTCTTCAAAGAATCACAAAAGTGAATAAAGCAAACCTGAAGCAGAAGTGTCAACAGATAAATGAAGGAAATTCATCTTATGCTAAACAAAGTTTGCTGAATGAGATCTACACAGATCTTTACATTACAGAGGGTTCAAGTGGACAGATAAATAATGAACATGAGGTGTTGAGGAATGAGGTGATTTCACAAAGAAGAACCAATCCAGAAAGACCACAGGCTTGTAATGACATCTTCAAGACTCTGCCAGGACAAAATAAAGAAATCCGAACAGTGCTTACAATGGGGATTGTTGGAATTGGCAAAAGTGTTTCAGTGCAGAAGTTCATTTTAGACTGGACAGATGGAAAAGCAAACCAAGACATCAAAATTATCATCCATCTACAATTTCGGAACCTAAACCGGAGAAAGAGCAACTGTAGTCTTCTACAACTGATTCATCAATATGCTCCAGAATTAAAAGAAGCAAATCTTCCAGAATTGAAAGTTCTTTTTATTCTTGATGGTTTAGACGTCTGTCAGTATCCACTTGATTTTATTAACAATGATCACTGCTCTGATATAAATAAGGAAACCTCTGTTGATGTCCTGCTTACTGTACAAACCTCATCATGGGGAATCTGCTTCCTTCTGCTCTTCTCTGGATAACTACAACACCATCATCAGCCAGTCGGATCCCTCCTGAATGTGTCCATCGAGTTACAGAGATTGGTGGATTTAATGACCATCAGAAGGAAAAATACTTTAGAAATAAAACCAGTGACCAGAAACAGGCGAATTAAATCATTACTCACATCAAATCATGTCGAAGCCTCTACATTATGTGTCACATGCCAATATTCTGCTGGATTTCAGCCACTGTGCTAGAAAACATGTTGAGTAATGGAAACTCTCATGAAAAACCCAAAACTCTGACAGAGATGTTCACTCATTTTCTGCTCATTCAGATCAGTCTCAAGTATAAGAAGTTTAATGGAACCAATATAGAAGACCCAAAGAAACTCCCTGAATCAGATAAAAATTGATTCTGAAACTGGGAGAACTGGCTTACCAGCAGCTGGAGAAGAGCAGCAATACATTCACTGAAGAGGATATGATAAACTGTGACATTGATGTCAGTAAAGTCTCTCAGTACTCAATGTGCACAGTGATTTTTAAAGAGGAGCTGGGATTGTACAGGGAAAAGAGCTACAGCTTTGTGCATCTGATCCTTCAGGAGTATCTTGCAGCAGTATATGCTCACTTCGCATGTGTGAATAATGGTAAAAATGTTCTAGACCAGGACAGAACAATGTCAGATCTTACAAATGTACAACAGAGTGCAGTGGACAAAGCTTTAAAAAGTGAAAATGGACACCTGGACCTCTTCTTGCGTTTTCTTCTGGGTCTTTCAGTTGACCCTAACCAAACTCTTCTGCAAGATCTTAGGAAAGGCGGTTTAACTGAACTCCTCACAAATAAAATCATGATAGACTATATAAAGGAGAAGATCAAACAGGAGGTCCTCAGGAGATCATCATCAGAGAGAATCATCAATCTGTTTCATTGTTTAAATGAACTGAATGACAACTCTCTTGTAAAAACTATTCAGTCTGCCATGAAATCAGGAACACTGTTAGGTAATGAGCTGGACCCAGAACAGTGGTCTGCACTGGCTTATGTCTTACTGACATCAGGAGAGGAGTAAGAGGAGATTGACATGAAGAAGTTTCGCACATCAACATCAAACCAACTAAGACTGCTACCAGTTCTCGAGATCTGCAAAATAGCCAGGTTAGTTCATTTATGTTGACTCCGCATGATTTACATTAATGACTAAAATGTGCAGTCTGATACTGAAGTTCCCGTAAACACTTTTACCCATTAAATTAAAAATCAGTTATTATTTACTAATAGTTGTGTAGTTCAAATACCCCAAGGCTTTCTCTGTTTTTTGGAAGTTGAATTTGAGATTTTTCTCTATATACAGGTTGGATTGCTGTAATCTCTCATTTGATTCCTGTAAGAGACTGGCCTCAGCTTTAACAATAGTGAACTCACCCTTGAGAGAACTGATTCTAAACAACAATAAACTTGACAAGTCTGGAGTCAGTGCCCTCTTATCAGGACTAAACAGTGCACACTGTCAACTACAAAAGTTGGGGTTAGTAGTAATGTCACAGGTAGGGGTGGACCCAGATGTTAATAAGGTCACGCCCCTTTTTCCACCTCGAGGAGGTTCCCAAAGCCACCCCAATGACCAGACACACAAGGTAAGCATATTATTAAAATACACTTTATTTTATTTACTTAAAATAATAAATAGGGGAGGGAAGAAGGGGAACTTAAAATAACGGCCTCTTCAGGCTCTCGTTCTCTTCACAGGCTGGGTTTCACACAGTTCCTTTTCGTGTCGCTCACTCTCTCTCTCTCTCTCTCTCTTTCTCCACAGGCGGCGGCTGGGACACAGAGACACAGTCATTTGGACTTGGTTTACTCTCACCTCTCTGCTGGACACAGCGTACAGTAAGTACGGGTTTCACACTGTTACTCTCCACCTGGGGCGTGCTCACAACATATTTTTAGTGACCACACTGAGACTGACAGCCTCTTCGTTCTCCCTCGACGAGGCGTACGAAGGCGGGGTTTTTTTCTGACAAGACACACAGCAATGCACAGCACCACGTCAAAAGTGAAAATTCCACAGCACAAAGACTCACCCACCACAATCCAGTGTACACTTAAGATGCCCCCTTTCTCCACTTCGCCGGGGTCTGTTCGGCGATGGTTAATGCGGCCCAGTCAGTAGATGCGTCGCCGTGGCTAGCCCCAGCCAATGTTCCTTAGGCTCACCCACCACGCTAAGTTAGGGGTAGGGCCGTCCTCCTTCACTCCGAGATAATCGCTTTCACAACAGGTTATCCACACAATGCGTATTCAGCTCAGTGTGTTATACTCACGGATGCTGTCAACCTTGGTTCCAACTGTCCTCTGTTCTAATTCACCCGGCGATCGCCTCGGTCACACAACACAGGGCGTCTCTTCTCCTAAGAGGGTTACACAGCAATGTCATGCATCTCAATGTTCTCCATGCAGATATACACTCACGCTGTCTCTACTTCCTCTTCGTTATTACGTTTCCGTTTCCAATGTTTCCGATCTTTCTTCAACCCTTAAGGTGTACAAAGTCCACACAGTCATATAAGCTCCAGCCAGAGAGAGAGAAAAACAGCCCACAGCCAGCGTACTAGAGGATGCAAACGCAGCGCTTCACACTGCACACAACAACTGAACTCTTCGGGGTGCTCCTGTAATCGATCCACGTCCTGCCTTTCTTTCGCCTCTTGGGGCTCCTGTCCTCTTTCCGCGCGCTTCCCAGCGCAGCCGGATCAACAGAGCCTTCGGGCTCTTCAAAAGGTGCGTGTCTTTACTCTGCCTTTGGCAAAGGAGCTTTCCCCGTGTCCATCGCCTCTCGTGTCAAGCGCTCCCCTCATTCGTGTTTCTGCAGAGCCTTTTATACGTCTCGTCCTCACACCGCCTTCAATCATAATTTACTTGTTTAATTTGTTTCACCTGTGGCTCGTGAGGTCCCGATTACGTTACCCTGGAAACCAGGAAGTGAAGGAGTGTGTCGTTGAAGGCGGCCTGGGCGGAAACCATCTTCGAGCGGATCCAAGTTTCGCCAATTTCGGTTCCGCTCTATAAAAGTCACCCTGTGACAGTAAATATGTATTGTAATTAATAAACACTATTCTTTAAATTTAATAGATAATAATAACTAGATTAAAAGGGTGCCGCATTCATCAGGCTACTTCACACTGATCCAATACCAAACACCAACAAACTTGTTTTCCAGCATTTCAAATCCAGCAGCCAGCAAAAAAATGTGGTGTTTGTTGGCGTTCATCAGTTCAGTGTATCTGTATATAATGTACTTTACCAGATTTGGCATCACTCTATTTGCTTAAAAATACAAATTGATTCCATCATCTCAACACCAATTATCTCTCCCTTTCGTCAGCATGGTCCTGGGGGGCTCTGGCTTTGCCCTGGCTTTGTAGGGTGATATCTGCGTTTATTGGCAAACCATATCTAGCAGCGGGGCTAAATGTAAAGCAGAACTAGAACAACTTAAAAATAAGAGTTTGCTAAATATTAGGCTAGACAGACAAGTAGACATGTAACAGTGCCAGTATGGTAAATGCTTGTGTATAAGTTATTGTTTTTGTATTTCAGGCTGGCTGGCTGTAATTTCCCTTCAGAATCCTGCAAAGATTTTGTCATGGCTTTCAAATCAACAAACTCCTCTCTGAGAGAACTGAATATAAGCTACAATAAAATAGGTGATAAAGGAATGAAAGATCTCTCTACTGGACTAATGAGTCCAAATTGTAGACTTCAGATACTAAAGTAAGTATTTGTGAAAATGATTAGATTCATAATTTGGCCGGTTTGGTATGTTGTCTAATACAGTAGGTCTCTTTTCACAGGTTAAAGCGCTGTGGTCTCACAAAGTCTTGCTGTGAGAAACTAGCATCAGTTCTGAAATCACCACATCTGATTGATTTACAACTGAAATGCAATGACCTGCAGGATTCAGGTGTGGAAAAGCTCTCAACTGGACTGAAAGATCCACAATGTAGAATAGACAGACTGGGGTAAGTGCAACTACAAATATATGGGCAATGCGCTAAGGGTGGCACCCAGGGTGGCCAGTTAGATGTCAGAGGGGTCCAGTGCCACCCCGGACACCCCTTTGGTTTCCCCACTGTTTAAATCACCTGCTGTACCAATGCTTATCTCTCAGATATTGAATTGAGGTTGGTCTGTCTGGTGTGTGTTATTAACATCGCCTGTCCATTCAAACCACATTTTTTAATTACTGCGAGATGGTTTCATTTTGTTTACAACTTCTGCACAACCTTTGATCATGATTACCTGTTTCACATTTTAAAATGGTCTGCTTGTTTTTTGTATTTTTATTAACCTTTCGAAAAAGGGCTATCACAATAATTACATTTTTGTCTGATTGAGACTAAAACAAATCCTTGCACAAATATACCTTGGTGATTGTTTTATGTTAAGTATCCAGTGCTTTAAGTGGTCCGGAACGCGCCGGTACTCAGTACCGCCACTTCTAAAAATAGCTCTTGAGCGTACTACCACCTCTCCCTGAGCCCAGAACGTGCTTTTATGGGTTGTGTACACCAAAACTTTTACGCCCGCGGCCGGCGCATGTTTTCAATTGTTTCCAATGGAAGCTCGGCGTTTTTCAAATAAGCCAGCAGCTAGCGGGTTTTTTCCGCGCTGAAAACCGGCGCTCGGCGGTTTTCACGTGCTCGGCGCTGAGAGTCTAGAGTTGAAAGAGATTCAACTTTGGGAGAAAAGCTCCGCTCGTCAATGTCAGTTCTCACACGGCCGCCCAATCACAGTGGAGCAGGGGCGGGACATTACCACAGCAACCAACCGGCTCGCAGCTGAAGTATCACAGCTACCAAAGTGCTCAGCTGAAGAAAGCTGGCACTCAGCTGAAAAACAGCTGGAATTCGGCGTCCTCGAGGCGTTTTCAGCCGCGTTTAAAAGTTTTGGTGTGTCCAGCCCCTTAGCGTACCGGAACGCTCATTTGCACATCTGTTTAAATCAGAGGTTTTAATCCTTTATCTGCGCTGCCGCTTTTCAGAGCGCTCTTCACAATGTACACTTCCTAATTCGTCCCACCGAGAGCAGAGACTACATTACCCATACACCCTTGAGTTTACAAGTTAAAAGCGCATGCGTCGCCTTTGCTGTCAGTCAGCCTCAACGTGGTGTGGAGAGGTGTGACTCACCATACCCGTCAAGTATCCCATTTTGGCCGGGAAAGTCCCGTATTTTACCCTTCTTTCCCGCCGTCCTCCCGTATTAGTATTTTCCCTTAAATCTCCCGTATTTTATCCTCCGTAATTTCGCATGCAAAAGTTGTGATCTATAAAAAGATCCTAAAGATCGCTAAAGATCCACTGATTCCGCTAATCCACGTGTTTTCCCGCCCGCTCCGCAGCATCTCTGTGTGCACTCTCTGCCTAAACGACAGTTTCTGAAGTTCGTTGCATTAACAGGTAGATTTATTACATTATATCAGCTGTTAAACCGCAGAATTACTCATTTGGAAGTTTGTTTATGTATTTGTAAAATGTAAAAGTGCTAACAACTTAGCAAGCAAACAACAACAAAATATCCACATTCTTACTATTATCGCTTGTCTAATGGATTTAATGTTCCCGATCAGATCTAAGTTAATATAAACACTAAATTTGCTGTTGTTGGCACACTTTGTAGGCAAAAAATAAAAAAACACAAATGCATTCACAAAATAAAGACAGAGAACGGAAAGGGAGGCTGCTTCTAAAGGCAGTTCAACACTGCAAACATGGATTCAAAGATCCATCAAGCCAGCAGGTAAATCATATTGAATATTTTTTGTCACACTTTAATTCTTGTAGTAGTATAACACATCATATTTATAATACTTTATTAAAACCATACTAATAGTACCACCCCCCTTAGTGCCCTTTTTGGTTTGGGACACTGCCCAACGAAATTTCAATGAATTTGCACAGTAGTTTTACCACCCGCAAAATGGAAAACAATGGGAAAAAATAAAGTGACGACTTTCTAGTTTTAAATTGCCAGTATTTTGTTATTCTTGAACCCATAGACATGGTCTTGGTGTCATTTTAAAGTTTTTGTTTTTAAGCTCTTTCTATCTGGACAACTAGTTTTAGCATTTGACCATGCTGAAAATTTTACTTATATATCTACCTTTTGCACATTTTATGTATGTTCAATAGCTATTTCTAGCTCAAGCAAATCCACAAACTTATATAAGGATTTATTATTTTTTACAAGGTTGTCTGTTGACTGCTGAATATAAAACCCCTTCAATATAGAAGTCCAGTCAGCAAAAGAAAAAAGAAAAATAGAGTACCGGCACTTCTTTTGGGCCACTTAAAGCACTGTAAGTATCTGACAAACAGATACTTTTACATCCCAATATCACAATATTACAGGCCACTCTTAAGATCCACTCTTAAGTCCCACGGATATATCAGAGCCCTGGCCACTTGGAAATCTTCCTAATTCGTGGATGTCCACGGCAACAAACTGGCATATCAACTGCCTCGAGATGATGGCAGTGATCTTGGCCCTTAAAGAGTTCTGTTCAGGGCTCAGGGACCAGTCGATTGGGAAACATTACTTAGTCATTACGTTTCATAGGGGTACCATGAGGATCAATCCTCCCCGCCCCTGCTCAGTTACTTCGTGGGACTTCTCGTGCGAAGTGAACTGTATTGAAATTGATCACTATGGTTACTCACATAATCTGGTCCCCTGAAACAACAGAAACAAGCATTGCGTTGCTGCCTGTGCTACAACGCTATACAGTGAATCATACTTGTTGTGCTTTAGTCAATATATTGTGACAATATGGCATTTTAGTGGGACTTAACTGTAATGATGCGTAAGGAGTGGAAACAACTGCAGGGGAATAATTGAACAATGTTTATTAAAAATAAACAAAAAAAGATAGTATTGAGAGTCAATGCAGAAGTAACAGTCCGGTGTTGTTGTTGTTGGCAATGGTGGCGAAGACTACGGTGGAAGTTGATGTTTGAGTGCGACGTTGGTGGAGTGGTGAGCAGTGGTGAAATCCAGGCTGAACACGGGAACATCCACACGAAGACGACGACGACAATAAACATCCAACTGTAAACGTAATCCAACAGAATACGGAACAACCAAACAACACAGTGTCAAACACAAAGTGAGAATCTGGCAGGGAACAGAAAGTCAGGTGAGTATTTATGGTGGTGATGTAATGATGAACAGCTGGAGCGAGACAATCAACACACAGGTGAAGGGAATCGCTCTAACGAGCACATGGCTGGGGTGAGTGAACAAACAAACACACACACACACACATGACACGGTGGAAACAGTGGATTTCCTACCGTGACAGTACCCCCTCCCCTAGGAACGCACCTTGACGTTCCCAGCCTGCTTTACCTGTCGATTGTAGTCATCGATAAGGCGGTGATCCAGTATGTCCCGAGCAGGAACCCACCTTCTCTCCTCCGGACCGTAACCCTCCCAATCCACCAAGTACTGAAATCCGCGTCCCCTCCGTCTGGAGTCCAGAATACGGTTAACCGAATAAGTGGTCTCCCCATTAACGATACGAGGCGGGGGGGGAACCTGGGCAGGCGGATTAAGACGGGATGAAATCACCGGTTTAATTTTGGAAACATGAAAGACGGGATGAACCCTCCTGTACGCCGGTGGAAGGCTCAGACGCACTGTTACCGGATTAATGATTTTGGTAACAGAAAACGGGCCAATAAATTTGGGAGCAAGCTTATTCGAAACGGAACGCATCGGAATATTCTGGGTTGAAAGCCACACTCTTTGACCGACGACGTAACGGGGAGGCTTTGACCGGTGGCGATCGGCCTTGGCCTTGGTGCGCGACCTTGCCTGGAGCAAAGCTCTGCGAGCTCTGGTCCAGGTATGGTGACACCTCTGGACTAGTGCGTGTGCGGAGGGGACCGACACCTCGGATTCCGTACTGACAAAATTAGGTGGTTGGTACCCTAAACTACACTTAAATGGAGACATGCCCGTAGATGACACTGGCAGAGAATTGTGTGCGTACTCCACAATTGAGAGCTGCTGACACCAGGACGAAGGATTCTTGGAAACCAAACATCGTAACACCCTTTCGACATCCTGGTTGGCTCGTTCGGTTTGACCATTGCTCTGGGGATGGAACCCGGATGAAAGACTAACAGTCGCTCCTAGCAGTTTACAAAATTCTCGCCAAAATTTTGACACAAATTGGGGACCCCTGTCAGAGACCACGTCTGTCGGGAGGCCATGTATCCGGAAGACGTGGTCAATGACAGCTACCGCTGTTTCCTTGGCTGATGGTAATTTGGGCAAGGGAATGAAATGAGTCGCCTTCGAGAACCGGTCCACTACGGTTAAAATCACCGTATTACCCTTAGAGGGTGGGAGGGCGGTAATGAAATCTAGCGAAATATGGGACCAGGGTCTCGAAGGGACAGACAACGGTAAGAGTAACCCATCAGGAGGTCGATTGGAAGTCTTACCAGTGGCACAAACCGAACAAGCCAAGACGAAGTCGTGGACGTCACGAGCCATACCAGGCCACCAAAATCGTTGCTTGACTAGGAACCTAGTTCTACTAACCCCTGGGTGGCAAGCAACACTGGAAGAATGACCCCACTGGAGGACGTCAGACCGTAACTTCTCCGGCACAAACAAACGATTCGGTGGGCACCGAGCCGGGGGCGTTACCCCTTCTAAGGCTGTCAAAACCTTCGATTCGACCTCCCATCTGAGCGCGGAGATAATGATGGTCTCTGGTAAAATGGACTCGGGATTAGCAGTGTGATCGAAACGCTCAAAAAGACGGGATAAAGCATCGGGTTTGATGTTTTTGGAACCCGGCCGGTAAGATAATGTGAAATCGAAATGTCCGAAAAAAAGTGCCCACCGAGCCTGCCTGGAGTTGAGTCTTTTGGCGGTTCTAATGTACTCGAGATTCTTATGATCCGTCCAAACAATGAAAGGTACACCCGACCCCTCAAGCCAGTGACGCCATTCCTCCAGTGCTAGCTTGACAGCCAACAACTCTCGATTGCCAATGTCATAATTAACTTCCGCAGGAGATAAACGGTGAGAAAAATATGCGCAAGGATGAACCTTTTCATCTGAGGATGCGCGCTGGGAAAGCACTGCTCCTAACCCCACCTCTGACGCGTCGACCTCCACTATGAATTGACGTGAGCGATCAGGGGTGACAAGAATGGGAGCTGAAACAAAGCAGCTTTTCAGTTTGGCAAACGCAGCCTCGGCTGCGTCTGACCACCTGAACGTCAAACTAGGGGAAGTCAAGGCGGTCAGAGGTGCGGCTAGTTGGCTGAAATTGCGAATGAAGCGCCGGTAAAAATTGGCGAACCCCAGAAATCTCTGCAGGGCCTTGCAAGACTCTGGGGATGGCCAATCCACCACAGCCTTAACCTTCTCAGGATCCATGCGCACGCCCTCAGTCGAAATGATGTGTCCTAGAAAAGAAACAGACTGTGCATGAAAAACGCATTTTTCCGCCTTGACAAAAAGCCCATTCTCTAGCAACCGCAGAAGCACTCGTCGTACGTGTTGCAAATGTTCCTGGAGAGACGAGGAAAAGATCAGTATGTCATCCAGGTAAACATATATAAACTGATCAATCATGTCTCGCAACACGTCATTAACGAGTGCTTGGAAGACCGCTGGCGAGTTTGTGAGCCCGAAAGGCATCACGCAGTACTCAAAATGGCCACGAGGGGTGTTAAAAGCAGTCTTCCATTCATCCCCCTTCCTAATACGGACCAAATGATAAGCATTACGTAAGTCCAATTTAGTGAAGACGGACGCTCCCTGCAACCTCTCGAAGGCAGAAGACATTAACGGCAAAGGATAGGTATTCTTTACCGTAATGTTGTTCAACCCTTGGTAGTCAATACAAGGTCGCAAGGATCCGTCCTTCTTACCCACAAAAAAGAACCCCGCCCCCGCTGGAGAAGAGGAAGGACGAATGAACCCCGTTGCCAGAGAATCAGAAATATATTTCTCCATGGCCTCCATCTCAGGAACTGACAGAGAGTATAACTTGCCCTTAGGCGGAAACGTACCTGGCAATAACTCTATAGCACAGTCATAGGGACGATGCGGAGGAAGAGAATCAGCTGAACACCGCCTTCAGGTCGTGGTACTCCGCGGGCACGTTAGACAAATCCACTGCTTCCCCCTGAAACACAGACTTAGAAACAGTTAAACAGGCAGAGACAAGACAGGACTTATGACACTCCTCGCTCCAGCTGATAACAGAACCCAGTTTCCAGTCAACAGTGGGGTTATGGGAATGGAGCCAAGGATGTCCGAGAACAATGGGGGAGAGAGCAGTGTCAGTAATAAAAAAGGAAATTTTCTCAGTGTGATTGCCCGAAGTGATGAGTGTGATGGGTGCGGTGGTATGCTTGATGGTGGGAAGTTGATGTCCGTTGAGGGCGAAGGGCGCAATCTGGTAGGTGAGAGGAATAACGGGTATCTGGAGCTTACGTGCAAGTGAGCTGTCGATGAAGTTGCCCTCCGCCCCCGAATCCAGAAGTGCGTGACCATTGTGAGACTTGGTGGACCACCGTAGCCTCACCGGAAGGAGAGTTGATGTAGTCGAGGTCTTGCTGGCAGAGATCCCGCCCGATAGTAGCCTCCGTCTTACTACCGGGCTAGGTCTCTTAACCGGGCATTGCTGACACTGATGACCCGGTTCACCGCAGTACGAACATAATCCAAGGGATCTCCGCCGATTCCTCCCGGGGTAACCGAGCTCGACCCACCTGCATGGGCTCCGGATCTGAGAGACCGCCGGCGGAGCCTTCGCTGGACAGATGGGAAACCTCGGTACGTGACTGGGATGTGGCGGAGGACTTCCTACGGGTGGCAATGGATAGTCGAGCGTCGACCCGGATCGCCAAATCCACCAGCCCGTTGAGCGTCGTGGGTAACTCCGCCGTGACGATCTCTCGCTGGATCTGATCCGCCAACCCATGCAGGAAATGATCCCACTGCGCCTCCTCGTTCCACCTGCACTCCGCCGCCAGGGTCCGGAACTCGATGGAATAGTCCGAAACCGACCGCTCCCCCTGACGAAGCTCCGTGAGGAGACGGACGGCTTCCTTCCCGGCGACGGAGTGATCGAAGACCCTCCTCATCTCCTGGGATAGCAGGGTGAACGAGGAGCAGCAGATGTCCTTGTTCTCCCACACCGCCGTCCCCCAGAGGGCAGCCTTGCCGGTCAGGAGTGAGAGCGTGAACGCGACCTTAGTTTCCTCGAGGAAGAATGACCGGGGCTGTTGGGCAAAGTGAAGAGAGCAATGTGGGAGAAATGTACGGCAGTACTTGGGCTCACCGGAATATTTATCTGGGATGGGTAACCGGGGTTCTGGAAAAGAACTACCCCCTGGAGGTGAAGATGATGCGGGCGGCGTGGGTGACGCAGTGGGTAGCGTGGTGTGTGGAGATCGCTGGGAGAGCTCGGACACTTTCGCCACCATTGCATGGACGGCCTTCCGCATATCGTCGATTGCTTTGTCCTGATGATCCATCCTAGCCAACGATCGCTGGAGAAACTCCTCCAACGCGGAAATGGATTGTTCCCCCGCTGCTTCCATGTTGGCCAGATTCTTCTGTAATGACACGTAAGGAGTGGAAACAACTGCAGGGGAATAATTGAACAATGTTTATTAAAAATAAACAGAGAGAGTATTGAGAGTCAATGCGGAAATAACAGTCCGGTGTTGTTGTTGTTGGCAATGGTGGCGAAGACTACGGTGGAAGTTGATGCTTGAGTGCGACGTTGGTGGAGTGGTGAGCAGTGGTGAAATCCAGGCTGAACACGGGAACATCCACACGAAGACGACAACGACAATAAACATCCAACTGTAAACGTAATCCAACAGAACACGGAACAACCAAACAACACAGTGTCAAACACAAAGTGAGAATCTGGCAGGGAACAGAAAGTCAGGTGAGTATTTATGGTGGTGATGTAATGATGAACAGCTGGAGCGAGACAATCAACACACAGGTGAAGGGAATCGCTCTAACGAGCACATGGCTGGGGTGAGTGAACAAACAAACACACACACAGAGGTGGGTAGTAACGAATTACATTTACTTCGTTACATGTACTTGAGTACATTTTTTGTGTAACTAGTACTTTTAGAGTAAATTTAAGGATAGGTACTTTTTACTCTTACTCAAGTACATTTCTAGTGAAAAAACTGTACTTTTACTTCGCTACATTTGGCGGCGTTACTGCGCTACTTTCAAATGGTAATAATTAATGAATATATATTTTTTAAAGTTTATAGGGCGTGTTCGGAAGTTTCGCAAGACAGGCTGCGTCACCCTTTAGCGCGCGCGACCGCGCGGTCACCCTTTAGCGCGCGCGACCGCGCGGTCACCCTTTAGCGCGCGCAACCGCGCGTAGATGATAAGAGAAGCAGATGAGGGCGCGTGTGTGTTGTGCGAGATATCGGAGGCAGATCATGCATGGCGGCTTCAAGTTCGGTCTATGTTTTCACTCCAAGAGGTCAAAAAGAATAGTTTCATGATGCGATGCATGCTTTGTTCAATGAACGAGCTGACATCTCAGCTTACAGGAATTCAAGATTCAACCTGAAGTAAGTGTCACAGTATTGTCTATTTGAACACTATTAATGGTCATTTCACACACTGTCCGAGTTTTTTTGCCATATGCACTCTTGTGGAAGCGATGACAAAACCTAGTGTAAGTTAAACCATACAAACAGCACATTCATCTGCACATTTCCGTATAATTTCCCCACAACTAAACAAACTGAACAGCAAAGGACGTCTTGCATTTATACACAAATCCGGACACCTCACTAATGTGTAGAAAATACATTCAAATAAAAACGGGATTGTATTTTATTTAAATCCTTCCTAAAGAATGAATGAATAAAAATAAAAGAATAAAGTTTGATTTTAAAGAAACATGTATTATATATTATACTTAATGTAGAGTTGATTTGCACAAACAGATAAGTTCCATATGAAATTCTAAAATGATAATTTTTATTAAGCTCCTGTTTATGTTCAGTAATTGCACTTTAATGGCAATGAAAATAACCTATTCATATAAAAACATGATAACAAAGAGACATACACGTTCTTTTTTGTTTACTGTTTGCATGTTTAAAGGCAGATGCTGACAAGTTTGTGTTGTGAACATGAAATAAATACAGAGTTAACCGTCAGAAAAACATCTGTGTGTATGTTTGAGATTTTTTCTCAAATGACACGTTATGTGATAATGTACCCATTGCAGGACTGAGATAGGCTGCTTTACTTGTATATAAGCAGAACAATGAGACTTTTAAGGAGAGGTTTGTGAAAACCCTCCAAGTAGTCTGAAATTCAGTGCTTTTTGCGCTACTTCTCTATCAGATCGTAAGTAACGAGTAACTAACTACTTGAGTAGTTTTTTCATCTAATACTTTTTTACTCTTACTCAAGTAAATAATTAGATTGATACTTTTACTTTTACTTGAGTACATTTTTGTATAAGTACTTGTACTTTTACTTGAGTACAGATTTTGGGTACTCTACCCACCTCTGCACACACACATGACACGGTGGAAACAGTGGATTTCCTACCGTGACACTTAACTAGGCAGCCAGCCCCCACCCATTCTGGTGGACTGAAACACCACTTGTCTATGCAAGTGCACAGATGTGAACCAGCTTTAGCCAATTTGTATGACAATCACTGTCATAATTGTCAAAGCCCTAAGACAGGCAATTTATCTTCACAATTTATTAAAGAGAGTTAATCGTCAGGTAAAACTTTTAAAATCATGACAGCCCTATATGGAAACAAATTCTTCTACATCTCTGGTTAGGGGTTTCTTACAGAAGTTCATACAAAAATATTATTGCATGATTTACTTACCCTCATGCTATCTGGTGCATATGACTTTCTTTACCTCAGCAGAGCACAAAGATTTTTTTAAACAAACTGTCACTACATTACATTAGTTTACATGAACTAAAAATAAATAATACTTCTGCAGCATTTACATTTTCAAAATCAAAAGTTGCATCTGTTAACATTAGGCTGTACTCACATAATGTGAACCGTACTGTATTAGAGTGCGTTTGACCCCGAAATATTGTACATTTGCCTAGTATGATTGCTCCGTACTGTACCAGGGTGTGGTATGCTTAAGCGTACCGCACGCTTTGCAGAGGTGGCCTTGAGTACGGTTCAATCTGGAAAGCGCTCATGAAATAAACAAACCATGAACTCATCGCACATATCTTCTAGTTCTTCAAAACAATCACATCTTTTAATAACGTAAGCATACTCGGATACAGATGACATTGTGAGTGTAGAAGAGAGTCCAAATTATTATGTTGTTACTATTTATTGGTGTCACTGCTCATCTTATTTTATTCTGCCTTTTAAAATTGTCTGCAGATTGTCAGGTTTTATGATCACAGAAGTGGGCTGCAGGTCTCTGGCCTCGGCTCTGGACTCAAACCCTGATCATCTGAGAGAGCTTGATCTGAGCTATAACCATCCTGGAGACTCTGGGATTGAACTGCTAACTGCTAAACAACAGGATCCAAACTATAAACTGGAGAAACTGCAGTATGTGATCACAAATAAGTTATTTCTGCTATACAAATACTAGGGCCCTATTTTAATGATCTAAGTGCATCGTCTAAAGCGCACGGTGCACTGTCTAAATGGGCGTGTCTGATGCCACTTTTGCTAAATAAATGACGGGAAAAATGTTTTTTGCGCCGAGCGCATGGTCGAAAAGGGTTGTACATATTTTCGTAATGAGTAATGGGTGTCTTTTGGGCGTAACGTGCAATAAACCAATGAGAGTCTTATCTCTCATCTCCTTTAAAAGCGAGTTGCGCTGGCGCTGTGCGTAATCCCTATTTAGATGACGGACTTTGTAAACTCAAAAACTAAGTGGAGGAAGAAGATCCCCAGTTTAAGAATAAGAATTAAGAATCTTTTTTTTTTATTAAAAGCTTTAAAAGCCTTTTTCTTTCAGTCATAGAAGTACAAATAGCAGGCTTTAAATTGCTGTTAATGTATTGATATCCTACATAATCATTGTAATCTCAATTTGCAAATATGTAAGAAAAGGTTTGTACTCTAAAAATACAAACAAGAGATAAAGGATTTACAAACGTGCAGAGAGCCGAAGCGTTTCAGCACTAGAACAGCGCCATATGGGATTTTTTACAAAGCATTACCTAAAATGTTTCTCATCTCATCATATCCACAGGTACAGTGTCATCATGTACAATAAATCCGTAAGATAGCATTTAAAAACATTTAAAAACAGATGCATTTGTTTAATGTAAGTGTAGTGGGAGAAGGTGATTGACAGCTGTGTTTACCTATCAGAGAGTAGGGCTCTCTACTTAAGGGCTGATTGGTTGACGCCTTGTGTGTGTCATGTCTGATCCCTCCCCCCGTGTCTGTTGACGGTCGTTACAGGTAAGCGTGCTAGCTCTTAGCATATGGCTATTTTAATGTGTTGTGTGTGATTTTAAAATGAAATTTGAATTCTAGTGTGTTGGTTCCGATGTTGGTGGTAGTTAGCACTGTTAAATGGCTTTTAAGAGTGCTAGCCTCTCAGGCTGACTCCCTGTATGCCAGGGCACTGGTGGCTGCCATGACAGCTGTATGCCGGTGTCCGTAAGGTGTTGTGCCTGGTGTAAGAAGCGGTAAGTGCATAACCCGCAACTTTAAGCGAAAGTGATGATGTGGATTAGTAATGTTTATATCTGCATCCACTTTAGGATTCTCCCTCTCGTTCCAGGCCGTGATTAGTTCTGCCGCTTACCTCTTCGCGCTGTTTTAGCGCTGCTAAGTTTGCCTGCTGTGTGGATGGGTTGCCATTATTAAAGGGTGCTGCTGGTGTCTGGTCAATCTTTGTAAAATCGCACCGTAGTGCTCCAATTCATATACGTGTTGGGGACATGAACATTTCTGTTTTAAAGACTCAATGATGCTCTGTGATTTCCCCTTTCCAACCCATTTAAATATTTTGTTTCTTTTGTGAATTTATTTTTTATTTATAATTTGTTTGCTGCACGTGACTCCTCATATTTGTAACGTGCCCTTGTGTGTGTGGTCTAGTGGCCCGAATAATACACTGTGACAGAGGGGAGTGGTATGTGTAATTAACCCTCCAAATGTTTTATGGTCTCTGCCGGTTGTGTATCGTATCAATGGTCACTTTAAAGGAGTTGTGAGAATGTGTATGTAAGAAGTAGTAAACCATCCATTAAATGTGTTTATAATTAGTTTTTTTAGTGTCTTTAACCTTTATTTTTGTTCATCGCAGGAGCTGGGGTCCCACGGGTGACAGGAATTTCTACAGTGGTGGTGGTGCTTCTCATCGTGTGCTGTGTAACATCTTGTGTGTTTCGTAGTGTGGTTTGAGTGCACTTTGGTGTGTGTGTGGTTGTGTGGAAGTGTGCTCTGCTCAAACTGAACTCTGTCCTTTGCCGTTGGGAGCCTCAGCCCTGCTGGTAACATCCTTTTTCTTTATTTGTTTTGATTCTACTTTTGTTATTAGTATTGTGTCTTCCTTTTTCTTTTGAAGGAGTACTTGGTGTGTCTTAATTGAGTGTTTTTAAATATTGTATCAATAAAATTTTGTAACATTTTGTATGATACCCACGTCTCCTGCCTACTTTATTATAAGGGACCGAACCTGTGTCCTTCACCCATCATTTTGGGGGTAATTTGAGATTTCCCCGGGTGCAATTCCCGGGGTGGCGTAGTCGGAGTTTCTTAAAATCTTAGGCTCATGTTCTCTCTCTAGCACCGCTCTGCTACAATCTGGCGTAGTCGGCAGGATCCCTTTGTAGTGCAGAGGCGTGGGTATTTTTTTATGCTTGCATTTGTTCTGTTTTATGTGTACATTGTAGTGTTTGGAAACCAGGCACCAGAAATCTCCCCTTATGGTGGGTCTGCACGTTGAGGCGAGTATGTATTTTAAATTTACGTCTACGGTTGGGTCATTCCTAACTATGCAAGTCATGTGAATGAATGATTTGGTAGTTTAAGGTAGACAGTGAATTATTTTTGGAACGAGAGGGAGGATCTGCTAACATGGGTTAAGTCGAGCGCCAACTGGATTCTATGGGTGGGTTTTGGGGATGTCTGATGTGGCACATCATAGACGCCTTGAACTCAGGTGTTGTCATTTGTTCTGCATGAGTGATGCAGTTCTGTTTTTGCCATTAGGGTTCGGTCTTCCAGCCGGGTTGTTGGACCGCCTGCTGTAGGAAAGGTAGACCCCGGTACTGTCAGTTTACTGGAAGTCTGTGTTGATATGACCGAAGTAACACTATGCTCCTAATTCCTTGGTAGATGGGGTCCCTCAGAGTCTGGGGTGGAACCATCCAGTTAGAATTAAAGTCCAGGAGATGTTCCTGTGGCTAGTTACCTTGGGATGGGTGGGAAAACGTTTTTATTATTCTCTTTGAGAGTGTAAGGAGGATAAGTTAAAGGTAGGGCATTGCTGGAGCAGCATTTGCCTGTGACTGGTATCTCTGATGGGGGCAGGATGTATTGTAACCCTCATGTCATTTTCAGGTGGGGTCCCTCAGTACCTGGGGTGGAACCATCTGGTTACATTTATAGTCCAGGAGATGTTCCTGTGGCTAGTTACCTTGGGATGGTTGGGAAACGTTTTTATTATTCTCTTTGAGAGTGTAAGGAGGATAAGTTAAAGGTAGGGCATTGCTGCAATAGTATTTGCCCGTGACTTTGATTTTTAGGTGGGGTTGGGTACTAATCGGTCCCATGTTATTTGTTGTTAGATGGGGTCCCTCAGCATCTGGGGTGAAACCATCTGATGAGTTTTATAGGTAGGAGAGGTACCCCCCACACAGGTCAGTCATTTTCAGATGGGGTCCCTCAGTATCTGGGGTGAAACCATCTGATTCAATCCTTAGCACATGAGAAGCTTGTGTGTTGTCATTAGAAAGGGTACTGCAGGTCGGTACTTTAACCTACACCATCTCCTACGATTAGCAGGCACCGGTTCCGTGTCTAGCATAGTGGGTAGTACAGTTGGTGCTCTGTTCTGTCCTTGGAACTAAATTCTGAGGTAGGTTTTTAATTGCATCACCGTCGGGACGACGTCGCAGAAACTTGGGGTGGAATGTAGTGGGAGAAGGTGATTGACAGCTGTGTTTACCTATCAGAGAGTAGGGCTCTCTACTTAAGGGCTGATTGGTTGACGCCTTGTGTGTGTCATGTCTGATCCCTCCCCCCGTGTCTGTTGACGGTCGTTACAGGTAAGCGTGCTAGCTCTTAGCATATGGCTATTTTAATGTGTTGTGTGTGATTTTAAAATGAAATTTGAATTCTAGTGTGTTGGTTCCGATGTTGGTGGTAGTTAGCACTGTTAAATGGCTTTTAAGAGTGCTAGCCTCTCAGGCTGACTCCCTGTATGCCAGGGCACTGGTGGCTGCCATGACAGCTGTATGCCGGTGTCCGTAAGGTGTTGTGCCTGGTGTAAGAAGCGGTAAGTGCATAACCCGCAACTTTAAGCGAAAGTGATGATGTGGATTAGTAATGTTTATATCTGCATCCACTTTAGGATTCTCCCTCTCGTTCCAGGCCGTGATTAGTTCTGCCGCTTACCTCTTCGCGCTGTTTTAGCGCTGCTAAGTTTGCCTGCTGTGTGGATGGGTTGCCATTATTAAAGGGTGCTGCTGGTGTCTGGTCAATCTTTGTAAAATCGCACCGTAGTGCTCCAATTCATATACGTGTTGGGGACATGAACATTTCTGTTTTAAAGACTCAATGATGCTCTGTGATTTCCCCTTTCCAACCCATTTAAATATTTTGTTTCTTTTGTGAATTTATTTTTTATTTATAATTTGTTTGCTGCACGTGACTCCTCATATTTGTAACGTGCCCTTGTGTGTGTGGTCTAGTGGCCCGAATAATACACTGTGACAGAGGGGAGTGGTATGTGTAATTAACCCTCCAAATGTTTTATGGTCTCTGCCGGTTGTGTATCGTATCAATGGTCACTTTAAAGGAGTTGTGAGAATGTGTATGTAAGAAGTAGTAAACCATCCATTAAATGTGTTTATAATTAGTTTTTTTAGTGTCTTTAACCTTTATTTTTGTTCATCGCAGGAGCTGGGGTCCCACGGGTGACAGGAATTTCTACAGTGGTGGTGGTGCTTCTCATCGTGTGCTGTGTAACATCTTGTGTGTTTCGTAGTGTGGTTTGAGTGCACTTTGGTGTGTGTGTGGTTGTGTGGAAGTGTGCTCTGCTCAAACTGAACTCTGTCCTTTGCCGTTGGGAGCCTCAGCCCTGCTGGTAACATCCTTTTTCTTTATTTGTTTTGATTCTACTTTTGTTATTAGTATTGTGTCTTCCTTTTTCTTTTGAAGGAGTACTTGGTGTGTCTTAATTGAGTGTTTTTAAATATTGTATCAATAAAATTTTGTAACATTTTGTATGATACCCACGTCTCCTGCCTACTTTATTATAAGGGAACGAACCTGTGTCCTTCACCCATCATTTTGGGGGTAATTTGAGATTTCCCCGGGTGCAATTCCCGGGGTGGCGTAGTCGGAGTTTCTTAAAATCTTAGGCTCATGTTCTCTCTCTAGCACCGCTCTGCTACATAAGGCATTTATTTACTTACCAGGCTACAGGTGAAGCAGCTCTTTGTGCCTTCTAATGTCTCATAATCGTTCCTCTTCTATGTCCAAAAGACTCAATAATAATCTTTTACATTCAATCCTTTAATATTTCATATTTAAAAGCGTTTTTGTGCTGCTGCGCATTCAGCGTAGTCCTCCTGTGCAGGGTCGGCGCCAGAGAATACAGAATGAGGGGGCCCCCTGTTTCACTAGGGGGGGCACCTCGTTCATCTTATTATTTTATTATTATTAGTAGTAGTATATTATTATTATTATTACTACTACATGGCACTGTAAAATGCTTGGTACTGATTGGCCACTCGCAACATTCAAAGGTATTTTATTCCTTGAACAGCCGCCTGAAACACAGCCTCACCCAGGTGCTGCGTGCGAGTCACGTAAACAGGGAGTTTAACACCTTCAAATTATACAGAATAAATATTCATAATTAATAACATATATGAGATTGTATTTACATTGATTAAACCAAATGTTCGTCTTTTGACTTTTAACTTGTTTTAACGCGTCTGGCTTTCACCCATTATGAAACGTACGTTTTCCCAGAAGGTTTGTATTTCTTAAAAATAAGCTAATAAAAGACATAAAATCTAAATGTTATGTCTATATATTTACTCTAAACTAGCCGTGAAATAAGCGGGATTATTACAGCCGGACAATTTGTTATCGCAAATAAATCCCTCACTATAGTAAAACCATAACTTATCATGACGCTAAAGTGCAAGACTGAAAAACTCACGCAAATCATAAAGACCAGTACATAACCAAATAACAGCAAAAGAAAACAATGTCACTGACATATCTAACACCAGAATGAACTATGCATTTTACTTTTAGAAGAGCTGCAGGCGACGAGAGGACTTTTAAAAACTTTTTAAGAGGGTCCTTTTAAAATTTCTTCATCTTGCTCAAATGCCGAGACTTAGCCTACAAGTGTACATTATTTAGATAGAGAATGAGTTCTCACGCATTGAGACCCCGAACGTGACATTAACTTTCAGTGCAGACAACACACTGGGGATAGCTTTAAGAATTAGTGTTATTCAAATGTAGTGGCTGCGTGTATGTAACTGGCTGACTATGTTAGCATTGCATTGTGGGTTAGTATTTTAATTATTATTTTTTTATTAATTATACTATTATACTCCTAATTTTAATCAGTATCCATTGTATAACCAAATTTATTTGCAGCACATTTTTTTAATTATTAAGTTCATTATTATTTTGAGAAGTAAGGGGGCACAGTGACTCAAGTGGCCGGGCCATGCCCCCTAGGGCCCGCTCGTGGTGCCGACACTGCTCCCGTGTATTGGCGCATATTACTAATGCGCTCTTTAAAAACAAAAAAACATATTGCGCCATTGACTTTAGACTTTAGACCAGGTTTTTGTTGGTCAATGGCGTAGTCTATTTCAGTTGCCTCAAAATAGCAATGCGCATACAAAGCCTGAACACAACTCGTTTTCAGACCAGAACGCCCATGGGCGCAAAAGGGGGCGCAAATGCATTTGCTGTTTAAACAACGTGGCGCTAAACGTGAAAATGATCATTGCGAAGGGTGGAAACTAGCAAAAGACACTTTTACATTGCGCCGGGTGTAAGATAGAGCCCATAGATTCTACAATTTTCAAACACTGCTGTTTTTTAGCAAGCAATTAAGTCTGTTTTAAATCTGAGTATTTTTATATTTCCCCCAGTGTTGATAATGAAGGAGAGTGTCGAATGAAACCAAATCTGAGAAAATGTAGGTATCTTTTGCAAAGCACAGAATATACAGTTCAATTACATATTTTGAAACATGGTACTGTAAGCAGATTAAATTGAACCAAGGTAAATTATTTCATAGAGTACCATATTGTATGCCATAGATGAAGGCAAGATATCAAAATGAAAAAAATAGCCTTTAACAATTTAACTTTTTATTAATCTCATTGCTATCTTGGTAGAAGCTTGACAAAGTATTTGGCTACTTGGACAGGTAGCATGACAATTATCACACAACAGCAAGATATTGATGCCTAAAACAGCACTTGCCAACCGCTAACCAGTCACAACAAATTCTCTGTTTTCTGCAGATGCATGTCAACTATCAGTGGATGAGAACACATTACATCCACGTCTGATACTGTCCAAGGAGACCCAAACAGTATCAGAAACTCCAGTGGAGCAGAAATACCCTGATTATCCTGACAGATTCAAACTGTTTCCTGAGTTTCTGTGCAGTGAGCCTCTAAATGGCCACTGTTATTTTGAGGTGGAGTATAAGGGTGGGGTTGCAGTGGCAGTTGCCTATAAGACTGCAGACAGAACAGAGAACATAATGGGAGTTAATAACAAGTTCCCTAGTCTTCACTGTCTGGATGGTAAACTGAAACTATGGCAAAATAATGAGATTACATGTAAATTCTCTGTCATTGCTAGGTCTAACAAAATAGCAGTTTATGTGGACCGAGAAGCTGGAAGTTTGACATATTACAGCATTCGTAACAACTCACTCATTCACCTGCACACACACCACACCACATTCACTGATGATTTATATGCAGGGTTTCTTCTTATGCCTGATTCATTAGTGACCCTGTGACATCATACTATTGACTTATATGTCTAATGCTGTGTTTACACCAGCCGAGGTAGAGGCGTAATGCGTGAGTGATAAGGCGTTAAGCGCAGCAGACACGATTCCGCTTCATTCGCACATCTAGTTTGTGTGGATGGCGCGAATTTAGTGTTTCATGTGAACTTTGGCGGATTTTTAGGCCGCATTAACCAATCAGGAGCCTGCTTGCTGCTGTGGCGGCAGCCCCGCCCGGAGTTGCTCATTCAACATGGAGGAACTCTCGATTTTGTCTGTGAGCAGTCACCCGGGGCTATACGACACAAGTTCTTATTTCTATAGAGACAGGAATAAAAAGGACCTCGCTTGGAAGAGTGTCAGGGAGGACACTGGGCAACCTGGTAAGTTATAAATACAAATTTCACTTTTGAGTCACGTGACGTTTATCGACCCACGGCATTCCCTCCGTTTTTTAAACTATTTTCCCCCTATAGTAGGGTGACCAAATACAAACCGGTAACTCTCTCGATGAATGCACGATCAACATCAGCCATCTTGCAAACAAACAACCATATAGCACTTGCCCCTCCCACAAGAAGCGGATTTTGCCTCTGACACGCGTCAAATGCTTGCTTTTTCCATGCGTCTACTTCGCTCTAGACGTGCAAATGCATTCAAAATGTTTAAGCGGCAAACTAGACGCAATTTTGACGCCTCAAACGCGGCTGGTGTAAACCCACTGTAAGAGAAGCTAAGCGTTTTGTATTGGAAATCAATAGTAAAATAGTGTTCTATTCAAGTTCTGTGTGGACATATTGTATAAAAACACAATTTTGTATCAAAAATACACATTTTATTACAAGCAAAATATGATAACTGGTAACATTTTAAATTAATATTTAAATGCAGTAATACTACATTATAATGTGTATAAGCTTTATATATATGATTATATAACATGATTGTTAAGCCTGCCCAACAACATTAGAGCGCCACCCTCAAGCTGAAATCTTATGATTGGATATTACATTATTGGATCTTATGCTTGGATTTTACAGACAGGGTCACAAATATGTATACCCTACTACTAATTTAATGTGTTGTAGTTTTATTTAGCCTGCATTAAGTCGGTTTTACATGTATAATTATTACTATTATTAACCTTTAGACAAATTATTACTTTGTATTTTTAATATAGTTGTCAAAGATGGTCTATACTGTATAAAAATCAAGTTGAACATACAGTATTTTAATCACATGGCATCAGGCCCGGCGCCACGAGGGGGCAAAAGGGGGCATTGCCCCCTCAGATCTGATTTGTGCCCCCTCTGTTTTATTTTTGTATTCATGGTTACAAATAAAATGTTGATCCTTTTGAGTTAAATAATAATTTAACCTTATCCCCATATGGGATTTAAAATGTTCAGTGACGTGACATTACTGCCAGATTCAAACGTATTTCGGGTTGGTTGGCGCTGAGCCAGACGGACGAGCTCAGCACTGTCATATATCAATACTATGCAGTGTTTTCAACCTCATAATGTTTATTTTAGATTTCAGACATTTAAATACACATAAGTGTCACCAGGTGACGATCTGTAAGGGCGGAACCAAAAGTGTGGAAGACGGGTTCCGCCCGGACGACTAATTCCAAACACCGGAATTTCCGGGGTTTCCCCGAACACGAAATCAGGCCAAATTATACACAGGTGGGGGCGATTTACACAGCGATTTCTGATAGGTCGATCAGGAGAACAAGCAGAGTACAAAAAGGCCTTTGAAGACATCAGAGGAGAGCTTGTTGGTGTACTTTGTCCACGCTGTGTTGCTGCTGTGTAGGGCCGCCGTTTTGATGCACATCGATCCCTTGGGGAAGAAAGAGGCAGAAGGTGACTAGGTGAAGAGATGGGTGGACGGATTTACTTGTGAGTCAACGAGTGCAGTTAAACCCCAGGTTGTGAGAACAAACAACGAGTGAGTAACCGCTGTTGTGTGTGGATGCAGTATTGACAAACGGCTGCTATTGTGGATTCTGAGTGTGTTAAAGGTACCTGGCCCCACTGTGAAGGGAAGCGTGGGTGAGCCGTGGGACTACCGGAAGCACGAACAGGAACCACTCGGTTGGGGAAGCCGTCTGCTGTAGGTCGTCTGGCCCTGCGAACACAAGAAGTGTGGGTGAGCCAAACAGGTAGTAAAATAACACACGGGGGTTGTGCTGATCTTTCCATTGTGTACTATACTATCTCTCCTGCGACAAGAGCGACGCCCAACCAGCCTCACTGATCGCTCGAGGCCAGGTGGTCCAGTCCCGAAATTCACGTGAGAGTGTGTCGAGTGCTGTGGGTGAGTGCAATTATCATTGGTGTCTACACAAAGCTTGCTGTGTGTGCTGTGCTTGTAGTGTCTAGAACTGCTCCAGCCTCGGACGACTCGTGAGGGAAGAAGAACACGTTGTGGCTCGTGCCCCGTGCGAAGAAGAGACCAAATCTTTCGGCCCCCTGCGTGTCAGTAATAACCGCATCACTTTGAAAGTGGGCAGTGGTGAAGTCCAGCGTTACGTCTAAGTGAGTAGCAACTAAGTGTACTGTACGGATTTTGGGTCGTGGCAATATTTGAATCTATCCCCCAGAAGTCTTTG